>NC_051400.1:49553839-49554136 GCF_015228065.2 Penaeus monodon
CAATGTCCTCTTTATCAACTCCGCTCAAACTTCCGATACAATATTACAGTCGAAATCGACGCTTCCTCCTACGAGCCCCGACCGGCAGCGAGGAGGCTGGTGCTCGGCGCTGACGCCACCAGGCAGAGGATTCCGTCCGGAGAGGAAATGTTGGCCGATCCCTGCTTCATTTGGTGCTTGACTTCATTTCGTTTTTATTTGCCCTGCGTGCCTTTGCCTATCATAGCGTTTGGTCTTATGTTTTGTGCTTTGGGTAGGACTAAAGAATATACTCATCGGTGCATAGTGCCTTCAAAC
>NC_051400.1:49554504-49554592 GCF_015228065.2 Penaeus monodon
GAACACACAAACACATGACAAGCCTGAAGACAGATGAATCAAGAGCGAGAGAAAAGAGGGGGCACACCGACAGACAGATAAATGCAAA
>NC_051400.1:49554658-49555048 GCF_015228065.2 Penaeus monodon
GAGGGAGAGACCTCGCAAAAAAATCTTGAATACTAAACACATGTACGAAACTTTATAGGTTTTCTTGGTATTTCGCGTCTTGTATTTGAATCGCTCACCGAGGGCTCTTTTGGCGCAGTTGTTGCACCCGCTTTCAGTCCTCAGGCGTTCGCCAATTAGAATGAAGGCTCTATCAAGCCACATCATGATGCTTAACCACACTCAACGCCGCCAGAAACACCACCAACGACACAATGTGGACAGCGACACGGCCCAATTGCCATCTTGTTAAAGCTGTGTCATGTTATGCTCGTTACCGCCCTTGTCTCTTTAATAATGAATTATCCGTTAGAAACTAATAGTTTCTCAAATTTTCACACGAAGGCGTAGCACTAGATCTCGCACTGCCTT
>NC_051400.1:49555264-49555749 GCF_015228065.2 Penaeus monodon
TCACTATCTTCCCCCATTATTTCTATATTTTCTTCATTACATTTATATCGGCTTGAGTTATTTTTCTTTTTTCCAGTCTAAAACCTTGATCTCTGCCTTTACATTTCGTGCCGTTCCTTGCACGGGAAGCGATTGCCTGCGTTTCAATCTCTTATAATTCGTTTCTGCTTCTATATTTTCTTGCAAACTTTTCACCCCGTTCCACTCAATCGCCGTCTCGTTGGTGCAGCTCTCCCACTCCAGCTCTTCCCCCTTTGTCCCCCCTCCCTTCCCCCTTGGGGCTGCTAATTGGCGTTGTCCAGTTAGTAAGAGAGCTAATCGTCCAGAATCCATGCTGGTAAGATGCTGCTGCCCATCGCCGTCAGCGATTTTGAGCGGATGCGCGCGCTGTCGTGTGCTCGCGGCCACTTACTCGCGACTGGCCCTTGTTCATGTTATGATAATTAGGTATGGGCATATGTAAAAACAATAAATCAGTAACACCG
>NC_051400.1:49555936-49556012 GCF_015228065.2 Penaeus monodon
TACGAATGTGTGGTGTAAGTATAATACACACTCATACCACCCTCACCGCAAATATAGAAATAATTATAGATGTATG
>NC_051400.1:49556358-49556437 GCF_015228065.2 Penaeus monodon
TAGATAATAAATGACGAAACAAACAAAATATATGTATTATATGTGATGTATAGCAACATGTATATTAGTTATTATTTAT
>NC_051400.1:49559305-49560043 GCF_015228065.2 Penaeus monodon
CCTATTTCCACTCAGGGAACGATAACACTTACTGAAAAATTAGTTTTTAGGTTTTTCCCCGGAGGGCAGTCCCGCTAAAGAGTGGCCCCCCCCGACCGTTTCCCTCCATTGGGTAGAGAGCCCGGCGTTTTTTACCGCACGCCGACGTAAAAAAACCCGGGGCGGGAACGGGAAAGACTTTGGGGGTTTTTCCTCCTTAACGGCATCCTTTTTTCCGGGGGCCGGGGGAAAGGGCGGGGGGGAAAATCGGGGGGGCGGTTTTTCGGGGGCCAATAATTGTCCCGGGGCCCAACCGGGGGACGGGGGGCCCCGTCTTGGGTCGTGACGCTGACCTTCTTTGAGAGAAGTCATTTTTAAAAACCCTCCCGCCTGGCTTTTTTCATCCTGTCCTTGGGCCGTACAAATAAAAAACTCCTGAACGATGACGTGACAACAATCAACAAAATTTTTACATAACATAAAAAGAGTCAGTTTTTATCGGGGGGGCGAGGGGAGGGTGGGACACATTTCAAATAGGGGACTGGTCCGTTTGGGGTGACTTTGGGGAACCCCTGTGCCCAAACCTGAACACAAATAGGCCCAAAAGATTAAAGCTTGGAATTTTCACTAAAGGTTCGAAGGAAAACAAAAACTCCCCCAAGTCTGTTTTGGGGCTTGCCTTGACTCTCCTGCTCTTTTTGGCTGGGGTTTTAGGGAAAAAACCCCAAACCCCCACCGGGAAATGGTTGTTTTGAACGC
>NC_051400.1:49560153-49560623 GCF_015228065.2 Penaeus monodon
TTTTTAAAAATAACAGTTAAAGGGTTTATGCCACTATTTCATTTAAATTCCCCCATACATGAAAAATACCGCATGTATGTATCATAGCACATGAAATTGGGGAAAGGGCTTGGGGTTTTTCCCTTTAAATTTATTTTTAACAAATTTGCCCTCTGGTTGGGGGGGCTGTTGTGGTTTAAAACGATTTTTTTCAGGTAGTTTCATCATGGGGAAAATTTAAATTTTAATTATATTGCTTCCCCTTTTCGCCTGTTTTCCTTGAAAGTAAAGGTAAAAAGGGGGCCCTAGATAATCATATCATACATTTTAAAATATATCAAAATTTTATTTATTTTTTGAAATTGCAGTTCAATTTTAAATAAAAGGGTGGGGGTTTTTCACTTCTGATTTTTTTTTTTCAGACACTAAAGTTTTTTGTTTTCCAAAAAAAAGCCTGAATTTATATCTCAGGTAAATCTTTATTTTAAAAA
>NC_051400.1:49560673-49561072 GCF_015228065.2 Penaeus monodon
CCGAGGGTAAATCTGAGGGAACAAAATTAAAACTAAAAAAATACTTTTAAAGTTTTTTTTTAAGAATTTTTTGTATTTATTTGGGGCCAAGGGGGAATTAAACTTGGGAATTTTCCCCCATTGGGTTTTTTGCTTTTGTAACCAAATGAATTACTCAGTGGCCGGCTTTTAAAAACCCTTTTCAATTTTGTTGCTGGTTTTCTTATGGGCGTTTTCCCCGTCTGAGAGATTGTGTAATCTTCAGACAATAATACTTACATGAATAAGCTGTAAAAATTTCTTTTAAATTTCTAAATTTGATAAATGAATAAGAAATATTCGAAATGCCTTGATCCTTGCACTTCCTTCATGTGACGATTTGGGGGCCGTTTTTTTAGACATTTTTAAATTTAACTAAAC
>NC_051400.1:49561164-49561592 GCF_015228065.2 Penaeus monodon
TGTGTGTTTGTAGAAAGGGAAGGGTATGAGGGGCGTAATAAAGGAAGTGTATGAGCAGAAAAAAAGGAAAAAACAGCGATCTTTCGTAAAAAGCGAGGAACCCGGGGCAGCTCCAGCTCTACTCTGTTTAAATAGATCTTTTTACCCTTTTTGGGGTTTCCCTCCTTTTTTTATCAGAGTGTTCTTCCCCCCTTTTCCCGCACGATTTTTCGCGCAGATTGGGGAGTTTTATTAGGAAGGCAATTAATCCTTAGCTTTTGGGTTTTGGTTTCCCGGAATGTAAGGGGTTTTTTGTTTTTAGGGGTTTCATTCTCTCAGTAATCTGTTCGTATTTTTTAAAATTTCTCTCTACTTCCCTCTCTCTTTTTTTTATTACAGGGTTTCTTTTTGATATTATTTGGTTTTATTAGAAGATTTTTTATCTAAAA
>NC_051400.1:49562523-49562875 GCF_015228065.2 Penaeus monodon
AACACCACACATGTGTGTGGGGTTTTGTTGGCTAAATCCCGCGAATAAATCTGGGGCGAAACAACAAGGGGAACGAGGAAGCATTCGCGTTTAGAATCCCCGGGGCGGGTTTTTCATCGCGACACCAAAATTTCACTCCAAAAGGGGTGGTTTGGGGCTCACTTTGACGTAAAAACCCTTTTGGGGGAGGGATTAAAAGCTTTTCTTTAAATTCTGCGGATGCGCCGATACGATCAGCGAATAAATACGACGCAATTGGGATCTCACGTTAAGCTCTTCGAGAGGAGGTGACAGCTTCGGGAGAATGGTGCCAGCCTTGTTAGAGCTACGCATTGCTCTTTTGTGACTGAAT
>NC_051400.1:49563155-49563485 GCF_015228065.2 Penaeus monodon
CTGCACCTTGCGTCCCCCTGCCCCGCCCCCAGCGGCCTCTCGTCCCCGAGCCTTCGCCAGGACCTCGAGCGTCGCTTGTGTTTCTATTGGCAGGTGAAGCCACTGATTCCAATGCTGGGACTTATAGCCTTTTTCTGTTTTCCATTTTAAAGTCTTTAATTATATTACTGATTGATTCATATTCATAATTTTACAGTTTGGCGCATAATAATTGTTCCCACGACAGTGCTAGAGTAATAATTTTCCTCACTTTCGACTGGAATATATACGGTACTTGGCAACACTGACAGTCTAGGAGATGGGAAATCCAAAGCAAGCATCAAATGATGG
>NC_051400.1:49563510-49564027 GCF_015228065.2 Penaeus monodon
AAGTAGTTACGAAGTATATAAACACTTTTGTATTTTCTTCTGATACTCATAACATTAGCAATAAGATATGGATGATTCATCTAATACCCTTTCACACCAATGAACACATTTCGTATGAATAGAATATATACCGTTGTTTTCAAAATGGCTTAACTATTCAGAAAAAAAAACTACAGTTGATTTTCATGATTTTCTATTACGTCTAAATGTACACCTTTCACTGTATGTGTAAATGAAGTAAAAATCACGCATAAACAAGCATTCCCTTCTTAGACCCTTATATTCACAGTTCTTCCAATAGTAATTGAAATAATGAAACTTACTTAAGCGAATTGCAAAGCAAAAAGTACTCGAGTGTTTGTGTGTACATAAACGCATACACGCACAAAGAAGCAATATAAAAACAATTAACTTTTTCCCTAATATTTGGGCAAGGCAATAAAAAGAGGTTTACTGTACTGGGGGGGAATTCAGGTAGTTGTTTACCCTGGAATTTACCCCATACACCACCAACCAG
>NC_051400.1:49564715-49564935 GCF_015228065.2 Penaeus monodon
TTCAAACTTTTTATTCTAGAAGATACATAAAGGGATTCTTTTCAAATATTATTATATCATATTTTCTATACTTAATTTTAATTATAATTCAACGTATTGATTATCCATTATTTTTCTATAGATTAAAAAAAAAAGAACAAACTTATACAATAAATTATTTGAATTTTTTATTTTAAATATTATTTTACGAAAAATAATATTCTTATAATATTATTCCCTT
>NC_051400.1:49565662-49565794 GCF_015228065.2 Penaeus monodon
CCAAAATGAAAAAGGGATGAATGAAAATACTTCCAATAAGAGATGACGGTTTCATTATTTAGTCAGAAAGTAATAACCTTTTAAAAGGTATTACATGCGATATTTTAAATTTCACATAAAATTTTTAAACCT
>NC_051400.1:49565829-49565995 GCF_015228065.2 Penaeus monodon
GCTGAAAGTAAAATATCTTTAGTAAAATTTAGGGGGAAAAATTTTTGATTTGGGATTGTATCTTAAATTAATAAAGTAAAATTTTTATTTAAATTCTTTATTTTTTTTTAATTATGGGTTATTAAAATTTAAAATATATATAATTTTTTAAATTATTATATATAAT
>NC_051400.1:49566143-49566215 GCF_015228065.2 Penaeus monodon
TTTTTTTTTTTTTCCCTTCTTCTCCCTTTTCCCCCCCTTTTTTTTTTCCCCCTCCCCCCCCTTTTCCCTTTT
>NC_051400.1:49567740-49569160 GCF_015228065.2 Penaeus monodon
GAAGCAATAAAGACAATAATTACAGCCCCCACACCCCAATAGAAGAACTAAAAAAAAGAAAAAAAAGAAACAGCTTAAAGGATAATAGGTCTTCTTGCAGAGGCAGCACTCATATAGAATTCACACGCATTCATAGCGCTTCACGAACATTCCTCTTCCTGCACAAACACGAACAAAAGCTTTGACTTATGCACACACACCAAGCACCGGCCCCAAGCGAGCTGCACTGCATTTATCCTTCGTATGAAAAAAAAGCAAAGAAATGGAAGAGGTTGAAAAAGAGAGAAAATAGAAATAGGTACAAGACGAAGAGGGCTGGAGAGATGGAAGGAAGAGTGGAAATAGTGCAGATGTCTGGAGAAACGGAAGGAAAGGAAGGAGGAACAATAGTTGTAGTTATTGGTGTGGCTGACGTTGTTAGAGGTACAGTAGTTGTTATTATTGTTAGTGATCTTATGAATGCTAGAAGAGGAGGAAAGAGGAATCTATGATTTTGTTATTGGTATGGTTATGTTGTTAGAACTTGGCTGTTTTATTCGGTTGTTAATTATTTCGGATGAGGGCGGATGCGAAAGAGGGATTGGTGTTGTTAATATTGGTGTTAGTAGAGATCCGGTCAATGTTGTTGTTGTTAGAGATATTATTAACATCAGAGGTGAAGTGTTTGCTATGGCGGGCACCCTTAGAAGTATTGTAGGTCGATGTGGTTATTACCTTTGTTATTCTTGGAATACCGTTGATACTAGTAGAGGTACAGTATTTGTACTGATAGTGTCGATTTATTAGAATATTTTAGGTAGCATATAGGTGTTTTTTATATTGTTTGAAACACGAAGCAGCATCTATCTGTGCTTTCTTTTATTCCGGTAATCATTTTCATTTATGTCTTTGTACTTCAACAGAACTGAACTTAATGAAACAGAATCAGACAGGAAAGACAAAACACACATTACATATTCAAATAATTCATATAAAACAGTTAAACAGGGTAGACTTTGAAATGTTGACTTTAAAACAGTTACATTCATTATTTTCCACAGCAGATAAATAAATGGTTTAATGAATACTGGATGAATGATTGTCAGCGGGAAAAAATCATTATCAATAAATCAGAGTGAATTCATTGCACATCAGACAATATCTCTTTTAATTTTAGATAATTCTATTGGTATATACTATTCAAATTCACTGATCGATATATTATTTAATGATATGTTAACGCTGATGATGTCGAATATAATAAATATGATGTTAATTGAAAATCAGGTTAATGACGAAAAAAAAGTAAATAGTTTTTGTAAAGCTGTTTTTGTGTGAATATTAGTGAAACAAAATGACATTGTTCCAATAAGCTGAAAAAATCGAAAGAAAGTAGATATGAAAACATAAAATAAAATTCACTGATATTCACTCGTTTGTA
>NC_051400.1:49569709-49569825 GCF_015228065.2 Penaeus monodon
AGCAGGGGCGAATCAACAGACAATTATTAAGACTGAAGCAAATATTCGGAAAATTACATAGTTGAATAAACAGAAAGACAGTGGGTGAGCAAGTAGATGACTTACTGATAATACAA
>NC_051400.1:49569879-49570155 GCF_015228065.2 Penaeus monodon
TGAACATGTAGACAGACAATAGATAATAGGAAAAGAGTAAACATTGTTATGGGCGGAGAATTCGATGCTCAAAGAACTATGAAGCAATTAACGAAACGGTTGTACAAATATCTAGCAATTCTTTTAGCTACCTACGTAATTAAAAAGGTATATTGATTGGTGGGGTTACAGATAGCAAGATAGGGAAGGAGGGAATATGAGAGAGCGAGGGCCAGAGTGAAAACGTATATAAAACATTTAAATCTGGTGTCGTCTTATTAAACACAGTAACTGCAG
>NC_051400.1:49570723-49571492 GCF_015228065.2 Penaeus monodon
CTCCTAAAGCGGTTAAATGACCCGTCGGCCGAGCGCTCCTCTCTCCATATTCATGAACTGAGGCTGAAAGCGAAATAATTCATTTTCCAGAAGAGAGATAATGATGAGAACATTCATGAAATCTCCCTAAAAAAGCTTCGTGAAAACCTCTTTCCTTCTGTTTAAATCGAGGCTCAGATATTTCGTCTGCTGTAAAATATGTGTTTTAATCTGTAGATTACTTTTCTGACATTTTTAATACACTGATAAATATTTAGAAAGCATAAGTT
Source organism: Penaeus monodon (assembly GCF_015228065.2). Lineage (NCBI taxonomy): Eukaryota > Metazoa > Arthropoda > Malacostraca > Decapoda > Penaeidae > Penaeus > Penaeus monodon. The sequence continues at coordinate 49,570,993 of NC_051400.1, forward strand.
CATGTTTTTCTATTCTATGTGTATATTCCTTTCGTCTCTTCGCATTTTGTTTAGCTTGAATTTCATCAGTGCACAAGCATAATCGAAAGCTAAAGGTACTCGAACGATGATCTTTGCAAATTCCCTCTTCGCAATCCATTTGCCATTCATACTTGCTTTTCCATTTGTAATTTCACGGATTCGAATACATTTCTGATATTGTTTCCCTCCTCAGAAAAAAAGTGTGAGGGCAAGGTTACGAACAGTGAAGGAACACAACAGACTTTACTTATCCACGACATAAATACGAATACAAAAATTAGTATGTGTGGGTGTGTAAACATTATTAAGTAATCAAGGTTTCCAAATATGTTATAGTGTAAAATGATATGATATGATGTGATATACTGCAATATGATTTGAGATAATATGATATAATATAACATAATATCTTATAATACAATATAATACGACATAACACAATATAACACATTATAATATTATATAATGTAATTCAGTAT
>NC_051400.1:49571543-49571788 GCF_015228065.2 Penaeus monodon
CAGAGGGAGCGCGGCCTATGAGAATTCGCGAGCCGTGAAAACTTAACAGTCACTTTCTCATCTCTATTCCTTCGGGTTTGTGGACTCGAGACTAACAAAGCCATCGCCTCAAGGAATCCTGTGCTCGGTATTACAGATAGACATGTTGAAATGTTAATTCATGCATGGCGTTTTCTTGTTTATTATCTCTGTTTTTTTCCCCCAATTTTTCATATTTTTAAAGATCCAGAATTGACAGTGATGTT
>NC_051400.1:49572638-49572838 GCF_015228065.2 Penaeus monodon
TCACCAGTCGTATCAGCATTCCTCCTCATCCTTCCCTGCCGTGCATTTTCTCTTTCCCTCCACGTCCCTCCTTAGTATAAAGATCATGGGGCCATCAGCCAAGCACGGGCGAAGCCTTCAGCCGTCGCGCTCCTATATCTCACGCTTTCCCCCAATCTAAGCATGGCAGGGGGCCAAGGTGCCGCGGTGCCATTTCATCC
>NC_051400.1:49574643-49575838 GCF_015228065.2 Penaeus monodon
CCATTATTTGAATATTTATGTTCTCATTTTTATTCTCACTTTTGTCTTTCACTTTCCGTCTTCCTCTGATTCTTTTCTCTTTCAACATTTTTCTTCGTTTTCTATTGCATTTACTTGCGATATCAATTCCTCTTCTTTCTTTCTATATTGTCTTCATTCTTATATTCCTCCTCGTTTTTCTCTTCGTTATTCCTCTTTCTTCTCTTCCTTGGTCCCCTTCCTTCGCTCTCTGCTCGAGCTCCTTCTCGACATATCATTTCTCTTAAATTAAATTAAATTCCTCACTTCCCCTCTTTCCTCCCACTCTCTCCCCTCGGTCAAATAACTTCCCTTCTGTTTCTCTCTCTTGTTCCCCTCTCCCTCTTTTCCATTTCTTGCCCTTACATTTTCTTTCCGTTTTTGTCCTCCATTCGTCCCTCTTTCCCCTCGCTTTTATCCCTCAAACCCCATCTCTTTCCTCTTATTCCTCCCCCCCCACCTCCCTCATTCCTTCAGTCTCCTTTCCTTGTCTCTTATCATCGCTTCCCTCCCTTCTATCCCCCGTTATTCCCTTACCCCCAATCTCCCCTTCACGCCCTCCCTAGTAACCCCCACCCCTCCTCCCCCAACACCCCCTCTCCTCTCCCTCCCTCTTCCCTTAATCCCCTACCTTCTTTCCCCTTTCCTCCTCTTCCTCTTCCCTTCATCCCCTACCCCCCTTCCCCTCTCCTCTAACTTCCTATTCCTTTCACCCTTCCTCCCATAATCTCCTTTCCCATTTCTCCTTTCCCCTACAATATCCTCTTTCCTCTCCCTCCCTCTTCCCTTCATCCCCTACTTTCTCTCCCCTTTCCTCTCCCTCCCTCTCCCCTTCACTCATACCCTACAGCCCCCTCCTCCTCTTGCCCCCTACCCCTCATCCCCTTTCCCTCCCTCCCTCCCTTCCCCTCTCCCTGTTCCTGCTCCCTCCTTCTTATCCCCTTTCCCTCTCCCTTTCATCCCTACCCTCATCTCCTACCCTTCACCCTCCCTCCTCCCCTTCCTGCCCCTCATCCCCTTTCCCTCTCCCTCCCTCTCCCCTCCCCCCATATTTCATCGGCGCAAGGTTGATGGAGCGAGAAACATAGCCTGACTCTGGACCGATTCCTTCTGTCTTGGCCTCACCCATTTCATCCACACGGGGTCTCATTCTCCAGATTCATCCACATAACTGACT
>NC_051400.1:49575878-49576113 GCF_015228065.2 Penaeus monodon
CATATAAGGAGTCCTTTTTTACTTTATTCCACGCATGAACATAATTTTCTGCTTGATCAACTGATCAGTTCTATTTTCAAATTACTTCACGACGGAATTTCGTTCCTACATAACGGACTAACCTTTTATTTATTCTCTAGTTCATTCGCTTAAAAACTACTTCTTTATCATCCTAATGAAGTCCCCATGTCCTTCTTTCACAAAGGGAATTAATTTGCTACTCTATTAGCATATA
>NC_051400.1:49576404-49577216 GCF_015228065.2 Penaeus monodon
TGCATCAGCTAGACATCTTAACAGCTGAACCCTAATACCCACATCCACGCACGTGAGTGAGCGTGCACAGCCACCTAAACGCTTATGTACACTCGCTCAAGATATGCACGCACACAGACACGTGCAAGCATCACCTAATTTCACAAGCGATAATGAACGATGAATGAGAGAAACGACGGCCTTCAGGAACCAATATCAATATAACTCGAGGCCTCAGACTGCTGTTCTGGGCTGATAGGGCGCTATAGGCCGCCCACGCCAGTCACCCGTAAGGTCGTGGGCGTCCCTTACCCCCTACCCCCCTGCCACTTCTACACACCCACTCACAGGCCCCCACCTTAATGTTATGCTGGAAGGGGGGGGGGGGAGAGCAGATGGAGACGTGGGAGAAGGAGGGAGAAGATAGGAAGGGAGGGAGAGAAGGAAAAGGGTGAGGGGAGAAGGGGAGGTAAGGGTGAAGGGATGGTGGTGATGAAGTATAAGAAGAGGAGAGAGATAGGAGGAAGAGAGGAGAAAAGAAAAAGAAGAAGAGAAATAGAAAGAGAACAAGGAAAGGAGATCGAAACAAACAAGAAGAGAAAAACAAAAGAGACAGACAGGTGCCGGCCGAAACTGAGGAGCCCGGCGCTGGCGTCGTGTGGCGTAAACAGAAACAGAAAAACAGGATGAAGGAAGATTCTCTCGCCATATATTCGGGCTTCGTTCTAAGCCTTTGAGTAAGCCCCTCCCCCCCTCCCCCCGCCCGCCACACTTGCTCCCTTAAAGCCGCCCACTTTGCCGCCAAAATTCCCTTCGGAGGTTACTGGTAGAAC
>NC_051400.1:49577610-49577967 GCF_015228065.2 Penaeus monodon
CACTGTGTTCGCGTAGTCAGTCCCGCTCAGCCTGCTCTCTCGCCTTTCTTCTCGGCGGCAACAGGTGAGCCCGAGAGCCCTACAGAGCTCAGGATTACCAAACTCAATCTGATAATTTCAACTTGATAAATCTGAGCAAATCCCTTCATCACCGAAGACGCCGTAAGCTTCAGGAAATCTCCCGCTCGGCGATGCGTCTTCCTTTGCAACAGCGCTGGTGATGAGCAAGTTGCAATTTGAAATTATGACCGCGTTTCCCGGCCACTTCCTGCTTTCGTTTTCACTTTTCGCTTTTCCTGGATTGTTTCTTCATTTTCTTCGTGAACCTTCTCTCATATACGCGCTTACTCTCACATT
>NC_051400.1:49578363-49578786 GCF_015228065.2 Penaeus monodon
CACGTTCCTCCGGTGCCATCTTTCCGTCCGATTCCCCGGCCGAGACCATCGTCCCCTGAGCGTCCCCAGCAGCCGGCGCCCGAAGCCGAAGCCGCGTCTCCCTCGACCATCAATTTCCAAGGACATCAGAAAGTGTCCTTTGATGAAGACACTTGATTTATTTATCTCCCTCCATGCAGAGAAAAAAAATGCAGAGAAGGCGCAGAGGGGGGAAAGGCACAGGGTGGGGGAGGGGGGGGAGGAAGACGAAAGGGGAAGATGAAGAAGGCAGAGAAGGAGGAAAGGGCACGGGGTGTGGGGGTGGAGAGAAGAAGACGAAAGGGGAAGAGATAAGATAAAGGAGGCAGAGAGTGGGGAAAGGGCACGAGGGGAGATGAATGGAGGAGTAAGAGAAAGAAGGGCAAGAGGACGGGCGGAGAGCTG
>NC_051400.1:49578983-49579197 GCF_015228065.2 Penaeus monodon
ACGGAGAGTCCTCCTTGACTCCTGGAGGAGGACCTCCTTCCGGCCTCCGCGTCTTGGCCGCCCTCCGAGCGAGACCTTCCGGAAACGAGTTGCTGCTCGATGCCTGGAGGCCAGTCGCTCTCCCCTGCCATTTTGGTTATTGTCTCGTTTTTGTTTTTTCTCCTTTCCTGCTTTCCTCAATTTATCTCCTTCCATCTCCCTTTTGTAGGCGTGT
>NC_051400.1:49579864-49580308 GCF_015228065.2 Penaeus monodon
ACAAAGGGAGTCCTGGCAGCGAGAAGGAAAGACTCCCTTTCTGCCGTCCTCCGGCCGCCCTCCGAGGTGATACATGATACATGGGAGGGAGAGCAGCGGGACAGAAGCAGTAGGCCTACGTATCAATGGCAGAAGGAGATGGACGTGAAGGACAGCAAGCAAGAGTACGAAAAGAGGAGGAGGAAGCGAAGAAAACGAAGAAAGCAATGAGAGAAGAGGAGATGGATGATAAGTGGTGATGATTATTAGCGAAAAGGAAGATGATGATCAGGAATGAAAGAAAGTCAAGTCAAAGAGGGAAAACTAGATTATAGTGAGGATCATGTTGACAGTAATGGTTATTGCAATATTGTAGATCACAAAAGGTCACAAAGATTATAATGCTAATAGAGATAACAATTTTGATTGAATAAGTGAAGAAATCATGAGATGCGCAGTTGACAT
>NC_051400.1:49582382-49582474 GCF_015228065.2 Penaeus monodon
TATGCGTGATAGCTGTTAGATGGGAAATTGCTGTGCCTGAGGCCAACCGACAGAACTCGACTCAATTCCTTGTCTATAGTTGAGATTCATTG
>NC_051400.1:49582634-49583067 GCF_015228065.2 Penaeus monodon
TGAATAAGAAGAAAAGGAAAGGTTGGAGAAGATGGCGGCGGTGCAGAAGAGGAGTGGTGGAGGGGGGGGGGGTATGGGTGAAGGAAAATATAAAAAATGTAAACGTTACAATCACTTACAAGAATAGAACAGTGATAAGGTAAAGCTTATTGATAGGTTTAGGGGCGCACTGGATAATTCATCAGTGACTTTGTCATTGTAACTTGGATGAAAGAATCAGGAAAAGCTATAGTGGACATACTCTCAAAAAAAAAAAAAAAACACTAGCAACTCACTCAAGACCCTGGAATACTCCGATTCACCAAAAAACTTTTTTAAATGTCATCAGCTGGCACTTAGTACTTATGCTGCATATACGTACTGTACTTTAAAACTCAAGCATATTTCTTATTTTTCTTTTTTGAAGTCTGCTACCTTCAACACCACTTTCCCT
>NC_051400.1:49583090-49583616 GCF_015228065.2 Penaeus monodon
CACAAATCAGACTCGACAATTCGTTCTTTCTCGAGACTGAACATAGTACAGGTGTCAGCATTGAGGTCTTCGCCACAAAGAGAGAAAAAAACAGCCAATAACCACGAACTAAGGGGGGGGGCAAGGAAGGGGCGGAGGTACGAGAAGGAATGATGAGGGATAGAGGTAGATGGGGTGAGGAGGGGTGAGAGTGGGGGAAAGGCGAGGGGGCGAAGAAATAAGGAAGGAGGAGGTGAGGGAGAGAAGGAATACAGATGGACATGGTAGGGAGGTGTAGAAAGAGGTGGAGGAAGGGTGAAGAAATAAGGTGGGGGGATGGGAGGGGGGAGCGAAGGAATAAGGACGGGAGATGTCGAGGCCTGGAGATGGGAGGATGAGGGGGTGGGGGAGTGGGGGGAGGGAGAAAGAGGAGGAGGAGAAGCGACTTCCTGCTCCTCGCCAATCTCGGAGATTGCCTCACCTCGTAAACAAACCTCAGGGGTCGGGATAGAGGTACTGCTCTTCAGATGGGGTGGGACGCCATCGT
>NC_051400.1:49583962-49584027 GCF_015228065.2 Penaeus monodon
GACTAATCATGGCGGCTCCATGATTCCCCTCACTCTGTTCGGTTAAACATCCCTCAGGCAAGAAA
>NC_051400.1:49584158-49584702 GCF_015228065.2 Penaeus monodon
ATCACATCTTCCCAGCTTCTGAAGAGTTAAATTATATATGCTGATACCAGGACGTTTCCCCTTCAGCGCAGAGCTTTTCCTTCGAGATACAGGAGGGTGTCTCCCCCAGGGATAAAAAATAGAGGGGAAAGCGTCCGAGAGGCTGTAAGTAAACGTAAAGTTTTATTCAATTTGTATCTTCCCCTCTTGTCTCTTGTTGCACCTGCCAGAGGTTATAAAAAGGACTTATAACTTTTAATGTTACTTATTATTTGTTGGGTGTACTGTGATACAGGATGATATTTGCTTCTACTAAGAATCGGAAAGTTGATGAGGTCAAATATCCAACTTGTTAATTCATTTATTCACGCTTTTTAATTCAGGAAATATTTTCTTTGGGTCTTTGAGAACACTTAAATGTACCGGACGTGGTCAAATTTTACCGCCGGATAATAGAATATCGTTACCCTATGTTTCTCTTGTGATCAATTCCTCTTACTTTTCTGTAATATTAGTTTCCTTTTTACAAATAGCTATACACGGTACCTTTGTTCCATAACTTGTT
>NC_051400.1:49584965-49585183 GCF_015228065.2 Penaeus monodon
CCCAAAGAAAAAGCGAAACAAAAGCAGAGGGAAAGGGAAGAGGCAATATTACAAGGCGTCTTATAACGCAGATCGTAGGCGGTCACTCGTCTGTCGTCCTCGTAGATTGATGGACGAGTACAGCCATTTATTAGTCAATAAATTTTCCTCTGTGGGACTCGCAGGAGGAGGGGGGGAGGGTAGGAGGGAAAGGATGAAGGAAAAGAGAGGGGATGAGG
>NC_051400.1:49585488-49585651 GCF_015228065.2 Penaeus monodon
AGAAAAAACGAAAAAGACGAGAGATTAGGAGCCAAATCAGGAGTATAGAGGATTACGAATCAATTAGGTAATGACGATCTGTTGCTCACCTACGAGGCAAAAAATCACTTGCGTGTTAGAGTCAAGTCGAGTTATTCCTGACGTCATTCGCGTTGATAACATC
>NC_051400.1:49585686-49585792 GCF_015228065.2 Penaeus monodon
GAGAGGAGACTTCGACTGAAACTATGGGCATAGGACTACAAAGAGAGTGAAAAGGCTACAAAGGCAAGAAGATAATAAGAGATAATAAGAAAAGAAAACGAGAGTC
>NC_051400.1:49586046-49586281 GCF_015228065.2 Penaeus monodon
AATGGCTAAACAAACACAGCAGTGAACACAGGATACGTGAAGGGGACATCAGCTTTTTCCCCGAGAGGCTCGCCACCAAAGGGGCTTGTAAATAAATGATTACAGGCCCATATTTACTCGAGCTAATAAGGGTAAGGGGGGGAGGGAGTAAATGTATCCGACAAGATCAAACGGAGAGGCTGGATTTTCCCCCATACACCATCTTTGACGTGATTTCCATATTTTCATTCCCGTT
>NC_051400.1:49586444-49586641 GCF_015228065.2 Penaeus monodon
CTAACTCCCTCTTCTCCTCCTCTTCCTCGATCTTCTCCTCTTTCCGTTGCGCCCCCCCCACAAGCGCCTCTCCCTCCTCACTGAGACTCGGGAATGCGAGCGCCGCGGCCGCCCCTCCGTCCAAGTCCCAGTCACCTGCAGCGCTGGTGCAGTCAGGGCAGCGGGAAGCACGGGATGGGGAAGAGAAATGGGAGACG
>NC_051400.1:49587063-49587437 GCF_015228065.2 Penaeus monodon
TCAAGTGATAATTAAATGCCTAGCAGAAGGAACAAAAAGAAAAAAGGGAAAAAAGGGAAGAAATACTGAGAAGATGCGGTGAAAATAATGGAAAAATAGAAAATAATAGAAACTTAAGGATACGCAGTTCACGAAGGTGCTTTCGAATAACAAAAAATATGTTAGGAAAAAAGAAAAAGGTCAAATGGAAAGAGAAATCGATAAAACAACAAACAATAAAAAGAAGGAAATTTTCCAATTTCAAAATAAACGTTAGCAAAAGAGAAATAATAATTAATAAATCAGCGTCACATTCAATGGCAAACGTTACGATAGAGACCATTAGAAACTGACAGACGGGTTTGCTATAATTACCAAAATTCTTATGAAGCATT
>NC_051400.1:49588291-49588576 GCF_015228065.2 Penaeus monodon
AGAGAGATACTCAGCCTTAAACACATAACTAACAACAGAAATAAATAAAAGAAAACGCAAGGGCTAAATGTATAATGAAGAAGGTAGCATTGAAAAAAAAATGAGGGGTAATCGAAGATCATTTGTCTACGTGGCATACGAATTAGCAGACGGCTTGACAAGACAGACAGTTCGATAGACAGCCGGGGAGAAAGCGATCCAATTCTTCAAGGTTCTTTTTGTGGCCGATTCTTAGCAGACAAGGAGGCAGTGCCGGTCTGGTGGCAGGTTTGCGTTTCCCCAAAT
>NC_051400.1:49588752-49589079 GCF_015228065.2 Penaeus monodon
TTCATTTTTACTTTGTTGTGGACCCGGTTTTTATTTTCGTCTTTTTTCCTCTTCATTCGGACTTTTTTCATGCACATAAGTATTGTAATCACTATGCTTCCCGTTTCTTTTTCGTTACTCTTTCCCATTCTCTTGATCATCTGTTCGTTCTCTTTATTCTACATTTCTTCTCGTGCATTTTTCTTTTTTTCTTTCCACCATTTCACTAATTTCTGCATTTTGTGAGTCTTCCTCTGTAAAGCCTCCATCTCTCAATACCCTTGCATTTGTGAATTTCCTCTATCTTATTCCATTCACCCATTTCTTTATGCCATTATTCCATCATCG
>NC_051400.1:49589124-49589875 GCF_015228065.2 Penaeus monodon
GCTTAACATATGTAAATATTCACGCCAGTCATCTAAAACCCTCCTCTGCTCTTTCAGACACAACAAATGTTTTATATAGCCAATGTCTATACACATTAAAATTCAGCATTTGCAGTGAAGGTCCCCATAACAAAATTCAATAAAAATCAACCATCTCAGACTATTTTACATCCCTATCCTCATGCAGTATTAAAGACACTCCTCCATCATTTATACCTTAATCATCTACGGATCTCCATAGATATACGGAGTACTGTTTGTCTCACCGTCCTCGTTCCCAAACTCTGAATATCTTGGCAGGGGAGACAATGGATAAAAGAGGATCAGGTAGTCTGCCACTGAGATCGTGGGGCGCGATTCGAAGGATTGCTTCAGATTGCCAACGATGTACTGCAGGTAAGGGGGGACAAGGTTTAGAGGGTAACTTTGCCGTCTACACACAATCAACATATAGTCTACACAGTCTAGCCTAGACACAATCCATACACAATCCATCCAGTCTCCATGTAAAGATCATATACAGTCCAAGTGAATTTAACACACAGCTCTCACGCGGTTCCTACCTAGATCATACAGTACATAAAAACTTCACGTCATAAACACAGTTTAGACACAGCTCATAGACAGTCCCTGTAAACTCCACGTAAAGATCATGCATTGGTTACAAATTTGTAACACCTAGTTCACACCTACCCAGATCATACATGCAGATTCTACGTCCTATCCACAAAACTCACACACAGTCTCTTCA
>NC_051400.1:49590143-49590246 GCF_015228065.2 Penaeus monodon
TACGTCCTTAGCCTAGGAACGTATTTTCTAAGACAGGGTTTTCGTTCACCCATATAAATGCACACAAACCCGGAGAGATGAAAACGTCCTTATGTGCTTAATT
>NC_051400.1:49590268-49590683 GCF_015228065.2 Penaeus monodon
CTCTATCTCCGGATGTATTTAATTTTTGCAGAGTATCCGTCGTCCTTGTAGTAGCAAATTCTTTGTTTATTTATGTCAGGTGAGATCAGTGATGGAGAGATGCAAAGTGAACCCGACCTCAAGAACCTTTATTACTGTTGATGCGAGGCCCTGCAACTCTCATCTCTTATCTTCCCTTTATCTATTTTTCTACATTTCCTGTGTTTTATATACCCGTCTACTTATTCATTCATTTACCTTTTCTACGTCTCTCTCTTTCGACTTTATCCCTCCGTATTCTGTGTCTGGCTCCTCCTCCGACCCAGCGTCCCTCGAGAAGGAAACTTCGCCACTATCAAGTGTTATCTTCGCCTTCCTCCCTTAAGCCCAGACGCCAACTGACCAAACGTCCCTTTATGCCTTTTTTGCCGATTAG
>NC_051400.1:49590731-49590919 GCF_015228065.2 Penaeus monodon
TCATGGGAGGTAGGAAAGTGCAATATAATTAAACTTTGACGGTCGAATTGCCCATTTTCCGTGGAGATTCGTCCGATTTCAAAATTCTGTTTGAACAAAGTATGAGAATATCACTCGTTCCCAGTACTTTGAAAAGTACTCTCAGTGTATTTATTTGCATTATGGAGATTGAAAATAGGGTGTGTGCG
>NC_051400.1:49591336-49591457 GCF_015228065.2 Penaeus monodon
ATTTAACGGCCTTTGCTCCTCATAAACACGGCCTCGGAGTCTTAAAAACCGAGTCACGTGACGGAGCCTCCCCAGAATCCCTCTTTTTCTCGTCCATAATTCCGAACACATTCCGACCCAC
>NC_051400.1:49593330-49593638 GCF_015228065.2 Penaeus monodon
CAAGGAAGAGAGGAGGGAGCGCGGTGTGAGCATTACAAAGGCGCTGAGGGTGGGTGGCGTCCGAGCACCCCATTCGCTCCCCTTTCCTCCCTCCCTCTCCCATCCATCATATAGAGGATGTTTTAAACCACTGGCGGGGAAGAAGAGAGTTTATGGAAGTAAAAAAGAAACATTGATATACATACTACTAGTAATAACGTACACGATGTACTTTGTGTATTAGCATTCCTAGGACATGATAAAAGACTGAGGCTTCAGAAATCATTTCCATAACTACGGTTCTGTGAACCGCCAACACGCAAAAAAGG
>NC_051400.1:49593749-49593858 GCF_015228065.2 Penaeus monodon
ATAGTTAAGTGGTCCAATTTCCCACGTTCTCCCCACACGACACAGTCTCTCAAAGTATGAAGGGCTCGGACGCTGACAGAGGGAGAAGTGAAGCTTTGTTCAGGTGCAA
>NC_051400.1:49594054-49594254 GCF_015228065.2 Penaeus monodon
TTCACTCATTCTGTCTCTCATTATCTCTCATAGTAATAATAATAATAGCCAGGCCTTAACGACGAACCAAAACCAAATGAAATCTTAGTCCCAAGCCTTCCTCAGAGCGACGTTCAATATCACTCAGATGAATATTTGTGTTTCACTCAACTTGAACACACAGGACCGCACCACTTGGCAACAGGTGTTCCTGCCCCGCG
>NC_051400.1:49594452-49594601 GCF_015228065.2 Penaeus monodon
CGTGCTTCTTTGTTTATTCCCCATTCCTTTTCCTTGCGGAGTGTGTGCCTGTGTTATCTTGTCTAACTCAGTCTATTTCCTTTTTTTTTTATTGTCTGAATTATTTGCTCTCTCGGAGACCAAATTGCTTTCGGGCCATCAGAGGTTTT
>NC_051400.1:49594831-49595234 GCF_015228065.2 Penaeus monodon
AACCTTTCTAATTTATCTACTCCCTCCTCTATCTACCGCTTCATTGCAGGCTGTAAAATTGCAAACTAATCCTAATCACATGCAGTTGCACCGCTGCACAGCTGGTCATCTATCTCATGCATATGCCGTTATCTCCATCTGTGACCCTCTCCCTCTTCCCTTCTCTTTCCCTTATTCATTACACATTCTCTTCCTCTGCGCTAGTTCCTCCCGTTTATTCTCGCCTTTCATTTTCTCTTTGTCCTCTCATTTCCGCTCGTTATTCAGTCTCTATGTCTGCGCTTTAATTGTTTACTCTCTTGGTTTGAGCTTCGGAGATATTTTTCATTTTCATTGCATTACTCCTCCGCGACAGAGGAGATGATAACATGGAAAAAGGGGGTGTAAAGAAGCTATAGAAGAG
>NC_051400.1:49596316-49597038 GCF_015228065.2 Penaeus monodon
GGCAGTTCGCAAAGTATCCAAAGCGAAGAACTCAAAGTGAAGAATTTATAGTAAAAAATCTATACTTGAGCTGCTTCCCCATTCAAGCTGTTCGCGAAATCCCTACGCTCTGGCGATCCAGGCGAAAGCGAAAAGGAAATTAGGTAGCTGGGTAGGCAAGCCATGCTGATGAATGGACAAGGCAATTAATGCGCAGAAAGGTGTCGATTAATAAGACATACTGATAATCACATTTACATATGAAAACATAAAAGAAAAGGCAAAGATATTTGGGGATAATAGACTCGCGGAAAAGGTAGATTCTCTAGTAAATAAATAGACAGACATGTAGATTGATATAAATAGACAGATATAAGAGAAATCAAAACATTTCGCCTGATTTTAGAAGAAAAAGATACTAATATAATAGATACTAACACTGAAATCTGGATAATTACGAAAGAACACAAAGGGAAATGTAAAAAGCTAAATAACACAACAAAACCATCTGCACATAATCAATGATCTAATTCCAGTATCACAAAAACGCCTAATAATATTGAAAGCCGTAAAAAATGCATCATGAAGGTCAAAGGTCAAGCAGAATTCACCCTCATTAAGCAGAATCATTTGTCTTGCAGTCAGAAAAAAGATAAAAAGGTAAGGTAAATTGCTATCCAGATAAGGGAATACAAGAACAGTATCGAGTCAGGAATTATTATTCATTTCCAGAGTGTTCAGTG
>NC_051400.1:49597267-49597531 GCF_015228065.2 Penaeus monodon
ATAAGCACATAAAAAAGAACTGGAACACATAAACTAACAGATAAAGAAATAAACAAATACACAGTAAAAAAAAAAAAATAATATCACAGAAAAAAAAAAAAAAACACACACATGACTAAATGAAAGAAAGACAGATGAATAAATAAGTAAAGAAATAGGTAAATAGACAAATAGATAGAAGTTCATGCGGGAGGTTCTTACCTTCCGTCCTTCGGGTCTTGGGTCCCTGACGTTCCTTCGCCGGCTTGGCCTCCAGCCATCTGC
>NC_051400.1:49597792-49598434 GCF_015228065.2 Penaeus monodon
TAACAAGGCATAGTGGAGAGGGGGATATTTAGCGATAAGGGCGAGGATATGATGATGGTAATTCAGTGATGATTTTTCATAATAAAATAAGGTGATAATGATAGCAGTGTTGATTATCATCAAGAAATGGTGGTGGTGATGAAGCGTTAACTATTATAAACATTGTTGCTACAACAATAAAAACACTGAAATATTAGAATAAATAAAAGCGAAACAGTGATGAGCATAATTATAGCTGTTATGATGACGACGGTTGCAATTATTAAAAAATATGTGATGTATTACAATTATGCTATTTTCTTTCTTTTTTCTGGAGATATTACATATAATACATCTTCTTATGCTATGAGACGATGCAATAAAAAAATGATGATGGAGGAAGTGAATGATGATGAAGGAAGTGCCCCAATTGAAATAAAATAACAAAATCCAGACACAAAAAGGACAATTGATGACACTGATTGTAGCAAAATGAAACGGGTCATAAAATATTCTGTTATAAATATTCATTTTTACGTGATTCATGTACAGGGATTTAGATCCCCGGGATTATCAACTCAAATACTTTATGTTGTGCGAATAATAACAAACAAATTGAGCATTTGATCCCTGTCATTAATCACCAAAATTAAACTAATGACA
>NC_051400.1:49599034-49599503 GCF_015228065.2 Penaeus monodon
TAAAAAAATGAATTTGGGGTTTTTTATAGAAATTTTTCGAATGTTTGGACGGTAAGGAAAGGGGCTGATGAAGACGTCCGGGGGTAAACGAAGTTATTTTTCCGGAAAACATATTATGACGTTCTCCCGGAGCATATAGGAACATACTTAGAATGGGGCTTAAAGGAATACGACAATGATGTTATTTTAATAAATGAATAAAATGTCTCTATTGTTTTTGTAATTGAAGTATAAAAGAATAACAAAGTAATGTTTTTGGATAAGGAAAAATTTAATGACAAACAATTTGGGCTAAAGAAGATTAACAACAAAAAAATATTAATGTGTAAAATTCAATGATGCTATACTACTAATAAAATGGAATAAGTAGGTACAAGTAATAATTTTAATAATAATAAAATTCAGACTGATAAAAGAAAAACAAGGTTAAATGATGATGAAAATCTATAAACCCCCATTATACATCTCA
>NC_051400.1:49599638-49599920 GCF_015228065.2 Penaeus monodon
CCCCCCCCTTCCTTCCCAACCGACCTGTAAGTCGCTCTCGAGGAGTGGAACAGCCGCGTCTTTGTTGGCCTTCTTCAGGGCCTTCAGTGCCTTCTTTTCGGCCTTGATGCGCTCCCTTTCCGCCTTGGCCCTGTCCTTCTCTTCCTTCGCTTTCCTCACCTTCTCTCGCTTTTTCATAAATCGCCAGGCCACTTGCTGAAGCTCCTGTTCCTCTTCATACCTGCAGTCCCTGTGGGCGAGAAACACGGCGTCAGGGGCGTCCACTCGGAGCCTTCCACTTGG
>NC_051400.1:49601275-49602424 GCF_015228065.2 Penaeus monodon
TAATGCAATGGCTCTGTTTATATTTGCTGTAAGTATATGTGAATGCATTAATGTAGGAATGTGTCGATATAAAGCATTAACAATTTTGACCATCTTTTATGCAAACAAGCATGAGACATTTAATTTTTAAAAAAGTCATCACAAATCACCGTTTTCAAAGAACAAAATTTCATAGTTTTCCCTCCAATTAGAAAATGAACAAGGAAATTGTCCATAGAAAACCTAAAGATATTCTGACGATAACTATAGTATGCTTGAAGTGCCAAAGGAGCCAGATAATGCAATGGCTTTGATATTTCCAGTTAATGACTGAATCAGCCTAGACGAAGAAAAGTGGTGGAATACGGAAATCAAATAAACAGGCCTACTTACTCTACAAAGAGTAGAAATCTCATTAGCATGAAATCACTACTCATCAAAATTGATAATTTTTAACATAAATTTACATCATATTTAATCAGACGATGTTCAGTATTTGTGTAAATGATCCGTGTATGCTTTTAGGTATCACATGAAAATCAGTGTATTCAAAATAAAACTAAATAGTTCCTACCTTTTTACGTATCTAGTGATTACATATCAGTGTGCCTCATGTACATTAGCTTATAACTGAATAAAATGTCATAAATGTTTCGCGCATGCGTGGTGTCACTTCTCGTTATATGATCGTCGGGACTTGCTACTCTGCCAGTAGGCTATTCTATGACTAAATGGATTAATTCTGGCCTCAAGGGCGAGTATTTATAGTCTCCTTTTAAAACTATTTCAGAGTTTAATTAAAATACCTGAACCACGGCTGAGATGTATAAAAGCATTTTTCTGCTGCTTCCTATCACTGCTTTTAGGTTTATTGTAAGCTAAGAGAGATAGCATGGATTATATCTCTTCCTCTTTTCAATATAATAGAGGTTTGATGATGGTGTTAATCTAGTACAGGAGAGCATAACACTATAACAAGATGATTACTATTCACAGTAATTATAGTTTGTACTTCTAAATACTCGCACAGACAAACACGCAGTCACACTGTATATGCGTGGGTGTGTACGAGTTTTTATGAACAAATATTCACACTGTATATACTGTACAATAGTCTTTCTCTTATATTGACGTGTTTTATACTGGATTAACATCATCATCAGGCCTCGG
>NC_051400.1:49602574-49603041 GCF_015228065.2 Penaeus monodon
TTTATCAAAATCCCCTTACGCTTTTTGAATAGCACTTCACGGATACTTGATGGATTAGCAGATATTCTTTCCCACAACAGAATCAGAGAAGCGAAGGAGACAGAAAGACGAGGGAAGGAGATGGAAATAAGAATCATGGAGGCAAGGATAAATGCAAAGATGTAAACGGGAACATCAGACAGAAGGAGAATCAGGAAAAAGAGACATAAATAAACTATTGCAGAAAGACGCGGAGACAAAATCGATAACCAATACAAACAAATACAGAATTGGGAATAAAAGAAAGGGGCGGAGGGAAAGAAATAAGGCGAAAACACGAGATGCAAATGAAACCACAACCTTCGGAACGAAAATGACACTCAAAAAACAGAGAAACCTCAATAAACACTGAGAAGCCAATATTTCGAAACAGGAGAGAGAGATCCCCACCCCTAGAAAATGACCTTATATCGCCAATGCCAACACAG
>NC_051400.1:49603110-49603382 GCF_015228065.2 Penaeus monodon
GATTCTGTACATACGTTTCCATTGCTTGAACAGCCTTCATCTCTCCCGCGCTTGAACACAGACACCCACAGACGCGAAATACTAGTGTTGAGCCAATTACACCCTTTACAAGTGTTTCTTATCTTTGAATGGCTGTCGCAGGATAGACGGTGATATCCTGGTGTTTAAGATATGTATTATCAAGACTGCCACTTAGGTTCCCTGCTTCTTATGTTAATCTATACACACGCATGAGTACATTTTGTTTCATTTAATTTCGCAGTTTGAATATC
>NC_051400.1:49603402-49603605 GCF_015228065.2 Penaeus monodon
TTGGAATATTTCTTTATGCAAAGGCTGTGCCTTGATTTTCTTTGCGTGAAAGTGATGCTTAGAGTGAAATAAGGACGGTAAAAAGAGGTGTTGCTTTTATCAGTTTGTGAGACGGGAGGTAGACTTATCTAATCGTCTTGAGATGCATTGGTTTTGCTCTTTAACGACGGCACACCATCTCATAGATTAAGAAATGGAAATTT
>NC_051400.1:49604564-49605215 GCF_015228065.2 Penaeus monodon
ATTTTCGGGCATTTATTACTAACATTGGTTACGTATTTTGACTTAATTCCTGTATTTGTATTATATTAAATACTATTAAATAATTGTGTTAATATACCTTTTGAACATCACTGCAACCATTCAATATTTCTGATTTGTAGGAATATACCTCCTGCGTTCATTTCTTATTTTATTTTCGTTCACTTTGAAAATAAGTTTGTCACGTTATGCCCTGCATTTTGCATCGTTTTTGGTAATCTTTTATCATCATTGCATTTTTTTTTTTCAGAAGCTTTTCTTTAATTAATCTAGATTTCTTTGGCTATTGGCACTTTTTTCTTCGCCTTCTTCTCTTGCTTTCTTTTGTTTCATTCTTCCTCTCATATCTCGCAGTCATTTTCTCACTATCAAGTCACCATCAGACAGCCTTCCCCTCACAACAGAATCTTCACACGCCCCTCCACACACTCACACTCGGCTGTCTACGCTCACGCCCCTGCAGATTGGGCGCCACCCCCTTACACCCCCCTCTAAAAAACTCCATTCATAGGCTTACCCCTTTGGAGTTTGAATGGCAACGTGGGGCAAAATGTCCCCCTGCTCGTTGTTTTAATACCGCTCGGAAAGGACAGTGTAGTGGTGGCCTTTGTACGGTGTGCATTTACGTCACGG
>NC_051400.1:49605508-49605628 GCF_015228065.2 Penaeus monodon
CGTGAGCTAGACAACGAAAAAAGCCATAATCACTTGGAACAGAGACCGCCATGCGGCATGTCTACTGATACAATGCCCCTGAAAGAACGATATGTGAGGAATGTGCACAATGTGGCACAA
>NC_051400.1:49606444-49606836 GCF_015228065.2 Penaeus monodon
TATGAATTGAGCACGTATTAATTCCATAGACAGATTGAGCCAAACACTTCCCTCTCTTTATTCCATTTCATAGTCTACACCTTCGCTGTGTGACGTCACTGTTGCCAAACACAAAGAAGCACAGTGACATTAGAAAAATTCACTGTCGCCAACACGACCTTCCAGTTCACATTTTGCTTTCATGTCCGGCGAGCTGGACTGGCGTCATCTTGTCTGTTTAAATGTTAGAAATATTATTTTTCTCCTTCCTTCTGTTTTTGTTTTGCGGTGAATGTACATCTCTGATTGAGGCCTGATTTTCAGTACATTTAATGGGTACGTGGGGGGGGGAAATTGAACAAATATAGGGGAAAGAGGTAGAGGGAGTCTCTGAGAATGATATGGAGTTAGAA
>NC_051400.1:49606899-49607825 GCF_015228065.2 Penaeus monodon
TATAATCCGACAGACAAATAGAGAGAGAAAAAGAATAGAGCGGGAGAGGACATAGGTCTTATCATGCTAATTTTTACATTTCTCAGTCTTTATCCCTACTCATTTGCTGTCCATCACTCTCCCAAAGACAAAAGCATATGGAAATCTCTCTTCGAAACTACTATTAAGCTGCTGCTGCTGTATTAGTGCTTTAAATAAAAACATTTCTTTGTCTATTCATTCAAGATATATTTACGTTAAATCTTTCTCATTAAACTGCTAGGAGGGGGTGGGAAAAAGTCACTATATTTTTTTTCGAATACCTGGAGCAACTCATGTCTTTAAATTTAAGGATTATTTATCTAGCCATCTTGCGTGGGTAGTTGAGTGAGCTTTGACGCCGTTTTCCGAAGGTTATGGATTTTTTTAATGAATGAAAATGTGAATAATGAACCGGCTTCTTGAGAAGTGGCGACAGTTTCTAAAGGTCTGAAGAGAGCGAGAATTTCTTGAAGTTATATTGGAAACCGAGAAAAGTAAATCAGGGGTTGGAAGAAATAGATGGAAATCTAAATCCTTTCGGGTCAGACGAAAAACAAGAGTTATTGAAAAATTTACTGATATTAGTGTAAATTTATAATTTTCCTGTTTTTGTCCTTTTTAATTTCATAGCCAGGAGTGTTTTAACGCTGTGTTTATTGGTCTCTGAAGCTACTTTGACTACTTATGGCAAGATAAGGTCAAGGAATGAGTGGTGCTTTTCCTTAAATGTATGCCATTCTCGTGGAATGTTGATTCTCTAAATTAACTTTCCACTCTTTAATACCGATTTGGCATACAGCATTCTTGTCTCTTAATATTTGATGTATAGTCGCTTTTCTAGTAGTCACTATTAGATCTGTGGGTCACTCTGCCTTTAGTTCCGTCTGGCACAGCGCTACGAAGGG
>NC_051400.1:49608226-49608669 GCF_015228065.2 Penaeus monodon
TTATTATTATAATTGGCAATTTCATGATTACATTCTTAAACTTACGGTTAACTTTCCCATTTCATCTTTTTAATAGAGTGTTTATCAAGCTCTTCAGCAGATTAAAGTGAGTGAATCTCCTGGTATAAAGTACAAATCATTATTATTTTTTATGACAAGGATAATAGTAATATGAATAATAAAATTAAAAGAGATGAGAGAATATTCCGTTTGATCGCTAATCACCAGTGATGACAGGGGGTCCAGAGTGGCTTGTCGAGAGGTTATCTGTTATCGGCTGACCGTCTATTTGTCTTGTGTCGAAACGATGAAATTTCTGAGGTCATGATGAATGGATGTTTCCCGTTAATGATGTGCGTAATTGGGTTTCATAATAGTTTGGATTGAGAGGTTGGAAATAGTGGGTTTAACCGGGCAGTGGCCATCTACTTTTTCTAAGTAAT
>NC_051400.1:49609054-49609266 GCF_015228065.2 Penaeus monodon
TTTGCATGATAATTGATGTGCGTAATTGGGTTTCATAAGAGTATGGACTGAGAAGTTGATTAACCGGGCATTGGCCATCAAAATCGGAATCTTCTGAAGAAACGGTCGGAGAAGAGAGCAAGTCTGGTGCCACTGCCGGCCTTCCTTCAGCGTGGGAAATCAAAGAACACGCTCGACGAATGTCAAGAAGACTCGGGAGCTCTGTCGATGTG
>NC_051400.1:49610272-49610462 GCF_015228065.2 Penaeus monodon
GGGCTGCGTCCGGCCCCAGCGGCGGCTTCGCGTTCGGGCGGGGCGCGGGCGGCACGGGTCCGCGTCCGCCTGGCACGCCCCCAGCGCGCCCGCATTCCCTGCCCCGACCGCACTCCGCTTGATCCTTTCTCTTCGCGAGCTTGTTTCCAAACCTGCTGTTCCTCTTTGTTTGTTTGTTTGTTTTAACATT
>NC_051400.1:49611965-49612076 GCF_015228065.2 Penaeus monodon
CACTTCATTTATTTGCCTTTGCTTTCGTTTTCTCGTATATATTACATAACCTTGTACCTTGTCAGCCCTTAATGAAATGAACTATAACGGATAAATCTGACGAAAGAATAA
>NC_051400.1:49612928-49613141 GCF_015228065.2 Penaeus monodon
CTCCTTCTATCTCTCCTCGCCTTCTTCTCTCGCTATTCCTACGCGTGAAAGTATTTACGTTGAATTCAATATAAAAGAGCAGGGTATTATTAACCACCGAATATGTCACAAAATAGAATGAAGTGGAAAGAAAGGAAGAGGAGGCAATCTACCTGAGGCGCTGGTGCCAGGGTGCCACACGGGTAAGAGTGCCCAAGATTGCGCTAATGCTGA
>NC_051400.1:49613466-49613833 GCF_015228065.2 Penaeus monodon
AGATTTCGTTCTATGACTGTTTTTTTTTCGTTTTCTTATAGTTTTCTTTTATGCTTTCACACTAGCATTTCGAAAACACTTGTCATCACGTGGCTTAAGGTGGCCATCGTTCTCGAGTCATCAGACTTATCAGACTCCGTTATCTTAGCGCTGAGAGGAAAGATTCTGTCGACACGGTTTGATGGCCACGAGATACGCTTACGTAACGTGAACATTGTGGATATCAGTGTATCACATAAGCATCTTTGCGTTGAAGTGTGGATAGTGTTAATGGTACTAAAGAATGGTTATAATTAATAATGATTCTGGCAGTATGCTTATTTCTGGTGGTAATTGTTCCTGATGAATACGAAAGAGGTGGTCCTCT
>NC_051400.1:49614273-49614582 GCF_015228065.2 Penaeus monodon
GGTAAAATATTCGGGCAAAACACAAAAAAGCGAGATTTTTTTCTTTATCACCTGTTCGTTCATTTGTTTTTCAACTGAGAAGGACGTCTCCAGGTGACGCCATATTACCGCTCGTAAAACTTTTAATTCATTAAAACTTCATAAATCATATATAGGATTAGTGAAGATGCCTTACCACACTTTGAAGAAAATGGGATTTTAACTGCAGTCGCTCATTTCTCCTTTATTATCATCATATTTTTCGTTGCATGTCATATAAAAGCTGATATTACAGTCTCTGCTGATTACCCGTTCCCCGCCATCTTCCTG
>NC_051400.1:49614826-49615135 GCF_015228065.2 Penaeus monodon
TGTCCATTTTCTTTCCATCTCTTGCGCGCAGCTGCTTCCCTGAATAACAAATACTTGTTGTTGTTGAAAGATATTTAACGTCCGAGTTCAGTGCGAATAAACGTCTGCTTCCCGTGTTTCTGAAATCTTACTCCAGATACCGAGTTTCTTAGCGTTCAGGTGTTTAATCGTTGTCAGAAACATCGGTTCCGAATAATGCAGATGAAGTGTAAGTTACGTCTCTCCTTCTGCCTCTACTCTTATCCAGTGTTGGCTGGCAAATAACCCTGACAGGTGTTTGACACTCACAAAGAGGCACCTCCTTCACGC
>NC_051400.1:49615674-49615755 GCF_015228065.2 Penaeus monodon
AAGAAATCGGATAAAACTGCCAACCCTCGTGCCTCATTAAGACCGTAAGTCATGCTACTCATTCTATAATTGTGTTATCCC
>NC_051400.1:49617545-49617842 GCF_015228065.2 Penaeus monodon
TTAATCCGAGGTGCTCGTTAATCAACAGCAGCCGAGCTGAGCAACCCGGCAACCGGAGACGCGAGTTGGGCCGCGCGGCGCCGCTTGCCAAGACCGGGTTGGCTCGCGCGGCGAAGCAGTACCTGGCGAGGCGAGCCATTCCTCAGGTGGACGCCTCGGACCCGCGCCGCCTTGTGCTCTGAGGCCGCTTTGCTTGCTTGCCGTTACGGGCGCCACGGAGGAGCCACGCTTCTCGGACGTGGATAAGCATCCACGGTACACATTTTATATATAAGATTACCTTCATCGCGTGTTCTC
>NC_051400.1:49618553-49618651 GCF_015228065.2 Penaeus monodon
CTTCTAAGTACATGACATATGCACCTGTCAGTAACTGTCATGCTTATCAAATATTATCTTAAGGCGTAAATTTCTCAACCTCGAAATGCTCCTTAGCA
>NC_051400.1:49619804-49620732 GCF_015228065.2 Penaeus monodon
TAAAATATATAACGAAACTCCTTGGGGCAACGACGCTCCGCCAGCTGTCAAGTATAACCGCCAAGATAACAACTAAAAGCGATATTAATCCAGCCGTGAAGACGCGGACCAACGCCACACACAGCTCCCCTCCCCCCTCCCCACCTCCTCCTGCCTCCCATGGCCATCTCCCCCTCTTCTCCGTTCACTCTCTCCACGGCCTGCCTCCTGTATCCATTTCGCTCATCTCCTTTCCCCATCTCTAACCCTCCCCCTACCCATCGCCTTCTCCATCCGCTCCTCCCCTCCTCCCAACTTCATCCCCTCCCCCCTTCCCACTACCCACTGCCATTCCCTCTTCCCCCTCCCCCATCCTGTGACCCACTCCTCTACCTTTCCCCCCACTCCCACTCCCATCCCTACCATTCCCCCTCCCTCCTCTCCTCCCCTCCCCTCCCCCCATTAACCCCTTCCTGGCACCAGCTATTCCGAATGTCTCCGTGAAATCTCGTGAAATCTCGTGGCATCTCAAAGATCAGTTTGGAATGTCACAGATGAAAAAACTATATTGGTGAGGGGAGACTGCGGTATAGGAGAGCGAGAGAGATGAAAGAATTAGGAAAATAAGAAAAGTAGGAAATCAAGGATGAACCTACACACACATAATGTAGCTGATACTACACTGCCTCAGAATGAGGCAGTGAAATCATTCCACTAATGTCAACAAAGACATTAATATTCCAAACATTTTATTGCCTCCTTAGGAAAATAGAGTGCTGGTCCTTTACCAAGATGGTATGTAAGCGATCTTTATTGTAGTTAGCTAGAAAAGTATCATATCCATTATCAGTTTATTTCCTACGATAAGGAATGTTACATGGACCCCCTTATTGCCTGTATATCCTTCACTCTATCTTTCCTTTCAGTTGTTCATGTTTTAACCTAAGAG
>NC_051400.1:49620994-49621241 GCF_015228065.2 Penaeus monodon
ATCAACTCCGCTCACTGCCGATACAATATTACAGTCGTATCGACGCCGTGCCTCCTACGAGCCCCGACCGGCAGCGAGGAGGCTGGTGCTCGGCGCTGACGCCACCAGGCAAGAGGATTCCGTCCGGAGAGAAATGTTGGCCGATCAGCTGCTTCATTTGGTGCTGACTTCATTTCTTTATTATTTGCCCTGCGGCCTTTGTTTCATGCGTTGGGTCTTATGGTTTGTGCTTTGGTAGGACTAAAGA
>NC_051400.1:49621641-49622170 GCF_015228065.2 Penaeus monodon
AGCCCTGGAAGACAGATGAGATAAAGAGCGAGAGAAAGAGGGGGCACACAGACAGACAGATAAAGGCAAAAGCATAGAACAGAGACAGACACAGAGTAGAAAGACAAAGACGCACAGAGACAACAGACAAAGCCCGAAGGAGGGAGAGACATCGCAAAAAAATCTTGATAGTAAACACATGCTACGAAACTTTATAGGTTTTCTTGGTAGTTTTCGCGTCTTGATTTGCATCGCTCACCGAAGAGCTCTTTTGCGCAGTTGTAGCACCCGCTTGCAGTCTCAGGCGTTCGCGCAATTAGAATGAAGAGCTCTATCAAAGCCACATCAGGATGCTTAACCACACTCAAACGCACGCCAGAAACACCACCACGAACAAATGTGGACAGCGACACGGCCCAATGCCATCTTGTTAAAAGCTGGTGTCTAATGTTATGCTCGTTACGCCTTGTCATCTTTAATAATGATTATCCGTTAAACTAATAGTTATCATTTTCACACGAAGGCGTAGCACTAGATCTCGCAATGCCTT
>NC_051400.1:49622390-49622810 GCF_015228065.2 Penaeus monodon
TCACTATCTTCCCCCATTATTTTCTTATATTTCTTCAATTACATTTATATCGGCTTGAATTATTTTTCTTTTTTCCAGTCTAACCATTGATCTCTGCCTTTACATTTCCTGCCTCCTTGCACGTGGAAGCGATTGCCTGCGTTTCAATCTCTTTAATTCGTTCTGCTTCTATATTCTTGCAAACTTTCACACGCGTTCCGCTCACTCGCCGTCTCCTTGGTGCAGCTCTCCCACTCCTCCTCCCGGCCGCTAATTGGCGTTGTCCCAGGTAAGGAAGAGAGCTAAAGGAGTCTCCTTCGCCATCGTCCCAGAATCCATGCTGGTAAGATGCTGCTGCCTCGCCTTCAGCGCTTTCGAGGCGGATGCGCGCGGCTGTCGTGGTGCTCGCGGCCACTTACTGCGCTGGCACTTGTTCATGTT
>NC_051400.1:49623478-49623582 GCF_015228065.2 Penaeus monodon
GAAGATATAAATAATAGTAGATGATATAATAGTAATGAAAAAAAAAATTTTGTATTTATGTATGATATAAACATGTATATTTTTTAATTATTTACACACCACCT
>NC_051400.1:49626260-49626695 GCF_015228065.2 Penaeus monodon
AAAGAACGTAAATAGATATTGCTGACAGTATTACCACCTACTTGCAGAACATAGTTAACAATATTAAGTTCAGTTCAGTGTCTTTGACAAATGAATCCCAATTTGTCTCAGTGACAGCGATCTTGCCTTTTTCAACCGCCTGTATAATGGAAGGAACATTAGCACAAAGAGAGTGTGTTCGTCTTCCTGTCACCAGAAGAACAATGGTTTCAGCAAGTCTTTTAAGTCTTTCTTTCCTTCTTTCCTTTGAGGGAGGGGGGGGGTAAAGTGGCTTATATCTTCTTAACGTCTCCCTTAAAGGGGTTTCGCACACCATTCAAGGAAGTTACTTTGAACAAAGTTAGGGCTTGCTACTTAAATGTTTTTACATTCTTTATTTGCTGATCCGTAATATTTCTCCTGCTGCCTTAGGTCATTATGATCACGGCTTGATTT
>NC_051400.1:49626727-49627468 GCF_015228065.2 Penaeus monodon
TATTCATTGGAAAAGTTTTTAGGTGACGAACATGCCATATTTCACCCCCAGAAGTGAGGGCAGACAGCTCAGGACGATAACACTTACTGAAGATTAGTCTTAGGTTTTTCTCCCGATGCAGTACCGCTAAAGAGTGCCATTTCCCCGACGTTTTCCCTCTCAGTTGGTAGAGAGACTAGCGCTTTTTACCGCTGACCCGACGTCACACCCGGGGCGAGACAGGAAGACTTCGGGGTATTCCTCCTACGCATCCTTCTCCGGCCGCGGGAGAAGGCGGGGAGGATATCGGAGGGCGGTGTTCGGATGCCAATAATTGTGCCCGGCCACCGGGGACGGCAGGCGCTTGGGTCGTGACGCTGACCTTCGTGAGAGAAGTCAGTTTACATCCCACACGCCTGGCGTTTCATCCTGTCCTTAGCCGTACAAATACAAACTCACTGAACGATGACGTGACAACAATCAACACAATTACATAACATAAAGAGAGTCAGTTTTATCGCGCGAGGGGATGGTGGCGACACAACTTTCAGCTAGAGTGGACTGGTCCGTTTAGGGTGACTTGGGGTACGACTGTGACCACCTGAACACAAATAGCCGAAGATTAAAGCTTGGAATCTCACTCAGGATTCGAAGGAAGACAAAAACTGCCAAGTCTGCTTTGCTTGCACTTGACTCTCCTGCTCTGTTTTGGCTGGGGTCTAGGGAAAGAACTCCTCACCGGGAAATGGTTGCTTGAACGAC
>NC_051400.1:49627584-49628002 GCF_015228065.2 Penaeus monodon
AAAATAACAGTTGAAGTTTATGCCACTATTTCAGTTATCACACTCATGTACACACCGCATGTAAATATCATACGCACATGTATTGCGGATGCTTGAGAATTTCTTTCAATTTATTTTTAACTAACTTGTCTGTGCTTTGAGAGCTGTTGTGGCTTAACGATTTATTCAGGTAGTTTCATCATGAGGAAATAAATCTAAATTATATTGCTTCGCCTTTTCGCCTGTGTCTTGCAGTGAAGTGAACGAGTGAGCCTAGATAATCATATCATACATTTTATATATATCTATTTTACTTATTTTTTGTTATTGCAGTTCGAATTTGAGATATAAGTACTGTATGTCACTTCTGATTGTTTTTTTTTCAGACACTAAAGTATTGATTTCATAAAAGCCTGAGATTTATATCTCAGGTAAATCT
>NC_051400.1:49628064-49628489 GCF_015228065.2 Penaeus monodon
CCGACGGTAAATCTGATGAACTAATAAAACTAAAAAAAATACATTTAAAGTTGTTTTAAGAATCTGTTGTATATATTTCGCCAAGGGGAATTAAACTTAGAATGTAACATTAGGTTTTGCTTTTGCAACCAAATGAATTACTCAGTGGCCGGACGTTTATAGCCTTTTCAAGTTTTGTTTGCTCACCGTAAATGTTTCTTAAATAGATCTCTGATAGGTAAATTTTTAAATTTTCTTAATGATAAATAATAAATATTCGAAATGCTTGTCATTCACTTCCTTCATGTGCATTATAACCTATTGACTATTTAAATTAAATAAAAAATTTGCGAAATTGGGCCTTGATCCTTGTGTGCCTGTGCCTGTCTGTGTAGTGTTTTAGTTTAAGCGTGTGTTGTACTGTTTTAAATTATATAAGTGTATGT
>NC_051400.1:49628585-49628958 GCF_015228065.2 Penaeus monodon
TTGTAGAAAGGAGGGTATGAGTGCGTATATAAAGGAAGTGTATGAGCAGAATAAAAGGAAACAACAGCGATCATTCGTAAAAAGCGAGGAAGCGCGCAGCTCCAGCTACTACTCTGTTTGATAGATCTCTTTATCCTTTTGGCTTCCTCCTTGTTTTATCAGAGTGTTCTTCTCCCTTTCGCACGAGTTTCGCGCAGATTGGGGAGTTTTATTAGGAAGGCAATTAATCCCTTAGCTTGGATATGTGTCCCGGAATGTAGGCGTTTCTGTTTTTTAGGGTTTCATTCTCTCAGTAATCTGTTCGTATGTTTATTACTCTCTCCCTCTCTCTTATTTTATTTACATTTCGATATATCGGTTTTAGATTTATCTA
>NC_051400.1:49629080-49629265 GCF_015228065.2 Penaeus monodon
GCCCTATTATAGGACGGGTGGCGAATGATATATATATATATCGACTCGGATGTCATCATGCTTAATTCTCTCTTCTGATTCGAGTTTATATATCACGCTGCGTATATTCATATGGTACATAAATATATTCATATATGTATACTATCCATTGGGGCATACTGCCAATATATCATAGTGTCCCACGT
>NC_051400.1:49629471-49631020 GCF_015228065.2 Penaeus monodon
CCATTGGATCTCACTTTGATATATAGAGAGGTATACTTCGTATATTATATATCAGCTATATTAGTAGTATATTGTATTTTATACTAATTTATTATATTTATTATCTTTATATTATATATCTATACTATCTTTCTAATTCTCATTATCCTATCATCTCTATCAATTTATCTATATCTTACTATCTTTTCCTTCCCTCCTATATATATTCATTTCTTTTATTCATACACACCACTGTTGCTCTGCTCTGCATCTCCGTATTCTCTTCTGCCGAACCCAACCACGACCTCCACTTTGCAATCCCTCCGCTTTTGCTCGCCACCACTCTTCACTGCCTTTTCCTGCACCTTGCGTATCCCTGTGCCGTACAAAGCGTATCTTACCGCCTTCGCCGATCGACGCGAATATATCTACTTGGAAGTGGAGCCACTTAGCTTCCAAGGGGACTTTAGCCGTTTTTGTGCCACTTTTAGAGCTCATTGTCTTTGTGACTGAATTTTTATTTCTTAATTTACACGTTTTGCGCATACATTAAATTTTCCACTCGTGCTACATCTTCTTCCGTCCTTCTTTCTCTGATTATATTCCGTACTTGCACTGGTTTGATGATTTCCAATCTCACAGCATCACATGCATCCTCAAAAACAAATGAATTAAATAAATAGCTTACTCCTAATCACTCCTCTTTTTTCCTCCTATCCCTCTTTACTTCACCCGTAGATTCTCGTTTTTCCTCACCTTCCCCCTGACCCATTTCGTCGCAATAGATCTCTCCCGATTCGTTTCAAAGGCTTCGACTTCGCATGTAATCATTTCAGTTGATTCACTTTTCCAATGTACGTGACTTAAGCTTTTCTTTTTCCATGTTTTAAAGTCTTAATTATATCACGATTTAATCAAGTTCATCTTTAGCTTGGCATTCAAGTTTTCCAGAGTGTAATGAATAATGTAACTCATTAACGTAATACAACTGGCAAAAACTGACGAGTGTTGGTGGGTACATCAAAACGCATCAAATGAGCATATAAAACAAATAATAATAATACTGTTCACGGAATATAAAAGATTTTACTGGTGCAAGACATACATACATTGTATATGTGTAGATGTTTACACGCATTACCATCATACCCTTCACACCAATGACACCTCGTAGAAAAATAAACTTCAAAGCTTACATTCAGAAAAAAAAACACACTGATTTTCCCTATTTCATTACGTCCTAAATGTATACCTTTCACTGTATGTGTAAATGAAGTAAAAATCACGCATAAACAAGCATTCCCTTCTTAGACCCTTATATTCACAGTTCTTCCAATAGTAATTGAAATAATGAAACTCTTACTTAAGCGTAATAGCACAAAGCAAAAAGTACTCGAGTGTTTGTGTGTACATAAACGCATACACGCACAAAGAAGCAATATAAAAACAATTAACTTTGCATAATATTTGTCAAGGCAATATAAAAGAGGTTTACTGGGTGGCAAGACATACAGGTACGTTGTGTATTCATGTGTAGATGTTTACACGCATACGCACACTCATACGCATG
>NC_051400.1:49635050-49635316 GCF_015228065.2 Penaeus monodon
TGGCTGCCCTTATAACATGCTTGCGTAGCCATCTTCATCTTGAAGTGAACAAATAAGGGTCACAGATAATCCAGCAATGAGATGAACCGACAGCAGTCATTGATAGACTTACCTGTTTTAATTAAAGGATAAGAAATAACATAATTTATATGTTTCTGCTATCATATGTCAACATTTTTTGAAGTGAGATGAGATTTAACTCTAGATTTTTCAATTTTTAATTGACTTTTACAGTTATTTAGGGTCTACAAATTTTAAAGGGAAAG
>NC_051400.1:49635489-49636622 GCF_015228065.2 Penaeus monodon
CCTGAAGCATGAAAGTCATATCTCAGGGTGTAGTTCAAGACCTTTCTAAAAAAAAACTTCTGCCAAGCATAGTTACCCTACTGCTTCTATTTTATTTCTACGGCAATACTATTTCTCAGTCATAAGCATAAGATAAAAAGCAGTTAACTTTATCACGGTCATCTATTCGCACACTGAAAACAGACACCAAATACTCACGCAAGACTCTTTGCAGGCGCTCCAGGCTTTGCTTTCGAAGATGAGCTTGTTGCGAAGAGGGCCATTACCTGTAGTCAGTTAACTATGGCCTTTTAGGAGCCATAGGGAACACGTGAAATTCCCTTACACTTCCGGCGAAGAAAGTGGGAAAGATGGTTCTGTTTCTCTTGGGAGTTGGATCTGCTGGGCTAAAACACACTCACTTGGGGCCATGCATTTGCTTTCTTTGTGTTTTCGTTTTCTTTTTGTATAGTTGTCTTATTTATTTACCTTTTTCTAGGGCTGTGAAACGAAGAAAGGTGTTGGTATACACTCTGGATGGGGCTTTTACAGTAGGAAAAAGGGAGAGAGAAAAAGAAGGCTCACTTTCGGAATGAAGCAAAACACTGAAAACATCTTTGTACTTTTCTTAATTAGGAATTTATTGTTTTTTCATTTAGAAAACATTAATTTTCACGGTAGATTGGCTCGAAATACAAGCAGAATAGAGGACCACTCCAGGAAAAGAAGGAAAAAAATTAACAAAGGGGGACCCATTCGGGAAAAAGGATTTGAAGCTACTCGCCCTTTTTTCGAAACGGTTCGAAGGGCTTCGCGAGCCGGCCTCGCATTCGTCCGGGACTGGCCGAACTGCGCGCGAAAACGGACGGCGGGAGGGTCGGTCGGCGGGCCGGTCGCGGATCGCAGCGGATTTCGGGCCGCGAGAAATGACGAGGAGCGGCCGACGGTCGGTCAGGGGTTTGGAAATCCCCCCGGCGGATTTTAAGAAAATGGAAAACTGATTCACTTGCAAACTTGGCGCGGAGGCGGGCAAGACGCGGCGATGCCCCCCCCCCCCCCTTTCCTCCTGCACTCTTGGCCTACACCCCTCCCCCCCATCTCTCCTGTTTTACCGCTCTTTCTCTCCGTGTCTCTCGCTACGAACAGACGGAGAA
>NC_051400.1:49636660-49636744 GCF_015228065.2 Penaeus monodon
ATTTGACCCCTGGCAAGCTCCGCAGGATTCCAAGACTGAGTTCGAAGGACAATTAGGTTGGCTCGACAACCTTGTTCTCGCCCC
>NC_051400.1:49637001-49637100 GCF_015228065.2 Penaeus monodon
TTTATTGTTTTTATATTAGTTTGAAAGAAATCATTAGAAACATTTACACGAAAGAAGAACGGATTCTGACCAAGATAAGACATTTAATGAGACTCATAG
>NC_051400.1:49637159-49637595 GCF_015228065.2 Penaeus monodon
GGCGATCCCTTTGTTTCGGTGAAAACCTTTAACCATGCTAAACACATGATTGATCCTGTTGTTTTCTTTTGCGTTTTAAAAATTGGAGCGATACCCTTTGTTTTTTTCTTCCATTTATTAAACAAAGAAATATGTTTAAAATTCTAAATTAAAGCGGACAAGGGTAAAAATTTAAAAAACTTATAATTTTGTACCGATGCCTAATAATATCAGATGTTTATATTTTAGCATTTACAATCAAGAAATGGAAATCATGATTATAATTATACAATCATAAACAATAAGAATGATAAATAGGGCAACAGTATGAATAACAATGATAATTACAATGAATCAGGTGTTGTGGTGTTTCCATATATTTAAGTGCAATTATCTTTTACACAGCAATGTGTAGCGACTTCAACTCCACCGTCACATTGAATACGTTTCCAGTAGT
>NC_051400.1:49638281-49638471 GCF_015228065.2 Penaeus monodon
TTAAAAAAATTTAATGAAAACAACAATAAATTAGAAAAGTAAATAATAAATTTTTTTATAATATAATGATAAAAAATAATATAAAAAAGAATAACAAAAAAATAAAAAATATAATACAGAAATTGCCCCGCGATTATGATAAATTTTAAAACTATCATTTAAAAATGTAAGATATCTCCCAGTTCCTTAT
>NC_051400.1:49638728-49638963 GCF_015228065.2 Penaeus monodon
GGGAAACCCCCGCGTGTTATGTGTGAGCCCGGGGGGAAAACTGACACTTCTTACTGCCTGATTATGTTGAGGTATCTACGTGTTATTTTGTGTTCGACTGGTAAAAAGGAAATTAGTGTTTATTTACAATGTGGGAATGTTCCTATAAAATTCTTTATTGCAGGCGCTTTCATTGTAAGTTTAGTAAGTAACTAATGTTATTAGTTTCATTCAAAAAGGTTGTTTTTTTATTTCC
>NC_051400.1:49639001-49639421 GCF_015228065.2 Penaeus monodon
CGACTAATTGTGTTTAGTATTTGAACTTCATATTCCGGGTCAAGTAAGAAGCTTTAGTATTATTTATGCCACGTGCATGCTATATCATAAAGCATATCCCCTAGTTACTTCTATTTCATTGATTTAATTACGTAATAGTATTTGTACTATTTTGAGCGTAACTGTGAGGTTGTTAAGGTTCATTACTTTACCCCCCTGTTTTTTATAACAAGTTCGCTATGATATACGCATTCTTTTC
This sequence comes from Penaeus monodon, assembly GCF_015228065.2. Classification (NCBI taxonomy): domain Eukaryota; kingdom Metazoa; phylum Arthropoda; class Malacostraca; order Decapoda; family Penaeidae; genus Penaeus; species Penaeus monodon. The sequence continues at coordinate 49,639,240 of NC_051400.1, forward strand.
ATTATAAAAGTATTTGATGGGCTTTTTAGAGATGCGGATTGCCTTTATTTTTTTTATTTGCTTTTACTTCTTTGGGTGTTTACTTTATAAAGGGGGTTTTTACCCTAAAATTTTCCCCTTTTTAAAGACCTTTGTTTAGGAAGAAATCCTAATTAAAGGCAAATTTCAAATTTTCTTACATA
>NC_051400.1:49639717-49639824 GCF_015228065.2 Penaeus monodon
AAAAACGTAGTATCGTGTGTTTTGTGTTCTGTGTGCTTTTTTTTCATCTTTTTTCATCATTTTTTGACTGTATATCTTCCCCCTATCCCCTCTTTATATTTACAAAC
>NC_051400.1:49641709-49642310 GCF_015228065.2 Penaeus monodon
GAATTGATGAGATTTTTGATTTCATAAAGGATATATTGATAATGATATGACCTATGTAAGAATAAGACGAAAAACGACAACTCAAAAGCACGGACAATCTCGCCTAAAATGGCCTTAACCAACCCCCCCCCACCTTTTCACGACCCCCATCAGGTGAGTTATGAAGTCGAGGTGATGGAGCGTGAGACAGTGACAAGCAAACTGTTCCACTCGGGGATGGCATTTTCTTGGGCACTGGGGTGGAAACTACAAGAAAATTGCTAATTAGCCGTTTATCTCTCACAGGTGGCTTTTCTTGGCTACCTGGCCAGATGGTGCGAGGATAGTTTGGGTGCTATTGCTTAGTGTACGTTATTTTTTATGTTTTTGTTTTTCGTTGCTATTGTTTTTTTATGTTTCTTTTGTTTTTTGATCTCTCTCCTGTTTTCTTTTGTCTCTTTCATTACTGTCGTCCTTACTTTGCCTTTGATGCTCTCTTTCACACATAACTTTTTTCTTTCTCTCCTTCTGTCTGCATGTCTAACATTCCCTCTCTCTCCCGCTCTCACTGAACGCCAGAATCTCTTGTATTCTCGCTCCCCCCTTTTCAAGGGAGGAAAAA
>NC_051400.1:49642391-49642467 GCF_015228065.2 Penaeus monodon
CCCCCCTTTTTTGGGGGGAAAATTTTTTTCTCTCTTCCCACCCCCCTTTTTTAAAAAATTTTTATTTTTTTTTTTT
>NC_051400.1:49642497-49642678 GCF_015228065.2 Penaeus monodon
TTTCCCCTTTTTTTCTTCTTTTCCCTTTCCTTCCCTTTTCTCCTTTTTTCCCCCCCCTTCCCCCTTCTTTTACCTCCCTTTCCTCTTTTTTTTTCCCCCCCCTTTTTACTCTCTCTCTTTTCCCCCCCCCCCTTTCCTCCTTCCCTTTCCCTTCTTTCCTCTATTCTCTTCTCTTCCCCCT
>NC_051400.1:49644375-49644634 GCF_015228065.2 Penaeus monodon
TATTTTGTATGCAATTTGTATATAAACATATGCAAAGTAAGACAGAGGGGAAGGGGAGAAGGGAGTATAAAAACGAGAGGGAGGGCAACGCGGGGACACGGGGGAAAGGGCAGCACAGGTGAACGGAAACGAATGTAGGTCGATAGGTAGAGGAATCAAACGGTCGGGAAGGGGGGGCGGGGGCCCTAACGAGAAGGCTTGGAAGGGGGGGCAGGGAGGTGCGGGGTGGACTCAGCGGAAGAGAAGACATGCGGCAGTC
>NC_051400.1:49645143-49646191 GCF_015228065.2 Penaeus monodon
AGGACAAATACATGTGTGTATACACAACGAAAGACGATACACTGTTGAAGAGGAAGGAAAATCCGCGAGGCTCCTTCCAATACAAAGCATGTGGCAGCGACATTAACCGATGCATCACTTCTTTCCTCAGGTTCGCATCGCAGACAAGACGCGTTGCTTCAGGACACGTTCAAGAATGCCGGGAGTTCACCAAGAATGCCGTCATGTTTGGCATCGCTCCTAAAGGTTATAACAGCAAGGAATGAAAATAAGAGATGGAGAAAAGAAAGTAAAGTGAGCGATAATGTGTTTATTTCTCTGCAGGGGTTGTGGTTAATTGCCATTAGGTCTTCTATGTGAAGTTAATAATGGAGGGAAGAAGGTCGAGACGCGAGGGAAAGGAGGTTCTGACACCAAGAAACCCCGAGAATTGTTTTACTTTTTTTCTATTATTTACCCTTTGTCTACCATACTTACGCAGAACTTTTATGTGGGGAGCTGCTGCTACTGAAGAGGTATCCATGCCCTACGCTTGACGTGTCTACCCCGTCAAATTCCAAAAAAGGGGTCCGAGCGAGAATCCGTCTTGGAGGGATTTGACACTTTTTATGACCGCTTATCTCCTAATATATTTTTCTTCTTCTTTACACTGTAGGTAAGGGACTTATCAGATGATCATCAAAATTAGCCTTCGACGAAAACACACGGATGGCGCTCACTTCACCCCTCAGAAAAAAGAGGAAGAGAAAGGGGTGCTATGGATATAGATATATTTCCACTGGTCCGGTTCGTTGCGACTTCTTTATCTGGGGCGTCGACGCCGCGATCAACACCACTATCAACCTTCAGGCCCTCGGCAAAGCCAGATCGAAAAGAAAGACACAGAATCTTTATAGAAACCGGTCTTTCGAATCGTGAGCGAGAAGGAAAGCGATGGAGTCTGCCTGAACTCGTCCGCTAGACTGTCTCCGAGGAAAGGGCTACACCTGGGCGCTAGTAACCCCGGGGGTGGTGTTGGGCCCCAAAAAATTTTTGGGATAACCTAAAATGGGGTTCAACTCGGATTGTT
>NC_051400.1:49646219-49646439 GCF_015228065.2 Penaeus monodon
CATTTAAAACCCCCTTTTTACGGATTGGAAAAAAAGAATTTGGGGGGAAAAAAGGAAGAAAAGGGGAAAGAGTAAGCTGATTTCCCCGCTGTAATTTTGGGACGACTGGAACTACGACTAGTACCTCTTGGTAAGTTTGGCATTTCGGTGAGCTAATCGTCTCCTTCAGTCTCTCTCCAGCTCTTTCTCTTTCTGCATTTCCCACCCCCCCCTCTCTTTT
>NC_051400.1:49647551-49647668 GCF_015228065.2 Penaeus monodon
ATGGATTGTATTAGGAAATACTGTGCTATGTTTTATTCTTTCAAGCTCAGTCTTGTCATTCACTGAATAGTATATTTACGGATCTGTCTACTCGCACATTTTTTCTTTTTTCAGGTT
>NC_051400.1:49647947-49648197 GCF_015228065.2 Penaeus monodon
ATGGGGGCGGAGGTAGAATATTTAAGAAATTTTTCAAAAATCCCTTTCGTCCAAAAACAAAAACAGAAAATATATACTGCTAAAAAGGATTTTGTAAAAACAAAATGTTAAACCACATTTTACAAAACTATCTTTGGGGACATATCAAAAACTCAGCTTAGCAGCACTAACAATAACGTCAATGATGAAAAAAAAAAACAGACAGAGAGATAAAGGGAGGGAAAGCAGAATCTATGCTAGCTCACTTAGC
>NC_051400.1:49648228-49648566 GCF_015228065.2 Penaeus monodon
CTTTAATTACCCGTGAACAAAACAAAAGGAATTTCACACGAGACCGATCGGCGCGTAACTTTCATGCGTTAACACCCTCTTGCATTGGTCGACCAGGACAATAAATTCTGCCAAATTCGGTGTAAGTGTCTGTGAAGAATTTGTGCATTTGAGGCGCGGAGAAGACGTGCAGGACCGAAGGAATGCTGAGAGATAAGGTCCTGCAGAAGGCTTATTTTGTAAAATCCTTAGGGGTTTGCAGCTGATTCCCTTCGCTGCCTTTTGGTGTATTTGTACCCTTTCCCCCCGGGTGCTATTTTAAAATTTTCCCTTTTTATTTTTTCTTATTTTAATTTAAA
>NC_051400.1:49650130-49650325 GCF_015228065.2 Penaeus monodon
AATAGGATTTTCGTTTTTTATAATTATATGAAAAATACTGTACATAACAATTACCGAACTTGTTTTATTAAGGTTGCAAATACTAATGGAAGAAATAGGCATGAATAGAATATTTAATCAACATTATCACGCTTTTACAAAGGATAAGGCTATAATTGTGTACATGTTAAGGTAAAAATTTACGCTTATAGCTTT
>NC_051400.1:49651222-49651359 GCF_015228065.2 Penaeus monodon
ATTTGGATTGTAACTTGAAAGCTCTAATTCCTTCAGTAAACCAGGGATGTCATGGCAAAACACTAAGCCACTGTCATTTCGAAAGTACTGCAGAAAGGTACTTTCACGGGTTCGAAAGTATGATACCGTCACTCCTT
>NC_051400.1:49652456-49652807 GCF_015228065.2 Penaeus monodon
GTTCACTTTCTTCTATAATTTGTTATGACGTTCCTCTTCAGTTTTGTAAACATTGATCTTTCGCGTAATTCTTTAAGCATCTTAACGTAATCCTTCTGAAATAAAACTTGCCTTTTGAAGTCCATCGTCTCAATACGTCTCAGAAACGTTTCAATGGCAACTTTGTCCAATTTACTAATTATAACTTGTTTTGCACTGATTTCCGCTCTGATCCTCAGTTGGAAAGAAGTGTGTAAACATGGTCTATTTTTCCTCGAGTTCGATAATTCGAAATTTACGTCAAATAAGACAAGATTTAAAATCTATATTTTCTTTTCCGTTAAGAGGGAGAGAGCGTGAGGAGGAGAGCCC
>NC_051400.1:49653198-49653263 GCF_015228065.2 Penaeus monodon
GGGGAGGGGGAGGTGTATGCACTAGACTGCGAGCAAAACTGAAATACGGGAATGAGTAAGTCAGT
>NC_051400.1:49653543-49653887 GCF_015228065.2 Penaeus monodon
GTGGACAACCGTTTGGCGCCGCTGTGCAAAGCGGACGGCTTGCGACACTCCGTCTGCTCTCACCGATTCGCTGTTGCAGAATCGACGACCCAAGAGGGATAACAAATGCTCCTCAAACGACGCTCTTTTTGGAGAATCGCCGACGCGGAACTGATTTCCCCCAGAGATAAAACGAAGGTAAAGGCTGATTAAGAGAGAAGCAAATATCCGGCAAAGAAATTAGATGAACATAAATCCCGGTCACTGGAGCGGGAAAAAGGAAGCCATCAGGCTCACGTAATTGATGTTTTTTTAGGTCGCTGAGGCTATTTTTGGGTCTATTTGAGGATTCTGTATTTTATTCT
>NC_051400.1:49654684-49655127 GCF_015228065.2 Penaeus monodon
CAATATTTCAAACTTTGGCAGGCTGATTCACCCCCCCCCTCCCTTTGCATCTACTTCACTCTCCCAGTGTGGGAGCCACGGTGCTAAAGATTTAACACCTCTTGGAAAAACTAGCTCTATAACTGAGACTCGCATAGAAGCTTGTCTTGTAGGAACTGACATGATGCAACCTACACACTAAGGTTAACAACATGTCTTTTATGACAGAAATATATATATTCTCCCGCGGTCAACTCAAGCCAGAATAGAGCCCTACTGAGTGTGTGGGAGTGTTAATAGTTCTGCGTGCACCTTAGTGTGCGTTTATATGAATAGCAAGCTGGCTAGGGGGCTAAACGAACTACATTGGACCAAGCAACAGTGTCTGCACGAGTATTTTCCGGGTTCGGGGAAGGGATGGTACTCTTCATATTTACGCATATATACACGCAAGTATAATTACG
>NC_051400.1:49656756-49657152 GCF_015228065.2 Penaeus monodon
CTGAACGTTGATTCATAAACTAAAGTGACTCGAGCCTTTGTCTCCCTTCTCGTATTTTTTTATTCGACAGACATAAAACAAAAAGACAAACACTCGCTGTGTCGCTCAAGGAAAATCTCTGACGTCCCGGATGTTCGGCATTGTTTCGATCTGTATATTTTACGTTTTCCTTTACTTATTATTTTCTTTGAATTGTTGGGACAATTAGCAATTGTAATTGCTATCACAATGACCGTTATGCATATCCTTATGTAAGATAATATCATCATGTTTTTCTATTTTGTCTCCTACTTCCCCTAACATATTTACGAAGGATTGAACGCGAGATAAGGCAAAAGACAGACATAAATAGCGCAAGAGATATGAGCACGGGGGGAGTGGGGCAGGAATGCATGC
>NC_051400.1:49657201-49657282 GCF_015228065.2 Penaeus monodon
CGACATTACACAGGAACAGAATGAGAGAAGACAAAAACGAGACAGAGGGAGATAAATCGAGAGACCGAGTTAAAAAAAAAG
>NC_051400.1:49657333-49657512 GCF_015228065.2 Penaeus monodon
GAATCGGACGCTATTGCGGTGTGCACACGCGGGGAGAAGCGAACGGAATAGTACGTACGACGTCCCCGAAATAGACGAATGAAACGGGAGAGGCGGGTAAGTCTGCCGGACTAAAAGACGACATCTGCAGTTTGGTCGCTGAAGAATAAACGGGGAACAATCACCTGCACTCGCGCCAA
>NC_051400.1:49657698-49658623 GCF_015228065.2 Penaeus monodon
AAGGCAAGGAAATATCCCGTAAAAATCTCATAAAGCGACCTCAACCTCAAATCAACGTATGTGTGTATGTCTTTATACCTTTGATGTTAAAGAAAATGCCCTCTCCTTTTTTTCTTACATGATAGCATGTCCCTAGGTGGCACAGCGCGCGCGCACGCTAGCACCCAGACGCGCGGACACTTACCACGGTTTGGCACCACTGAGGACCCAGGAGTCACTCGGGCCCCCTCGCGCGTGGCACAACAAGGGCCTCGAGTTGCATTAGCCCCTCGCCGTTAGGAGGGAGCGGTCGCCGCATGTCTTCGCAGCCAGCGGCGGCGCCAGACGGGAGTCGATTCCAAAGCCCCTCTACTCTCAGGAGCTGCAGACACGTAAATCGTGACACAGACGCACGGAGAGTGTCTTATGCGCGTCGTATACACAGTTGCAAACACAAACACATCCGCACGGGAGGGCAATAGAACACACAGGCACCTGAGCCAAGAAACACCGAGGCAAACGCGAACGTGTTCTTAAAACATGCAAATTTATAAACACATAACACTTATAGAAAATTAAAAGACCAGACAATTTTGTCGCCAAATACTTCTTCACTAAAAACAGTATATTCTATATGTACAAAGTACAATGAGTAAATATAGTTTGGGTTGTATGACAAGAATAGAAAGAGTGTTCAGACTCGTAAAGTCTTCGAATGTTTAGGTGTGTGTGGCGGCGATATGTGCATATACACGAATGTTTAACTTAATGTGTTTGTGAATGTTTAAGTAATATATATTATTATCATGAAAAAAGGAATATAAAGACATTCGTAACAATTTTTTTTTTAATCTGACAAAATTTAGATGGGAAACAAAGGATTTCTTAAAGTTGAATGAGACAGTGAAAACAAACAAAAAGATAGTAGAAGAAATTGCAAACAAAC
>NC_051400.1:49660629-49660846 GCF_015228065.2 Penaeus monodon
AGCATCGGGATTCGTTTATTAAAGGTGTACTGCAAAAATTTTCGAAAACGCCCCCAATTATATAAATAAACACTCGCCTTTATCTGATTGCCGCGGCCTCCTCTGAAGCTCCTTGGTTGCGGTCTTGGCAACTGCTTCTTCGAATTTGCAACGTCGTAAACTTTCATTGAAAGTGAAAATCTTTTTCCCTTCTCGTGGGCTCGTTGTGTTTATTATG
>NC_051400.1:49661214-49661745 GCF_015228065.2 Penaeus monodon
ATGAACGCAGTGAACTATTATAATATTTTTATATATATATTTTTTAATACTGAAATATTGTAGTAGTATGGTGAGATATTTTGATGAAGAAAAGAAATAAAAGATATTTCTCCTTTCCATATATAAGGTCTGGCATTTTTAAAACTTTTTATTTTGTGACGGACATTTCACCTCCTTGTTAAAATTGTCTATATTTGGCCTTGTGGCATGCCACACTGAAGAAAGCACATTCTTCTAAACTACAATAAGCTTCACTGAATCACTTCCAAAAACACTTTTATAATCTATCTTCCACAAACTAAATCAGCCGACACTGCACTTCACTTTCTCACACGATTTGCACACCATAAATCCACGCTGTCACTGCACTACACTTGAAGCAAATCTTTACACACTGACAAAGGGAGCGAATATCACGGGAGAATTGGGGAACTACCAAGAACCTCCACCGCCGGGCAACCGGAGTGCCCAAACACTACGCTCGCTTTTCGTGTGTGCCCAGGCCTGGCGAGGCGTGCCCCCCACCCCCGG
>NC_051400.1:49661794-49662274 GCF_015228065.2 Penaeus monodon
TTACTGATCTCATGCTGTTTCTTCATTTCCCTGCTGCTTGACATTTCTCTTCCACTTTTTTCTGAATTTCGATCTGTCTATCTGTTCAGTTTGCAATCAGTGTCTCCCATCTGTCTTGTATTTACCTGATTCCGTAGGTTATAACTGGAGTAAGATATATGATATATGTTGTTACTAAATAGTTAGTTTGAGACTTCCAGAGTTTACAAAGTTGTTCTACATTCATCCCCAGATTAAGCGAATCGTCCTCTTGAAGGTGTTAATGAGATACTCGGGACAATCGATTTCACGAGTTCTAGCATTCTCTGGCAGGGGAACAGCCAAAAGGAACAGGGGAAGCCAGGGTCGTCTTAGGTTACAATGGGGGAACGAAGGTGAGGCACTGGGTGCGTATGGTGAAGGCGGAGAGGAAATGGACCTACTGTTATAAGTTCCCTAAATTAGAACCAATGTTGACCTTACCAGTGTTTTTATTTGAAT
>NC_051400.1:49664420-49664693 GCF_015228065.2 Penaeus monodon
ATTTTTTTGTTTTTTTAGTTGCCGCGTACGGTATAAAACAATGATATCTTATATTGTATAACTGGAATCAAGAAACAGTTTTACCTTATGTTTTGATGTACTGAGCGTAAAAAAACATGATAATTAATCCACAAACAACAAAGAAAAAAAAGAGTGTTCAAAGGGAGAAAAAGAGAACGCTCCTTTGAAATGATATTCCTCGATAAGCTCAGGTGGAAGAAAATTCTCAGGGAACCAGACATACGGAAAACTGACGCTAGATAGAATACCTAT
>NC_051400.1:49664837-49665000 GCF_015228065.2 Penaeus monodon
TTCTTTCTTTCTTCCTCACTTTAACTCTCCAATATTCCTTGTTTACTCATGAAGCTTTCTCCTATATTATCTTCTACTTATACAACTCCATTTTCATCTCCCTTCTGCACCATCGTCTGTCATGTAGAATGAGATCACATGTATTTTGTGTTATTATGACCAA
>NC_051400.1:49667444-49667543 GCF_015228065.2 Penaeus monodon
TTCCAGTTTATGATAAACGAATTTATAATAAATAGTTTAGATTATTACACTATTCATTTCTTCGTCAAACTTGCAGTTTATTTCATGATTAAGTGACTT
>NC_051400.1:49668411-49668501 GCF_015228065.2 Penaeus monodon
GATTGTATAATATGAACCTCTGTTATTGAGTATTTGCCCATCAAATTCATCAAAGCTTTGATGAGACAGGAGGAACTCAGGCAACTGAAA
>NC_051400.1:49668554-49668715 GCF_015228065.2 Penaeus monodon
GAAGTATCAGGGAAAAGTTATTTTCGAAACAATAAGTCCCTCTTATCGTTTCAATTTAGATTATATAAGTCACTGCAAGAAGTAAACAGTTTAACGCAGTCTACCTTAAAATTAAGCGTCAATCAATATTTTCTATCATTTTCGTGTAGGGGAAACTATGC
>NC_051400.1:49671463-49671625 GCF_015228065.2 Penaeus monodon
AAAATTATAAAAAAATAATATAATATATAAAATTTTTAGATAATTATTTTTTTTATATATATATATATTATTTTTTATAATAATTAAATATTTTATAATATTGTTGTGGGGTTTTTTGTGTGTGTGCGTGTTTTGTGTGGGGGTGTATTGTATGTATAGGGG
>NC_051400.1:49671957-49673032 GCF_015228065.2 Penaeus monodon
ACACCACACAACACACATGTTTTATATATTTTAAACTTTTTTTTTGGGTATTTTTTTTCTTTTTTTCATTTGCTCTTTTTTTTAAGTTTTAAATTTTTTTCTTCCTGATTTATTGTTTTATTTATATATTGGTTTTACGATCTTGTTGCGTCACACGTGGTTACGTATCCCGCGAATTTCTTCGGATAATTGCTGTCGAATGTGCTCCCAAGGGGGTTTTATTTCCATCTCGTAAACTTATTTTTCGCTTTTTGAGATGGAAAGCATTTCCCCAATTTTTGCAAACCCCCTATATTTGAGATTAAGGAATTCAAAAAATACCCTTTTAGGGTTAAACCAAAAAACCCGGGGGATTTTACGGTTTATTCGATCTGGATTTTCTTTTTATTTTAATAGACATATCTTTTTAAAGATATATGAAACGCAATCATGATTTTCGAAATGTAAGAAGTAAAGAAAAGGAACCATTCCCCTTACAGATGGTGCAGACGGCGCCTTCAAACCTTGTGAACTCGGTTTTAAAGTAAAAGCATTTCACAAAATACAACAAAAAATCTGGCCTGTGTGCGGCCGGCAAGGTTTAATAATTCCCCCTAAATAAAATATTGTTAAAAGTGGAATCCAATGTACAAGAATATAACGAAGGCTCTGTATATTCAAACTTAATACAAATTTGATTACATAACAAAAGAAGCAAAGTATGAACCATGCTGCATGTTTCTCCATGTACATAGAAAAAGATTTTATCCCCTTGTCCCCGTTTATACCATCCTGTGTCGTTTCTAAATTTGTTACAAAAAATGTAGATACCCCTAGACGGGAAGTATCGGAAAAAGAAATATTATTTTCAAACGTATTCTTACGGGATCTTCCATTATTAAATATTTCTCAGAATATTGCAGCGCATGGCAGGTACAGCATGTTCATTGAGGGGGTCGGCCCATCTGCTCGCGCCGAGAGCGAGGGAGCCAGACGGAAGCAGCAGTTTAATAAGGAGCATTCCCAAAATTTAGCGACACGGGCTGAAATCTCATAACCATTTGCATTTTTTATTTTGTGTGTGCGTGATGTGTTT
>NC_051400.1:49673573-49673638 GCF_015228065.2 Penaeus monodon
TTCTCTTCAATACTCTCAGAAACCTCTGGGCAGCGCGATAATTTTAAAAGGGAGCTTTAAAGCAA
>NC_051400.1:49674104-49674214 GCF_015228065.2 Penaeus monodon
CGTAGTATTAAACTCTTTTACTTTGGGTTTTTCACCATATATCAACCGGGAGAGTGTTTTTATTCACTTAAAAACCCATGTAAAAACCCAAGGGAGCAATACCCAAAAAT
>NC_051400.1:49674755-49674896 GCF_015228065.2 Penaeus monodon
GGCCCACATATATGTATTATTAATTATATAGATACATGTATGTTTAAATGCGCGCGCGCACACACCAAACCCCAACACCAAAAAACACGTCTAATTTCTTGATTCTTCCCCACCCATGGCCCCCCTCTCTCCCAGAATCTC
>NC_051400.1:49678050-49679037 GCF_015228065.2 Penaeus monodon
CGCTTTGAATTGTTATTCTTAACCAAAAAAGCTAGTCCCCTCCATTCGACATACCTTCACCCCTTCTTATCTTACGATATTACTCCGTTATCTTGGGTCCCTTTCACATCACACCTCTAAACTTTATCAGTACTCCGAATGTGCTGGAACAATGGCCTTATCAAGAGCTAAAATAATGGTCGGTCGGAATGACAAGGTCGACGCATGGCGACACTGAGGCCCCTTCAGTCGTTCACAATGGCGGCCGAATCTTCGGAGTCCTTGTTTAGTTAACGTAAACATATACTCGTTGAGATCGCCGAGAACGCATTGCGCGGTCGGTGTGGCGTCGGGGGAATATGAGCTGTAGTCTCGGTTATTTGTTTAAAGGTTACGCTTGATGTTTGTCTTGGTATTCCAGGAGAACGTTGTGTATTGTACTTATTTACAATGTTTTCTAATCATAGATGATATTAGGAAATGAGATAAGATGAATGTAAATAACCATAAAGATGAATTTGCATGTGTCATCGTATGTATATAAAAGAAAGAAGAAGTTCTTATAACCCTTCTTCTCCTTTGTTATTTCCCCCTTTCACATCTTTATTTACCTTATCGTTATCTTCTCTATATTTAGTTGTGATAAAGCAGTTAATCCTATCCTTTTCCAGCAGTTCTTATCTCCATTACGTAATTCTCGATTTTTTTTTTCAAACCTACGATCTTTTTCTTTCTTTCCTTCTTTTTCGCTTTTTCCTGTTCTAAAAGAAAATCTTTAAATAGACGAATCACGCATGCTAATTCAGTCACAGCGTCTATTGTCAGACTTTCGTCCCTTTACAGCTGTCGTTTGCATGATCTTGTGCCTTCGTTGTGCATGTGAAGTTCCTGCTCGGCTGCTCGCTGACGTAAGCAGGTCGCTTATTGTTCCTTCACGTGGATGTAGGAATTCCGAATTCGAATAACTGTCTATACAAGCTGCTGGTGACAAGCGTGTGGCGACGAGAT
>NC_051400.1:49682815-49683212 GCF_015228065.2 Penaeus monodon
GTTGTCCTGCACATGTGTGTAGCGTTCTACTTATTTTCCTAGTTGGTGCTATTTTGGGGACTAAATGAGAGACGCTATGAAGGCGTTTTTTTTAACAGGATGGTGGCTATAAATGTATTCTGCCTCTTTTGTTACGGGTATAAATCGAGATCTCTCCCCTTCTTCCCCTCACTTCCCTCCTTCCCCTCACTCTTCTGCCTCCCCTGTCCCCTTCCGCTTATTTTCCCCTCTCGTCACCTCCCTTTACGTAGTTATTTGGAGAACGCTGAAATTAACATTCATATGATTGGGAGTAAAGGGGTATTGCGGGCCAAGAGAAAAGGAAGGTAAAGAGAGAGAGAGAGAAAGGTTATAATTGTATGTATTTAATAAAATTTCTGAATCCCCTTTCCCTCCT
>NC_051400.1:49683297-49683539 GCF_015228065.2 Penaeus monodon
ATCTGCCGGTGTATTCTTATATTTTTTAGCCTTCTTTTTTGTTTTCTCTTGATTTGTTTTCCTTGTCTGTGTGAAAGCCAGCACGAACTGAATCAGACCAGGAAGAGACGGAAAGGCGGGGATCTCATGGCGTGGAATAAGAGAGGAGGAAGTCGTGTCCCGTCTGCCAGGTTCGCGATCGATACTCTGATAGATCTGAAGCGCTCGGATGTTACTTCCAATCGATAACCGTTTCGGACATC
>NC_051400.1:49684443-49684884 GCF_015228065.2 Penaeus monodon
ATGTGAGGTGCAGGTAATCATTACAATGGATCTTGGTATCAGTTTATACTTCTTTATATAGAAATAGGTATTAGTGGATCCTCCGACTCACGACCAGATTAGTAAGCCAATTGTAAACAATTGTAATGTGCGTTGTATATAACATAATACATATAACCATGTGCGTGCATGTCTGTCCGCGTGGACCGCCATATTTCCTCGCTCGACTTTCTCGCCTCTCCCTCCGGTTCGGCCACGTTCTTCCTGGACGTCCAGCGAGCAATTAAAGCTCGCAAAGCAACGGCCAGACGAGAGCTTCAAAAGACAAAGCTGTTGACCGGAAATTCGAGAATGCTCGGGAATCGCGCATCGACGCCGCGAGCTGTGAAGGGAGTCTGACGTCATCGATTATCGGGCATTAAAAGGGGCATGAATGGCGGAGTCTCACGGAGGGCGTCAGAC
>NC_051400.1:49685322-49685789 GCF_015228065.2 Penaeus monodon
AGAGACGCGGAGGCGGCCGATCTCTTGCTCCAATCCGACTAATCCGCGAGAGTTGTGCGGCGAGTGACGTGTGGAAGGATTATACGGGAAAAGATAAGGCGATAACGATGCCCGATCTTGCCACCGGGGCCGGAGTTCTTACCCTGAGTCTGCTTAGTTGAAGCGATTAAGTCGCAACTGCCATTTCCTCTTAGTTTTATACGCAAGGACAAGGAGTAAAAAATAACACGCTGTTCACTTACTTACTCAGGAACTCCGTCGTGACTATCGTAGAAGGTAAGTGCACAATGCTCGTTAGCGATGAATTTCTTAACTGTATTTTGTCATCATTTCGTAGTTTCAGAGACCGCGATCACAAACTATTTAAGGGACATTTTTCTTTTTTGCATGTTACGGTTAACGGTACATCATACTCCACCAAGGATACGAACGTGATATGATTTCTATTGTATCAATTTTGACATAGG
>NC_051400.1:49687961-49688160 GCF_015228065.2 Penaeus monodon
GATAAACCCTGAATTCTCTGTCTTGCTTCAGCGCCAAGGTTATTTTTCGGCGCCTAGTATCTTTATTAAATGATACGAGGAATTTCCGACAATAGAAAACTAAATTGCGTTTTGGGCTCTCGGAATGATCTCGATCATTAATGAGATTACGACCTTTTCTGTTTCGTTCTTTGCTTGCACACTAATGATCAACATATGG
>NC_051400.1:49688950-49689047 GCF_015228065.2 Penaeus monodon
AGGAAAACCCCTTGTTATTAATTTCCCCCAAATTTAGAACCAAGTTGACCTTACCAGGTTTTATTTGAATTAATAATCGTAAAACTTATAGAAGTAT
>NC_051400.1:49690692-49690936 GCF_015228065.2 Penaeus monodon
GCCGCGTAGGGTAAAAACAATGATATCAAATTTTGTAAAAACTGGACTCAAAAAAACATTTTTTACCTTTGTTTGATTACTGAGGTAAAAAAAAATGAAAATTATCCACAAACAACAAAGAAAAAAAAGGTTTCAAAGGGAGAAAAAAAAAACGCTCCTTTTTAAAATTATTTCCTCGTTTTGCCAGGGGGAAAAATTCTCAGGGAACCCCGACATACGGAAAAATGACCTAGTAGAATACATT
>NC_051400.1:49691044-49691279 GCF_015228065.2 Penaeus monodon
CCCACTTTAAAACCCAATATTTCCTTTTTTATCATAACTTTCCTAATACTTCTACTTATAAACTCCCTTTTCATCTCCCCTTTTTCCCCCTCGCTTCTGTGAAAGAGATCACATGATTTTTTGTTTTTTAGCCAAAACAAAAAAAGTAATAACCAAAAAAAATTCAACAAGGTTTTTAATTAAAAAAGGAAGATTAAAAAGATAAAAAAGATAAGATAAAAACGCCAACAATGGG
>NC_051400.1:49691444-49691554 GCF_015228065.2 Penaeus monodon
GTTGTAATCGTAATACAATGGGAAATGATGACGAAACAGTGAAATAGGAAAAGTAGGATTGGTTTCAAACAAAATAATTTTTTAAGATAAAACAGACTAAAAAACATGGA
>NC_051400.1:49692217-49692283 GCF_015228065.2 Penaeus monodon
CTCTGGTTTTTTACTTACCTAATAAGGGAAACCCCCGGATGTGTGGCATATTAAAAATATTAATTT
>NC_051400.1:49693305-49693450 GCF_015228065.2 Penaeus monodon
GGTATGTATGTATGGGAGTAAAAAGTATTATTTTATACTTATTTAAAAATTTCCGTTATGAAAACGAATTTTTAAAAAATGTTTGATTATTACCTATTATTTTTTCGTCAAAAATTGAAGTTTTTTTCATGTTTAAAAGATTTTT
>NC_051400.1:49694080-49694175 GCF_015228065.2 Penaeus monodon
AAGTATTTAATCATGAAAAAAACTTCAAGTTTGACGAAGAAAGAATAGTGTTTTAAAAATCTAAAAATTTTATAAAATTCGTTATCATAAAACTG
>NC_051400.1:49701008-49701683 GCF_015228065.2 Penaeus monodon
TCCAACAGATTTATTGCATCCTGTAAAGTACTTCTCCTGTGCTGTATAGCATTGCTTTATTCGTTGTAAAACCTGTGAAACTTTCTCCCATGGTGCATTGTTGTTATACTAACTGCTCTGATATCAGCCGATCCCTCAAGGGAGTTGTAGATCCTGTATCTAGTAAACCCTGATATATAAAATGCATTTATGTATACGGTATATTGATAGATATATAAAATGATACACGTACATAGCCAAACAAATCCTTGATTCTCTCTATTTTTAAATATATAGATATGAAAAAGAAAGAGTCAGGTAGATAGGCAGAAAGACAAACAGACACAAGTTGATGATATGCAGGAAGAGATAGAAAAACATAGATAGAAACAGAGAAAAGGGGTCGAGGGAGACAGACAGACAGTCATATAAAAATGCAAGAGCGAAGAGAGAAAATTTTACCTGGAACTTGTGAAAGATGTGGTTATGTGCCGCAGAGTTTCTCCGGAACACAAAGCCAGACTCTTCAAAAGGATGTCCTTAAAATTCAGTGTTTTACTTCCACACAGAGTTGAAAGAAATAACTAGTTAATAAATAAATTAATTTTAAAAATGTGGTAATATTGCCAAGAATTATATTCCCGAAGTGAAACGCAAAACATTCTGCAGAAAAAAAATGGGTAAAAGATAAGACAG
>NC_051400.1:49701756-49702352 GCF_015228065.2 Penaeus monodon
GCCCACCTTCAAGAAATCACACGTATGGCAGAGTAGCGAAGGAAACACCACAGAGGAAATGCAAGGATTGGAAAGGGGGGAAGGGGGGGCAGGGGAGAATGACGAAGGAAGGGTGGGTGACTGTGAACGGGATAGGGAAGGAAGGGAAGAGTAGATAGATCGGTTGTATAGTAAAGGGATAGGAAAAGGATTGGGTGAGTAAGCAGAAGTAAGTGAGTAAGAAATAAGTTGCCCCCCCCCCCAGGGTACGAAGGTGAATAGGTAGGAGGGGTATGTGAGTAGGAAGAGACGGAGGGGGGTTAGGAGGGGTGTGTGAGTCGAAAGAGAGAGGTAGGTGGGGCAGGTAAGTAGGAAGGGAACGTAGGGGAATGGGTAAGGCAGGGAGAAGGTAGACAGAAGTGGATGAGTGGGAGGCCAACGGGAGGGGAGAGAAGGCGGGGGAGGGGAAGCTACAGGTGCAGAGGAATACACGGTAAACAAAGGGAAAGATTCATTTGTTTCGCCGCCTAAACGACCATGTCTCTCGATGGAAGATCCGCTTTGTGTTTACAACAGAGCGACACAAACCAGAGTCTTTAAGGGTGTTTATAGGAGTG
>NC_051400.1:49702451-49702833 GCF_015228065.2 Penaeus monodon
TTATGTCTGTTTATATGAAAGCATGCGTGTGTATGTGTAAAGGCGAGTATATGTTAGTATGTGTGTATTTTGGTGTGGTCCCATATGTGCGTGCGGGGATTTGTATGTGTTTACGCACGGGAATAATTCACACTAAGACGTTCGTACAGAATCCTACTACGAATTCTTTTACGAAATCCGATGTCGCAAAATCTCACTCAAATGCACACACTAACAAACGCAAAAGGAAGAAAAAATAAACATTTCATTTTTATCTAACAGGTCCCGGATGAAGGTTTCGTTCGCGAAGTAAACTGGCCATATCCGGGATCGATGAGGGATTTCCGTAGATGTTATGGGTCCGGAAGTGTATGGGGAGAGAGAAAGGAGAAAGTGGGAAGAA
>NC_051400.1:49702973-49703040 GCF_015228065.2 Penaeus monodon
AAGAAGGAGACTGCAAGTAAATGATGAAGGAAGAAAAAACAACCGAATTCAGACAGACGGACGGATG
>NC_051400.1:49703114-49703248 GCF_015228065.2 Penaeus monodon
TACTTCATTCAATAAACTGATCTAGAAAAGTGAAAGATATGTAAATAACAGACGACTGAGAAGAAAGAACAAATAGTAAATGGAAGATGAAACAAGTGGAAAGCGAAAGGACTGTAGGCAGACAAATGAGGCCG
>NC_051400.1:49703368-49703467 GCF_015228065.2 Penaeus monodon
TACCAGGCACCAGTCTTCACTTGACTGTGTCCCGTGGAGGAGCGAGAGTCTGGCTCTTCTGTCCTCCCCGCCACACGCACTATCACCCCCTCGCTTGTG
>NC_051400.1:49703500-49704021 GCF_015228065.2 Penaeus monodon
TAATCCCTTCTTTTACTTAATGGGAGATCACTCAACACTTATTTGTAACTTACCGAAGAACATCTACAAAACAGATCTGGAAACAATAATGAAGGTATAATGTTGTGAGGTAAAGATGAGGAAGATCTCGGGAAAGTTATTGCAATAATTACTGAAAATTAAAACCTGTGATGCATGTGCACAAAGGAATAACGTTTCGTGTGGAATATCGGCATTTCAAAGCGGAAATTGCAATCATTACAAAAGCTTTAAAAAACGTTTCAAGACAAAGGCAAGCTCAGTGTTTTGAGCACGGACTGTGTCATAACTGATGGTGGTATGATGTGACGAAATTATCTTAATCCTCAAGAGATTCCACTGATATCGCAGAGATAAACAAATCAGTTATTGCTGGTCAGACTCCCCGGAGCCGCCGAAGAGACAAAGTACTGCTCGTGATTTTGGGAAAAGTTAGGAAACTTCTGTTGGAGAGAAAAGAGGCAGCAAGCAATGGAACGGATCAAATGAAATAATGCAGTCAT
>NC_051400.1:49708755-49709577 GCF_015228065.2 Penaeus monodon
ATATGCTTGAGATATTTGCAGTATTGAACATCAATGCTGCCATCTTCCTCGATGGTAATAGCCATTGTCTAGGGATATCTGGGGTCGATGTATATCCGCCATCATATTTGGATTATAACGCATTATGCAAGAACTTTTATTATGATTTACAACATTTTCGGGTTAGGGGTCCATAAAGATGTCGGTACCTAATTCCTAGGTTTATAATGTACATTATGTAGATGGCAACTTTTGATTCTTTTCTGCTTTTTATCTTTAATCTTCAATTTCTACATCTTCTTTTTCCTCTTCTTTTTCTTCTACTTTTTCCCCTTCGTTTTCTTCTTATTTTTTTACCACTGTCTTCTTCTCTAAAAAATCAATGTTCTTTGGGGATGTTTCAGATATTATGAATCATGAACGATTTGGATGTGAACTGATAAAGAGCGCGACTGATTTAGAAATATTAAGTTCTGTGGTGCAAAACGTATGAGAAAGGAAATATTTGATATTACCTAGGGAGAGTGTTTCAGTGAGGCAAAAAATTACAATGCCATTCAGGATGTTTAAAAAGTAAACAAAAACTAAATTTCTTCATTGAAACTTCACTTGGAGATTAGTTTTTGTGGATGTACCTTTTTGATGGAACAAGGGCTCCGTACTGCACCTAAAAGGTTTTTTGCCTGGGGTGAACGTGTAAAGAAAAAAGATACCAGGAATCATCCGTAATAAAAATTAACTTTTATATACACTTACTCCGCTATGGCATCGTCAACTGTCAGGGTTCAAGATTACAAAAATTCTAAAAAGGTAGGAGGAAAAAAGATTTTCTGTACTGTGGCA
>NC_051400.1:49709610-49709740 GCF_015228065.2 Penaeus monodon
TATCATGTGCTACTTAGCTATTGCTTTATGTCACATACTGACATAAAACATTAAATATTCATGCATATTTAATACATAATTAACAGTAATACAAACAAAAATCAATATTAATCCTAGGCCTGCAGCATAC
>NC_051400.1:49709951-49710228 GCF_015228065.2 Penaeus monodon
AAAGGCCGGTAAGCTACGGAGTACTCAGGCGCCCAGTTGCAAGACGAACCGATTCTGCTCTTTATTGGAGTGCAGTCAAAGAATTCAGGGTTTGCTGACCATATAGTGTACGTCTGCTCTTTTGAAGTGCAGTCATGAATTAGAGGTTTGCTGACCCTAGTGTACGTATAATGTTATATCATGTCATGTATAGGTCCTCATAGTCATAACCAATGGTACATCCACTGAACCAGATACATACAGTATGCGTGTAAGCAATAATAAATGCGCTCCTGGT
>NC_051400.1:49710296-49710391 GCF_015228065.2 Penaeus monodon
AAGAACAGCTGATAAGCATCGGCAGAGCACATGAAAGCTAGACTCACCCTTGGTATCGGGGAGCTATATCAGAGGACGCGTACACCTCTTCCGTC
>NC_051400.1:49710550-49710816 GCF_015228065.2 Penaeus monodon
GATATCCCGCTAACTGACTCGCTAGATAGGTGGATAATGTGTGTATAAATTTATATATGTGCATGTGCGCGTCTGCGTTTTCCACTAAAGCTGTATAAGCTACACCAAGGGATATGCCCAGCGATATTACTTGCAATCATGCTAATTTCCTCCCGAAGATTCCTGTCTGAAACAACAGACACTTTAAGGCTGTCCCTCTGTAAATATTTTTCTCGAGACCTGATATTGTCCGTAATTCATAGTAGCGCGAGTCTTTGTATCAGGGG
>NC_051400.1:49711708-49712135 GCF_015228065.2 Penaeus monodon
AAGATGATGTAACAAAATAAAAATAAATAATTACAACATTGTCTTACGAATTTATGATTTTCTTTTTTTTTTGAAATTTTAAAACTGTTAGTAGCGTTGTTATCATTATTAATCTTTTTTTCGTTATATCGATTATATCTTTTCCCCAGGTATTGTTATCATTATCTTTGTCTTAAAACAAAAAGGGCAACGAAAAAACCATTAATGCAAACCCAAAAATACATATGTTTCCACATAAACCCAAGAGCCTTAAAAATAATTAAAATATGGTAACCTTCTTCATTTTTTTAAAAGTGTGTTCCGGAAAAGACTTTTTCCCCAATGGCCCCTTTGGGTTCCCAAAAACCCGGGTCAGGGACAGACCCCCCCCCTACAACTATTAGTGAAACTCTGGAAACCAGTCAAAACACAAAAAATTTGTAAATTT
>NC_051400.1:49712772-49712837 GCF_015228065.2 Penaeus monodon
TTCCCCTTTTTTTTTTTGGGGGGGGTTTGTTTGTTTTTTGGGGCGCCCCCCCCGCTTTTAAATGT
>NC_051400.1:49712937-49713284 GCF_015228065.2 Penaeus monodon
AATGGATAAGTTTTTAAAAATTTAAAAAAAACCTTGTAAACTAAAGGGGAATGTTGCGACCAACTTTCCCAAAATTCCCATCGATTTTTTAAACATATAGCAAAAATTTTGCCACAGAAAGGGTGTCCAAGATCTAATGATTCAGACGAAATTGGCTTTCCCGAAAAAAAACTAGAAATATTATTGCAAAAAAGAAATATTTAAAAATTTTGCAAATAAATGAAAAAAAAGGAAAAGGGAGGAACAAGGGATCCCCTTACTTCTATAATTACGTTTATTATATTTTTAAAATTTAAAAATTTAAACATTTAATATTAAACTTTTAGGAAAAATAGTCGAATTGGGGT
>NC_051400.1:49713446-49714210 GCF_015228065.2 Penaeus monodon
GCTGTCATTGCTTATCATTTACGTCAATACCTAATAGCGTCACAGTACTCTCTATCAGATGTATTGTATTTATTATTGTATTGCACTTTATATTTTCTGTTGCTTTGATTGTTATTATCATGATCATTTCTGCGTTTATTAATATTATCATAATTTCACTGCTGCAATTGTTATCACTATTCTGTTACTTGTTACAACCGTTTTAATGATACTCAAGATAATATATATTTTTGATATTAGCATTTCTTTTTTACTGATCTATTAATATTTCGCAGATTACTGATATCACCAATATATCAACAATATTAACACTTACTTTCGTCGTCAGTCTAACATTCATTACATAACACGATAATTTCCTAATGCCGTTTATCAGACTCCTTCCACTGAATGCCAGAAAACCCCACATTCCTCAATTGTCCAATACTTTTGCGTATGTCTAGTTCTCACAAAACACGTATCTCACCATCGTTATCACACTGAGCAAGGAGAGTCAGCAATCTGTAATTAATCAGAGAAGCTAATCGCCGGTACCTTTGGCACGCTCGAATGGCCGATAAAACACCGCAGCTAAGTGCTTCGGAGAGAAGGGAATGAGGGCAGGATGGAGGAAGAAGGGAGGGGGGAGGGTTAAAGGGGGATGGAAGTAGGTGGAATGGAGTGAATAACGGTGGAAGGGGGGGAGGAGGGGGGAAGCAGGTGGAAGGAAGTGAAAAATGGAAGAAGAAGGTGTTGAAGAAAGGAGGGGGAAGCAAGAAGGTCGA
>NC_051400.1:49714250-49714488 GCF_015228065.2 Penaeus monodon
TAAAAGGTAGGAGAGGCTGCAAGTGTGATGAAGAGGATAGGTAAAAGAGGGAAAGCGGTAGAAGGGGAGAAGGAGGTAGAAGGGAAGGAAAAGGGGTGTAGGGAAGGGATGAAAAGGAGAGGAAAAGCGAAAGGGGAAGCAGATAAAGAAAGGGGAGGAGGAGGTGGATGAGGAGAGGAGGAACTAAAGTCAGGGGAACTAAAAGGTAAGAAAAATTGGAGAAAAATGTGGAGGAGAG
>NC_051400.1:49714538-49714940 GCF_015228065.2 Penaeus monodon
GCAATATAAGATTAAAGGTGGATGAGGGAAATGAAATGATTGCAAGGAACAGAGAGAAAAGGGAAAGGGAGGGGAAAAAGAAAAAAAGGGAAAGATTTGGGGAAAAGGAGAAAGGTGATTGGAGGGGAAAAGAGAAAAAAGGAAAGATTGGAGAGAAAAGAGGGAAGGATGATTGGGGGGAACAAGGGGAAAGGAAAATTTAGGGACAGAGGAAAAAGGAAAAGTTTTTGGGAAGGAGAGAAAGGAATGATTGGGAAAAACAGAAGAAAAGGTTTGGGGGGGAAAAAAGGGGAAAGGGAATGATTGGAGGGAACAGAGAGAAAGGAATGATTGGAGGGAACAGAGGGGGAGGATCGCCAAGACAGAAGGGAATAGGTCATTTTCCCAGAAATGATGAGCTCT
>NC_051400.1:49715967-49716107 GCF_015228065.2 Penaeus monodon
TGCAAAAGTACATGCACATGCAGTACAAATAAACTAAAAAATCTGAGAATCGTGAATGCCGGTGGCATAGGAGCCACCGATGTGCACTGGCGTGGGGTGTGTGTACATTCATCGTAGATCATTGGTTCTTAACCTTTTAA
>NC_051400.1:49716349-49716498 GCF_015228065.2 Penaeus monodon
GATGTTCATTACCAATCCAAACCTATTAAAAGGAGAACAGAGCATGCCTTTTCTAGTGCCCATTTTCTATATATGCCCCGTTAGTTCCAGTAAAGAATGTACTCGAGATATGAGGTGGAAATTTTTTTTTTTTCCGGGAGGGAAAAAAT
>NC_051400.1:49716964-49717053 GCF_015228065.2 Penaeus monodon
CTTTCTCTTCCCTCCCCTGCTTCCCTTTCTTAATTTGGGAATATTGGTGCGTCACAGTTTTCATGGAAGTGTCGTTTTGAAATAAAATT
>NC_051400.1:49717623-49717845 GCF_015228065.2 Penaeus monodon
TAGTGTGTGCAGTGGCTTGCAGAGGGGTTTCTGAAGGGCATCCAAACGGGGTGGGATGCATCCAACCAGAGATAAGATCGTGGCTTTGAAAATTATATTTAAAGAGAATAAAGTGTTATTTTCATGTTTCATAGTGTTTACAAAATTTGAAAATCTCCCTTTCTCATATTTCTCAGTAGTAGGCTTATTTAAACTGCGTATCTGTTTACCCCGTTCCATACA
>NC_051400.1:49718258-49718658 GCF_015228065.2 Penaeus monodon
GGAAGGGAGGAGGAGGAGAGAGAAGAAACAAGACAAGGATATTCTAGCAGCTCAGTGGGCGTGGCCTGGCAGGCAGCCTTCTCTTCCCTCTTATCCACCTTTTATCGCTCGGTATTTTCTACACGTTCTATTCCATTTCCTCTTAACCTCTGTTAATTTATATTTTTTTATATGTATCTCTTTTCTTTACTCTTTCTTTTCCTCCTCTCTTTCGTTTTCTCCTTTTTGCTTCTTTACTTTTTCCCTTTTTCATCTTTCCTCCTCTTCCATCTGCCTCTCTTCCTTCCTCGGTTCTTCGTTTGTTCCTTCCTTTTTTGCCCTTTCCCCACATTTTTGTCTTTATCCACTTTCTCTCTTCATTTCTCCTTGCTCCTTCCCTTGCCCCCCCCCCCACCCCCCG
>NC_051400.1:49718767-49718954 GCF_015228065.2 Penaeus monodon
TATTCTCTGTCCCATCCCTCTCATTTTTTTCTCTCCCTCCCCCCTACTTCCCACTTTCTCTTTCCCTCAAGGTCAACCATGCATTTAGTGTGACACAAACCAGCAGACACACGCATCAGGTAAATTCCCACGTGATAGAAAACACGATCATGACATGTCACAGTGACACTTCCGGATCGGCGGTAAT
>NC_051400.1:49719010-49719804 GCF_015228065.2 Penaeus monodon
CTACGCAGGAACATGGAATTTACATATTTTATTTCCTTCTAGTTCATTTGATTACAAGAAATGTCACACACCTAAGTAATAAAAAGGTATGTGAGTCTGTGCTGTGTTTCACTGTCTCGGTATTAACGTAGATCCATTGAAGTATTGGTCGGGTCCCCTCGTGTTTACGCCGTCGCTACTGCACACGTGTTATAACAGAAACACGTGCCCAGGTGGAGCATGTCCCTCCCCGGGTTTGTTATCAGTCAACATAAAGAAGATTTTGAGATACTGACAATAGATTTCTTTATTCGGAATCGCCCATGATAAGATATCGCGGTATTGTCTATCGTCTCTCATGATCCGTCTTTACTTACCTATCCATCTATCTGTTTCTCTGTCCATTAGTCTATTTATTTTCCACTCCATCTAAATATTTGTTAATATCCCTCTAAATTCTAAATATTGATTAGCCTTCACTCATATCTCCCTTTCTCCATACCAGTCCATATTTTCTCTTTTTCGTACCTTCTCTGTTTTCTTTTGGTCTGACTTTTCATATCCGCTCCATCCCCATATATTCAACGCTGCCACTTCCATTCGTCCTCACACTGTTTTTCTTGTTATGTCTTTTTTTTCCTATTACTTATGGGATTGTCCACGTGTGGAAGCTGCCCCGCTCGGGCGCCGAGAAACGTCGTTTCAACTTCGTACCCGAAGTATCTATTGCGTGAAGCGGCACTGATACTTGCTCTCCATCTTTTATCGATGTGAACACACTTATGCATATACACTTAAATACATGTGAGTTTGTG
>NC_051400.1:49720293-49720395 GCF_015228065.2 Penaeus monodon
GACAGTTCCCCGTTAGGGGTTGGAGTCGGGCTGGCAACCCGGCCCTGTAAAAACCCATACCAGCAGGCAAACCAAGAAAAGAGAGAAGGGGTCGGGGTCATC
>NC_051400.1:49723656-49723805 GCF_015228065.2 Penaeus monodon
AGAAATAACTGATTATAAACTACTAGAGGGACAGACATGAGAGTAGATTTTTTAGCAGATAAACAAGTAGAAAAAGACGGGAAGCCTGAGAGGTAGATTGACAACCAGATGATAGGCAGACAGTTTTACAGGTGTGCAGACAGATTAGA
>NC_051400.1:49723865-49724954 GCF_015228065.2 Penaeus monodon
ACGACATCAGCAACTACAACAAAAATTATAACCACTTAATTATCACTAGAAATAACAAAAACCCAAGTAAGTAATATGAATTAATTTTTTTTTTTTTTAATCTTATGATGTACAAGGAACTAAACATTGTTTTTTATCTCAACAATTACGAACTGTAAGGTTCTGCAATACAACATGATTTTACTTAGATAAATGTGTATTAGGTCTGAGTTTGAGCACTCTTAAATGACGTTGTTACAGTTTGCATATGTTGGTACTGCTGCTGATTGTGAAAATGACGCAATATAAAGTGGACTATTTTAATAAATGCAAGATCCTTCATTCCCAGAGTAGCAGGAAACGGAAAAGGTACAAAGAAAGAGAGAATACAATTATAGATATACCTTAAGTATTTGCGTTAATGCGTGTAAATAATGTCTAAACAGAAGAGTGATGAGAGAATACCATGTTGTTTTTTTTAGAAAGATTGCATTTCTGATCAATATGCATCTGAGCGGCTTCTAATATGCTCATTATATTGAATTACTTTTCCTTTTGGTAACATGATAAAAAGGGGTTATTGATATACTAATCCGTATGATTTTTTTTTCCTCCGATTAATCAAAATACATTTATATTCCTGCAGATAGGTTTTTAGCCACCCGTTGGTATCCGTGAATAGCTAAAGAGGAAACACAAGTTCACGTAATTTTCTTTTCAAGATTCCTTGAAAGAGATGGTGATTACTACTTTGAAAGATCGTCTTGTGATGTGATGCCCTTTCCTACGTGTTGTTGTTGTTATTGCCTCTGTGTCGTTTTCCCGTACAACCAAAGGAGAAATTGCTTGAAGAAACTATGAATGATTGACTTATCACAGCAAGAGATATCATCAGAAAAGATAATGAAACGAACATGAATAAAAACAAGTGACAATGTATCATGCTGTACGTCAGAAAGGCTGAAAAGCTGCTGTTGCTTCGTTACTTCTTAGATATATTTTTAAAAGTCGGTCATAGCAACTCATTAAGATTTCTGTTTGGTTTCTTATGTGGATGTTGTAAATCTCTGCCTATTCGCTTTATCAATTTATATTTTAAAATAGAGTTAG
>NC_051400.1:49725501-49726065 GCF_015228065.2 Penaeus monodon
TATGTAAGTACCTTTAGCATGAATACAGCCATCCCCTTCTTATTCTCTCTAGGGACGACGGCGGGTGCGCGGACGATGAGGGCATCTTAGCCGGAGAATCTCAGCGGTCGGCCGGGCGCAGCAGCATCGGCTCCAACGCCTTCGACAGCTCCCCTCGAGGCTCGGCGGGCTCCCTCTCCAACTTCGAGCGGCTGGAGATCATGGCGCGCAAGTCCCTGCCCTACATCCAGCAGCGGCGCCAGTCCTCGGCGTCCGCCTACATCCGCGAGCCGCTCATGGCCACGACGGACGACCGCAACTGGTCGTGGCGCTACCTCAGGGTGGGTCCGGGGCTTGGGGGCTGGCGGGGGCTCTGGAATTCATGCGGCCCACAATTATGCTGATGCTAATGCTCATATCAATCCTGTAATTCACAAGAGATGGTATCGGCGACAGCAAGAGTAATAAAACAGTGATAATATTCAGTGGACGTATGGGCGATATGATATTACTGGCAATAAGCATATGCTTAACAATGGTTACCTTTAGATTTTTTTTTCCTCACTTGTGTTAATCATCATACTG
>NC_051400.1:49726130-49726453 GCF_015228065.2 Penaeus monodon
GTTTGGTTATATTGTAGTAGCATTCCCACGCGACGAGATCCTGTTCTGGTCCCACCTTATAAGACTGACGAGCCCGACCTGCCCTTGACGCCAACGCAGTCAGTCATCGCCCTGACCAGACTGGCCTCCCAATCGCCTTCCCAAAGACGCTAATCCTCGCTCCCGAATCCCGCAGGAACGGTTTCGCATCAAGGATCTGGAGGACCTCTTCGAGCACTACCAGCTCCGCCTCCACCACGCCATGTTCATCGTCTACCTCATGCTGCAGCTCTTCCTCTCCTGCAGCGCCATCGCCACCCTCTTCATAATGCGGGTGGGCAGGA
>NC_051400.1:49726690-49727418 GCF_015228065.2 Penaeus monodon
GATAAATCAGAGAGCAAGGAGACCATAACCCGCCTCGCCCGCCGCAGCACCCACCGCAGGAGCTCGTCCCTGAGCTGACGGGCCACGGCGCCGCCCTGGTCGTGTGCATGGCCCTCCTGGTCTACGTGTACGACGAGCGGACCTTCCGGCAGTTCCCCAGTCTCCACGTAGTCATGTCGGGCCTCATCATCCTCACTCTCTTCGCGACGGATGTGTCTCTCACACTCTATTTCCACGAGCAAGAGATCCAGGGTGACGAGGATAAGGATGTCAAGGTCAGTGCCTCGGTGATGCGCGTCAGGGTACGTGGGAAGCCCATGGCGGCTTGTTGGTTGGGCGTTCAGCGGAGCGGAGGAAGTCGGTGGGCGGTGTCGAGGCTGTTGCTCGAATCGATCGCGTTAGAGGGTGGAGTTTAAAGGGCTTTTAGTACCAACATTAGTCTTCCAGTATGTCCCCCATCTAATACGAGTAAAAGTAAGCCACATTAATTACAGACTTTCCTCCTTCAGTTTGGCAACATGATATACCTCCTGTTGGTCGTCTATGTCTTCCTGCCGATTCCTAAGAAGTGGCAAGTAACAGTCCTCGCTCTACTGCTCACCCTCGGCTACCTGGCCCTCGGGTACTACGCCATCCAGGGCGACCAAAGTCCTTACGGTCGCCAGCACATCGTCACCAAGGTACGTGATTTTGGTTGTGTAACTACCATATAAAGTGCTAGAAATAAT
>NC_051400.1:49727985-49728267 GCF_015228065.2 Penaeus monodon
ATTTATCCGCGATGCAAACACTTGTATAGCAATAATCCATAATCCCCACCATAACCACTCTAAGAGGCAGAATAACTGGCCTTCGTGCAATTCCAGATGTGCGTGGACGCCACCATCCTCCTGTGGCGTCAATCTGGTGGGGATCTATTGGCGTTTCATGAGCGAGTGGCCTTCAGAAAGCCTTCCTGGATAAGAGAGGGAATCTGGAGTCAAAGTTTAAGGTAGAAGCACCATGTTCTACCTAGGGGATTGTATCATGACACAGTATAAAGGAAAAGGATT
>NC_051400.1:49728398-49728490 GCF_015228065.2 Penaeus monodon
AACATGTATTAATCTATTTTAGATAGATTAATTAAAAAGTCATCTTATGTAATATGCATATGGAGAGTCATATATCAGAAATTGTTTAATTG
>NC_051400.1:49728553-49728882 GCF_015228065.2 Penaeus monodon
AGATAGGATGGTAAGGAGAAATATGGGAAACCCATTCTCTCTCTGGAACATACGCAGATCTTTGTTTTCACTGATTTAATTTATCCGTAAATACATTCTCTCACTGCGACACAGCGACGCAAGAAGCCCAGGAGGTTGGGCTTCTGTTGAGTATCCTGCCGAAGAAATCATGCAGTCAGTAAGTGGTCTGATTTCCGAAATATGATCGAGAGGACTCTGTACAACACAATGCCCATCACAAAAGCAATCCCTTCCCGTGAGTGGTACTTGTCGAGCGTTTCTTAATTTGTGTTGGTGTCAGTGGAAGTGTATTAGTGTTAATGTTGTAA
>NC_051400.1:49729146-49729398 GCF_015228065.2 Penaeus monodon
ACTACATGTGTGTTTTTTTCCCCCTCTGTGCTTCCCTATCTAAGTAGTTGAGAGGGAAAAACAAGAGAAAGATAATGATGCCAATGTCTAGATTCTAAGATTTTCCTCATTTCAGACAGACCGTCCCAAGACACAATGTCCCTTCTCGCAAAGACTACAAAAACCCTTTTCGGTCAACACAGAAATTAAAAATAGAATACCAACTTAATAAGTTATTAAGCAAAAATAATTGACCCATTGCTGGGGAAGATA
>NC_051400.1:49729461-49730926 GCF_015228065.2 Penaeus monodon
TTTTTTTGGAAAGACCTATTTTCAAAGGTACATTTCTATAATTTCTTTTTTGGCCCTTTTATTATTTTTGTGTATTTATGGGAAAATTTTTTATCAATTCTGTTTTTATTGATTTGTATTAGCAAAAAACACTGTACTCACTATCTTACCAATTTTTGCTACCATTACCAATACCATAAAAATTATTATATTATTCCTATTGTTATATTGCATTATTGTATAATTTTCCTAAACACTGTCGTTATCATTATCTTTTTTTAAAACCCATCATATCATCATTTTCTTATCATGTTTTTTATTGTTGTATTTTATAGTCGTATTACTTCTTCTTTCCTTTGGTCTTTTTATCATCATTAACTTAGTAGTACACTAGTAATATTTGTGAAAGTAGCAGTATTTTCTTCATCATAATACTTGTTGCACGATATTATTTTTAATATTATATTATCAGCAGTAGCAACAAAAACATTCGCAATAACTTTTGGGCCAATGCCTTATCCCCTTTTGAAATGTAATCATATACATATTGTAATAACTTTAAAAATCCCCCTTAATGCAGGGAATCTTTACGTCAACCGCCACGAAATGGTCTCCATTCTCTACGCGGACATCGTCAATTTCACTCCCTGACGACCAAGCTCAGCGGGGATCAGCGGGTTGAGATGCTGACGATCTCTTCGGCAAGTTCGACGAGTCTGCTGAGGTGAGGAGGAGGAGCGGGGGACGAAGCTTGAGTAGCCAAGGGGGTTGTTTGTCATGGGGTGAGGGGGGTGGGTTTTGGGGGGAGGGTTGCTTGTTGTTGTGGCCCGTGTGAAACTTTGTGTTTGTTTCGGGGGGGGGGGGCATTATCTGCAGGATTATTGTTCATTTTCAAGGGCCGCTAGTTTAGAATGCTCTAGATCATTTTGACATATTGCGTCAAATGCATTTTGCCATCCTTTGGGATGAACTTCTCTTATATTTTGCCTCCGGGGCCCTTCTCAGTCGAAATTTAATGAATAAGAAAGGTGTGACGGGTCTCGCTCCATGTGAGCTATGCTATGCGTGAACATTTTTACTCTTTTTTCGTTAACAGAGAAATCAAAGAAAAATTTTTTTTAATCCAAATTTCTGTTTTAATCTGTTTCCTTAACTGCAACTTCAAAATTAGTGAGCAACTTTAAACAAAAAAGGGTAAAGAAATAAATAAAGGGTCTATTTAAAATACCCTACCACCTAACTCTTCTCCCATCTCTTTCTTCACAGACCAATGGTTGTTTTCGTTTTCAAGATTCTCGGGACTGTTCTACTGCTGTGCGAGTCCTGAGTATAACGGAACCCACGTCACAAATGCGTAAAGTAGGCTTTGAGATGATCGATACTCCGCGAAGTTTGTAAGACGGACGCTTGTTCTTTGTTGAATTGTGGCTCAGCACTTTGTCTATCTTCAGCGGGAAAGGGAAAATATGAGTTGTGTGTGTGAAAA
>NC_051400.1:49730994-49731058 GCF_015228065.2 Penaeus monodon
TTATATATATATTATATATATATATATTTTTATATATAAAATATTATAGTTTTAAAATATTATA
>NC_051400.1:49731275-49731567 GCF_015228065.2 Penaeus monodon
TGTTTTTTTCCTTTGTTCCTTTTTTTTTTTATTTTATTTTTTGGGGATTATTTGATGTTTTTTGTTTTTGCCTTATTTTGTAAATTTTAATTTAAAATATATTAATAATAATATTATATTATATATATAATTTATATATAATAATTTAAAAAAAATTTATAATATATATTTTATTTAAATTTGGTATTTCTTCCCATATTTTATATAATATATTTATTTTTTTGTTTTATATTAATATATATTATTAAATTTTTATTAATTTTTTGTGTGTAAAATTTTTATTATTTTAATA
>NC_051400.1:49732658-49733008 GCF_015228065.2 Penaeus monodon
GGGGAGAAGGGATAGAGGGGTGGATGAGGCTGCCACAATACGCAAAGAAAAAATACAAAAACAACATTTCTAATTACGAAGAAAGCCTGGAAATGCGTGCCCGACGGTGTTTATTTTCGGCAGAAAAGGAAATCCCCCAAAAGAACAGGGAAAACCAAAAGGGTCACCAATAATCACACAAATTCTATCTAGAAAAGACACAGCATTTTTTGAGGCGTCTCGTCTATTGTGCCAGTTTAGGTAATCTCTTATAGGGAGGAAACCGTAGAATCCGTGCGTGAAAAATGATTAGTGAGAGAAAGAGGATGGGGACAGAGGGAGGGATAGTAGACAGATAAATAGGAGGTGGA
>NC_051400.1:49733163-49733232 GCF_015228065.2 Penaeus monodon
AACACACTCACGCCGTCGTAGTTTGGTCGTGGTTGATAAAGGGGTTGACCTCATCGGGAACCTAGGAGA
>NC_051400.1:49733332-49733460 GCF_015228065.2 Penaeus monodon
TTTGGTGGGGACAGGGAAGAGAACTTATATTAACTATTTGAGCTTTTGCATCGCTTTGGTACGAGTGCGATTCAACTTCTCTTTTACACATTTTCGTGTAGGTTTCGTTACCTCTCAAATACCTTTAT
>NC_051400.1:49735040-49735290 GCF_015228065.2 Penaeus monodon
AGTTTTAATGGTTTGACTGGTTCCCAGAAAATCACTAATAGTTGTAGGGGGGAGGAGGTCTTTCCCTGAGCCCTTGGTTTTCGGAAGCCAAAGGCGGCCATTGTGGGTAAACGTGCTATTCCGGAACACACATTTTATAAACATGAAGAAGGTCTACCAGTGACGTAATTATTTTTAAGGCTCTTCGTTTATGTGGATACATATGTATGTTTTGTTTGCATTAATGGTTTGTTCGTTGCCTTTGTCTTAT
>NC_051400.1:49736387-49736660 GCF_015228065.2 Penaeus monodon
TTGCCTCCTGTACAAAGACTCGCGCTACAATGAATATGACGGACAATATTAGGTCTCGAGAAAAATATTTACCAGAGGGACAGCCTTAAAGTGTCTGTTGTTCAGAACAGGAATCTTCGGGAGGAAATTAGCATGATTGCAAAGTAATATCGCTGGGCATATCCCTTGGGTGTAGCTTATACAGCTTTAGTGAAAACGCAGACGCGCACATGCACATATATAAACTTATACACACATTATCCACCTATCTAGCGAGTCAGTTAGCGGGATATC
>NC_051400.1:49736815-49736914 GCF_015228065.2 Penaeus monodon
GAGAGACGGAAGAGGTGTACGCGTCCTCTGATATAGCTCCCCGATACCAAGGGTGAGTCTAGCTTTCATGTGCTCTGCCGATGCTTATCAGCTGTTCTT
>NC_051400.1:49736979-49737262 GCF_015228065.2 Penaeus monodon
ACCAGGAGTGCATTTATTATTGCTTACACGCATACTGTATGTATCTGGTTCAGTGAATGTACCATTGGTTATGACTATGAGGACCTATACATGACATGATATAACATTATCTACGTACACTATGGTCAGCAAACCTCTAATTCATTGACTGCACTTCATAAAGAGCAGACGTACACTATATGGTCAGCAAACCCTGAATTCTTTGACTGCACTCCAATAAAGAGCAGAATCGGTTCGTCTTGCAACTGGGCGCCTGTGTACTCCGTAGCTTACCGGCCTTTTG
>NC_051400.1:49737444-49737574 GCF_015228065.2 Penaeus monodon
ATGCGTGCAGGCCTATGGATTAATATTGATTTATGTTTGTATTACTGTTAATTATGTATTAAATATGCATGAATATTTAATGTTTTATGTCAGTATGTGACATAAAGCAATAGCTAAGTAGCACATGGTA
>NC_051400.1:49737606-49738070 GCF_015228065.2 Penaeus monodon
TGCCACAGTACAGAAAATCTTTTTCCTCCTACCTTTTGAGAATTTTTGGAATCTTGAACGTGACAGTTGACGATGCCATAGCGGAGTAAGTGTATATAAAAGTTAATTTTTATTACGGATAATTCCTGGTATCTTTTTTCTTTACACGTTCACCCCAGGCAAAAATCCTTTTAGTGCAGTACGGAGCCATTGTTCACATCAAAAAGGTACATCCACAAAAACTCAATCTCCAAGTTGAAGTTTCAATGAAGATTCAGTTTTTGTTTACTTTTATCATCCTGAATGGCATTGTAATTTTTTGCCTCACTGAAACACTCTCCCAAGGTAATATCAAATATTTCCTTTCTCATACGTTTTGCACCACAGAACTTAATATTTCTAAATCAGTCGCGCTCTTTATCAGTTCACATCCAAATCGTTCATGATTCATAATATCTGAAACATCACAAGAACATTGATATTAT
>NC_051400.1:49738192-49738436 GCF_015228065.2 Penaeus monodon
TCAAAAGTTGCCATCTACATAATGTACATTATAAGCCTAGGAATTAGGTACCGACATCTTTATGGACCCCTAACCCGGAAATGTTGTAAATCATAATAAAAGTTCTTGCATAATGCGTTATAATCCAAATATGATGGCAGATATACATCGACCCCGGATATCCCTAGACAATGGCTATTACCATCGAGGAAGATGGCAGTATTGATGTTCAATACTGCAAATATCTCAAGCATATCAAGTAGAT
>NC_051400.1:49741947-49742500 GCF_015228065.2 Penaeus monodon
CTGTCAAGTGTGGTATTGTTTGCAACAAACCAATGACTGCATTATTTCATTTGATCCGTTCCATTGCTTGCTGCCTCTTTTCTCTCCAACAGAAGTTTCCTAACTTTTCCCAAAATCACGAGCAGTACTTTGTCTCCTCGGCGGCTCCGGGGAGTCTGACCAGCAATAACTGATTTGTTTATCTCTGCGATATCAGTGGAATCTCTTGAGGATTAAGATAATTTCGTCACATCATACCACCATCAGTTATGACACAGTCCGTGCTCAAAACACTGAGCTTGCCTTTGTCTTGAAACGCTTTTTAAAGCTTTTGTAATGATTGCAATTTCTGCTTTGAAATGCCGATATTCCACACGAAACGTTATTCCTTTGTGCACATACATCACAGGTTTTAATTTTCAGAAATTATTGCAATAACTTTCCCGAGATCTTCCTCATCTTTACCTCACAACATTATACCTTCATTATTGTTTCCAGATCTGTTTTGTAGATGTTCTTCGGTAAGTTACAATTTAGTGTTGATTGATCTCCCATTAAGTAAAAGAAGGGATTA
>NC_051400.1:49742539-49742628 GCF_015228065.2 Penaeus monodon
GGGGTGATAGTGCGTGTGGCGGGGAGGACAGAAGAGCAAGACTCTCGCTCCTCCACGGGACACAGTCAAGTGAAGACTGGTGCCTGGTA
>NC_051400.1:49742749-49743077 GCF_015228065.2 Penaeus monodon
GGCCTCATTTGTCTGCCTACAGTCCTTTCGCTTTCCACTTGTTTCTTCTTCTATTAACTATTTGTTATTTCTTCTCAGTCGTCTGTTATTTACATATCTTTCACTTCACTAGATCAGTTTATTGAATGAAGTATTCTTCCTTCTTTCTTTCTTTCTTTTTTTCATCACTTATTTATTCTATGTCTTACTCTTTCTCCCTCTCTCTCCATCCGTCCGTCTGTCTGAATTCAGTTGTTTTTTCTTCCTTCCTCATTTACTTGCAGTCTCCTTCTTTATCTATTTATTTATCTTTCAATCGTTTTATCTCCCTTCTTCCCTCCCTACGCTC
>NC_051400.1:49743172-49743555 GCF_015228065.2 Penaeus monodon
TTCTTCCCACTTTCTCCTTTCTCTCTCCCCATACACTTCCGGACCCATAACATCTACGGAAATCCCTCATCGATCCCGGATATGGCCAGTTTACTTCGCGAACGAAACCTTCATCCGGGACCTGTTAGATAAAAATGAAATGTTTATTTTTTCTTCCTTTTGCGTTTGTTAGTGTGTGCATTTGAGTGAGATTTTGCGACATCGGATTTCGTAAAAGAATTCGTAGTAGGAATCTGTACGAACGTCTTAGCGTGAATTATTCCCGTGCGTAAACACATACAAACCCCCGCACGCACATATGGGACCACACCAAAATACACACATACTAACACATACTCGCCTTTACACATACACACGCATGCTTTCATATAAACAGACATAAC
>NC_051400.1:49743654-49743771 GCF_015228065.2 Penaeus monodon
CACTCCTATAAACACCCTTAAAGACTTGTTTTTGTCGGTTTTTAAACCAAAGGGATCCCACTTTTAAGGGTTTTATGGGAGGGGTTTTGGGGGTTGGGCTGTGTGTTGTTTGTTTTT
>NC_051400.1:49743823-49744177 GCF_015228065.2 Penaeus monodon
TGTATGTGGTTTATGTCTTTTTTTATATGAAAGCGCGTTGTATGTGAAAAGGCGAGTATAGTTGTATTTTTGTGTATTTTGGTGTGGTCCCATATGGGGCGTGCGGGGATTTGTATGTGTTTAACCCCAGGGGGAAAATTTACATAGACTTCGTCAGAATCCTACTCAAATTCTTTTACGAATCCGTGTCGCAA
This sequence comes from Penaeus monodon, assembly GCF_015228065.2. NCBI lineage: Eukaryota > Metazoa > Arthropoda > Malacostraca > Decapoda > Penaeidae > Penaeus > Penaeus monodon. The sequence continues at coordinate 49,744,018 of NC_051400.1, forward strand.
AATTCACCAAATGCACACACAACAAACGCAAAAGAAAAAAAATAAAATTTCATTTTTATCTAACGGTCCCGATGAAGGTTTCTTTTCGCGAAGAAAACGGGCCCCATATCCGGGATCGATGAGGGATTTCCGTGATGTTATGGGTCCGGAATGTTTTGGG
>NC_051400.1:49744328-49744641 GCF_015228065.2 Penaeus monodon
AGGAAAAAAAGATTTGAAAATAAATAGATAGATAAAGAAGGAGACTGCAAGTAAATGATAAGGAAAAAAAACAACCGATTCGACAGACGGACGGATGGAGAAAAGGGGAGAAAGAGTAAACATAGAATAAAATGAGTGATAAAAAAAAAGAAGAAAGAAAAAAGGAAGAATACTTCATTAAATAAACTGATCAGAAAAGTGAAAAATATGAAAATAACAGACGTGAGAAAAAAAGAACAAATAAAATGGAAAAGAAACAAGTGGAAAGCGAAAGGACTGTAGGCAGACAAATGAGGCCGGAGGCGGGAAAGGT
>NC_051400.1:49744742-49745449 GCF_015228065.2 Penaeus monodon
TACCAGGCACCAGCTTCACTGACTGTGTCCCGTGGGGGCGAGAGTCCCGGCTCTTCTGTCCCCCCCGCCACCCACTATACCCCCCCGCTTGGTTCCCCTCTTTTTTTCGCCTCCTCTCTCTCTCTTAATCCCCTTTTTTACTTTAAAGGGAGACACTCAAAAACCCTTTTTTGTAACTTCCCAAAAACATCTCAAAAGCTGGAAAACAAAAAATGAAGGTATAATTTTTTTTGGGTAAAAATGGAAATCTCGGGAAAATTATTGCAAAAAATTACTGAAAATTAAAACCTGTGTCATGTGCACAAAGGAATAACGTTTTTGTGTGGAATATCGGCATTTCAAAGCGGAAATTGCAACATTACAAAAACTTTAAAACGTTTCAAAAAAAGGCAAGCTCGTGTTTTTACCAAGGACTGTGTCATAACGAGGTGGGTTTATGTGACGAAATTATCTTAATCCTCAGAGATTCCCCTGATATCGCGAGATAAACAAAACAGTTTGCTGTCAACTCCCCCCGGGCCGCCCAAGAGAAAAGTTTTTCTCGTGTTTTTGGGGAAAAGTTAGGAACTTCTTTTTGGAGAAAAAGGGGCCCAAAAGAAAGGGAAACCGGATAAAAATAAAATAAGGGGGGGCCGCCCTTGGTTTTTTTGGGAAAACAATACCAAACTTTAAAGCAAACAAAATTTCTGTCTCTGTGTATACAAACC
>NC_051400.1:49746539-49746629 GCF_015228065.2 Penaeus monodon
GTAAATACCCCCCTAAAAATTTTGTTATATAATTATTTAAAATAGGAAAAATTTATATTATAATATATACATAAAATTTAATTAAAATTT
>NC_051400.1:49747562-49747673 GCF_015228065.2 Penaeus monodon
ATAATCTAAAATATAATATGGATCTATAAAACCAACTACCCACAATTATAACAAATTTATAATTATAAAATTAATAATTAATAATTATATATTTTTTATTTATATATTTTA
>NC_051400.1:49747728-49747995 GCF_015228065.2 Penaeus monodon
AATTAAATAGGTTGTTTTTTTGGTTATATTACATTTTTCCCTATAACATAAAAAATGGTAAAAAACTACAATAAACAACAATAAATATATTATATAATAATAAAATAATTTTAAAAAAATATATAATTATAATATATATTTTATATTTTATTAGAAATTTTAATATAAATTATACAAAATGTTTTATAGGTATTTTTTCTATTATCCTTTCTATATTTTTTTAAAAAATAATATAAATAATATTTTATTTTATATATAATAATTAAT
>NC_051400.1:49748057-49748338 GCF_015228065.2 Penaeus monodon
ATTTTATTATATATTACACACCCATAATTATATATAAAAAAATTTTTATTTTTGAATAATAATGAAATTAATATTTATATTTTAATATTTATAGTATATATTAATATATAAAACATATATATAATAATATTATTAAAAATTTTAATTTTATATTTTTTAATATTTTTCATTTTTATTATAATATATTATAATAAAAATTTTTTATTATAATGTAATGTATATCTAGTATAATCTATCTATCTATTTTATCCTCTACTATATAAAAATTGTATATGTATTTT
>NC_051400.1:49748738-49748814 GCF_015228065.2 Penaeus monodon
TTATATTATTATTAAATTTATATATATTTTTTTAATATTAATTCATTATTTTATTATAATATAATTAATATACATT
>NC_051400.1:49748865-49749036 GCF_015228065.2 Penaeus monodon
TATTTTTATTATTTATTTTTATAAAAATTTTTAAAATATATATATTATATTTTAATATATAATTTAATTTAAATATATTTAATAATATATTTTTATTATATATTTATATTATCTAAAAATTTGCTTTATGTATATTTATTTTGTTGTTCCGTAAAATTATAGTAATTTTTT
>NC_051400.1:49750395-49750674 GCF_015228065.2 Penaeus monodon
ATTATCTCATCATTTCGTTTCTTTCTAAACATTACCATATCATTAATTGGGTAATTTATAATTACATTTTTCTTTCACTTTTATACCCTTTTTATCTTAGTTTTGTTATGAATTTTTTATTTTTATTAATATTTTTTATCATTACTTTATTTCAATATCATTATAAGGATTTCGCCTTTTAATCCCGTTTTTTTCATCATATGCCCTAATCTTCTTTTATAAAATTTATTTATTCTTTTTTAATATCATTTTTTACTTTGTTGAACTTTATTAATAATC
>NC_051400.1:49750701-49751130 GCF_015228065.2 Penaeus monodon
GTTATTACTTTTATCATTTCTATATATTCATTACCTTTATTTTTATCCCTTATTAATAACTATATATTGTCAAAAATATCATTCATATCATACCCTTTACATATTAAAAATTTTTGTTATCATTTCATTTCTGTTTTAACTTCTTTTTTTTTACCCTTACCTCATGAATTTGCTTGATATGCTTGAGATATTTGCAGTTTTAACATCAATGCTCCCTCTTCCTCAGGTAATCCCCTTGTCTGGGGGTATCTGGGGTCGAGTATATCCGCTCATATTTGGATTAAAAACGCTTATGCAAGAATTTTATTATATTCAACATTTTGGGGTTAGGGGTCCTAAAGGTGGGTACCAAATTCCTAGGTTTAAATTTTTACATTATTAGATGCAACTTTTGTTTTTTTCTGTTTTTTAAATTTTTAAATCTTTAAA
>NC_051400.1:49751217-49751681 GCF_015228065.2 Penaeus monodon
ATAATATCAATGTTCTTGTGATGTTTCAGATATTATGAATCATGAACGATTTGGATGTGAACTGATAAAGAGCGCGACTGATTTAGAAATATTAAGTTCTGTGGTGCAAAACGTATGAGAAAGGAAATATTTGATATTACCTTGGGAGAGTGTTTCAGTGAGGCAAAAAATTACAATGCCATTCAGGATGATAAAAGTAAACAAAAACTGAATCTTCATTGAAACTTCAACTTGGAGATTAAGTTTTTGTGGATGTACCTTTTTGATGTGAACAATGGCTCCGTACTGCACTAAAAGGATTTTTGCCTGGGGTGAACGTGTAAAGAAAAAAGATACCAGGAATCATCCGTAATAAAAATTAACTTTTATATACACTTACTCCGCTATGGCATCGTCAACTGTCACGTTCAAGATTACAAAAATTCTCAAAAGGTAGGAGGAAAAAGATTTTCTGTACTGTGGCA
>NC_051400.1:49751713-49751843 GCF_015228065.2 Penaeus monodon
TATCATGTGCTACTTAGCTATTGCTTTATGTCACATACTGACATAAAACATTAAATATTCATGCATATTTAATACATAATTAACAGTAATACAAACATAAATCAATATTAATCCATAGGCCTGCACGCAT
>NC_051400.1:49752027-49752310 GCF_015228065.2 Penaeus monodon
CAAAAGGCCGGTAAGCTACGGAGTACTCAGGCGCCCAGTTGCAAGACGAACCGATTCTGCTCTTTATTGGAGTGCAGTCAAAGAATTCAGGGTTTGCTGACCATATAGTGTACGTCTGCTCTTTATGAAGTGCAGTCAATGAATTAGAGGTTTGCTGACCATAGTGTACGTAGATAATGTTATATCATGTCATGTATAGGTCCTCATAGTCATAACCAATGGTACATCCACTGAACCAGATACATACAGTATGCGTGTAAGCAATAATAAATGCGCTCCTGGT
>NC_051400.1:49752378-49752473 GCF_015228065.2 Penaeus monodon
AAGAACAGCTGATAAGCATCGGCAGAGCACATGAAAGCTAGACTCACCCTTGGTATCGGGGAGCTATATCAGAGGACGCGTACACCTCTTCCGTC
>NC_051400.1:49752632-49752902 GCF_015228065.2 Penaeus monodon
GATATCCCGCTAACTGACTCGCTAGATAGGTGGATAATGTGTGTATAAATTTATATATGTGCATGTGCGCGTCTGCGTTTCCACTAAAGCTGTATAAGCTACACCCAAGGGATATGCCCAGCGATATTACTTTGCAATCATGCTAATTTCCTCCCGAAGATTCCTGTTCTGAACAACAGACACTTTAAGGCTGTCCCTCTGGTAAATATTTTTCTCGAGACCTGATATTGTCCGTTATATTCATAGTAGCGCGAGTCTTTGTACAGGAGG
>NC_051400.1:49753820-49754065 GCF_015228065.2 Penaeus monodon
CTTTGTCTTATAACACAAAGGCAACGAACAAACCATTAATGCAAACAAAACATACATATGTATCCACATAAACGAAGAGCCTTAAAAATAATTACGTCACTGGTAGACCTTCTTCATGTTTATAAAATGTGTGTTCCGGAATAGCACGTTTACCCACAATGGCCGCCTTTGGCTTCCGAAAACCAAGGGCTCAGGGACAGACCCCCCCCCTACAACTATTAGTGAATCTCTGGAAACCAGTCAAA
>NC_051400.1:49755418-49755597 GCF_015228065.2 Penaeus monodon
TTCCCCTGTCTCTTGAGCGACAGGGTCAAAGGCCTTTGTGAAATACACTTGCTCCTCGCCGCGAGACACGTAAGAATTTCCGAGATTTCCCCGGGGTCGGCGAGCGTCTTCTTTCCATTTTCCTCTGCTCTGCTTGCCTGCCCTGGGGGCCTCTTGCACTCTCTCTTTTTCTTTTGGTG
>NC_051400.1:49755770-49756232 GCF_015228065.2 Penaeus monodon
GTCTTTCTGTGTGCATTTTTCCTTCAAAAAGAAATTAAATCCCCTTTTTTCCCATAAGGTATTGAGAGGAACCCGAAACCTACACAAAAAGGGGTTGTAAAAGAGAAGTTGAATCGCACTCGTCCCAAAAAGCGATGAAAAACCCTAAAAAATAGTTAATATAAGTTCTCTTCCCTGTCCCCAACTCCTCCCAGCCATTGAAGGGGAAAAGCCAATAAATAATTCGTGGGGTTTCAGATGCCGCCTTTTGACTGAATGCGAAGGTTGAGTGACCCAAGTTCAGAGATTTATAAAGGGGCGAGGACCTTGTGGCTCTCTATCCCTTTCCCCTTACCCCAGTCCCTCATTCCTACTTCTTTGTCCCCTTCCCCTCTCCCCGTTTCCTCTCTGGCCTCAACCCCCTCCTTTTTCCCTGCCTCGACTCACCCCTTTGGGCCCCCCTCCCCCCCCCCCTTTAAATGT
>NC_051400.1:49756312-49757252 GCF_015228065.2 Penaeus monodon
GTCTTTTTTTCAAATTTCCCGCCTACTTCGGCCCCTTTCCTCACGCCCTCGAATTTTCCTTTCCCCCTATCCTTTCTTTTTCGTCCCACTTCTCGCTATCGTTCCCTCCACTCTCCCTTTTTCTTCATTCATCCCTACCCTCCTTCCTCCTCTCCTACGTTAGAGACACATAGCAACGGTCTCCTTTTCTACCTTTTCATTATAACGTTATACCGAGTTTACATGCACTTTAGGTAAGTTTATATTCGTAAGGACAGGTGGAACTGAACCTGAATGTCCGGGGTACAATTCTATCCCTAAATCGTTATTTTTGGTTTAGGATGCAGGGAAACGTAAAACAGGAAGAAAGAGGGAAAAATCCCTTTAAAATTTTTTGGGGATTTTTTTGATTAAACCAGGGGGGGCTTTTTTGGGAAAAATTCCGGGGGGATTTTTAAATCTTACTTCAGAAAACCCCGTTTCCTTTATATACACTTTTTTTTCTTTAACGTTACGCAAAAAAACTGTTTAAAAAGGCCCTTTCGGGGCATTCAAAAACTAACCGCCCTGTATATTCGTGTTTTTTTCAGATAATTATATATCCTGCTTTTAAGGGCCCAGCCCCTTTAAATCTAACCCCCGGGTTGCCATTAGTCCTTTACCATTTTAAACTCCTCCAGCATACCTTTGTTTTTGGGTTTATCATCAATTAAAGTAAAATTTAAAAGGTTTTTTTCCCGTTAGGGCTAGAACGAACTGCCAAAGCTTTCATGTTAATCCTACAACGACGCCAGAACTGTTGATTAATTTAAGGAACATGACCGACGAATGGAGAGAAATGGTACAAATTTTTTTTAAATTTTCTTCTTTTTTCCCCAAGGAAAAAATTTTTTAAATCTACTGATGTTTACTGGGTAACCTAGTAAAACTGAAAATAGCAGATGAAAATTTTATGAAAATA
>NC_051400.1:49758080-49758272 GCF_015228065.2 Penaeus monodon
TTAATGGAACAGATAACAACTACAGTTGTCACTAAAATACAAGCAAAGCAAAACACGAAATTTCTATGTGTGTAGGTATGCAGGTATGACTTATGCCCAAAAGAGTGATTGACATGAAAAGAGAAAGACATATGAGGCCACATGTCATCCCGGAAACCAAAGTCTTGTCTCCCTGTGAGGATAATTTACGGT
>NC_051400.1:49759226-49759587 GCF_015228065.2 Penaeus monodon
CGCCAACATAACTACGGACAAGCACAAACATACATCGTATCATTAGTATTAACACACACTACCCAAACATAAAAAATCCATCATCAAAAGACCGCCAAATAAATGCAAGAGGACTCCTCCCTCCTTGGCAGACTCTCAGCTGGAGATATTATCGTTCTCTCCACGTAGAGAGGAAGGTAAACCCCACCTGTTTACCGTAGTCTTCATCGAGTCTCTCTGAGAGCTGATAAAGCAGATAGGTGAAAATAATGCATTTCCGTAATCAGTTATTACTTTTATGAGAGAGATGGACTGCCCATAGTAACAGCTTCCTCATGATATAACCTATTATAAGACGTTCTTGCTGGGTATGGTAATAACG
>NC_051400.1:49760118-49760677 GCF_015228065.2 Penaeus monodon
GCCATTTCAATAAATGGCTCAGAAGCTTATAAGTCTAAGGATACAAATTATAAATACCTATTAGCGTTTAATTATGGATGTAATGCCTTCTTCTCTATCTTGTAAACTAAGTGAACTCATTTGGCATAAGTTCTCTAAAAGAAGAAATAGTCTTCCTGGTAGGAATTTAAAGCCTATGCATCTGTTTACCATTTAGAAGTTTGTAATTAGGGGAATTTCTTTATAACTCTGGTGTGCGGGTGGAAGGTTATGTTGTCATTCAATCGAAGCAGGTAGAGATAGAGAGGATATTACTGGTCGAGCTTCTCAGACGATTAAAACAAATCCTAATACGGCAATTAAAGATACCGTTGATCCGATTGATGTACAAGATTTCATGCTGGATAATCATCTGGGTAGTCTGAATAAGAGAGTTCAGTCCAGGACCTAAATGAGTAAAAGGAATAGTATTTTCCTTAGTAGAAATATACAAAGTTTTACTCACGCTTAAAGAGATTTACATAATTTAGGTTGTTGATACTTGTATCAACATCTGTTTATGTCTGCGAACAAACGCGCA
>NC_051400.1:49760924-49760997 GCF_015228065.2 Penaeus monodon
AAACGCTAATTCTTTGGGTAGAAACCACACTTGAAAAAGACGAAATCAGAACATCGAGGATTTTGTAATCGCC
>NC_051400.1:49761649-49762044 GCF_015228065.2 Penaeus monodon
CGACATCCATTCACGACAACAATGTGATTATAATAAATGTCTTCTTCGGGAAAATATCGACCAGGAATTTTGAAATTGACGGTTTTCTGCAAGTAATAAATGTGGCAAATAGTGGGAACTTATGAATGTGACCAGTGGGTACGTAAAATTGATAAAAACGTATTTTTTTGCTCGCAAATACTAATATCTTAGATCATGAGTTCTTTTTGCACTTACGTAAGAGCTGACACACTTAACATTTTTCACATGCACTAGCATGTTTTTGCTCAGCTGTGTGACGGGATATTATGGAGGCGGAAATATCGAAATCCATCAGGGATTATATAAATAGCCGGAGGGACGGCCGCGAGATTCTGTGCTTCGCGTCAAAGGCCTTTTGGATAACGGTCCGTTAT
>NC_051400.1:49762400-49762818 GCF_015228065.2 Penaeus monodon
TTAACAGGCAGCTGACTGAGGCAGCGCACGAGCTCTCCAGCCTGACAAGCGGCGGCAATCAGCGGTCGCACTCCTTCAGCTGCCTCCTTTGATTCCAGCTCCAGAAGATTCGCCTTTTTATGCACAAGACCCCGGCCTGGGACGCTTTCTTTGGGCAGCTTTGACATCTTTCTCGTTCTTCTCGTTACGACACAAACAGGATACCGAGATGTTTTTCCCTAATTATGCTAAAAGCTGGTTATTTTCTCATGTTCTTGCTGTTCCCTCTACCTTCACTGACTATTCCTTTTCACTGAGTGTTTATAGCAGCGTTTTCGCACAAATGAAAGGAAACATTTCCACGACAGAAACAAAATAGAATATAACGCCCCTCATCAGACGTTGTAAATAATAAATAGGAAGTATATTTTTACCCTCT
>NC_051400.1:49762891-49763100 GCF_015228065.2 Penaeus monodon
GTTATATATAATTATCCATTTTTCGTAAAAAAGGTATTTACATCTGGTTCATTTTATCTAATCCTACAGCCAAAATTATTGTAAATTTCCGTTCCCGGACCTTGATCCATTATCCTCTCTCTTCCATTCGCTGAGCAGCAGAAGAGAACATGATCCTAGCCCTTTGGCCAGGCACTGGTACGCCCTCGCTGCTCGCCGCTACCTGCGCA
>NC_051400.1:49763814-49764004 GCF_015228065.2 Penaeus monodon
TTTACACTGGATCCGCCTACTACGTTTCAATTAATTCTAGATAAAACTAACGACCATGCATCACTGCAACAGAGGGAACGACAGAAAGACGACAGCCAATTTGTAAGTTTTGAAAGAGGAAGAAAATTGTTGCATTCTGAAGCTGGGACATGAGAGAGGGATATCTGATGCAGAAAAAGGGGAAAATATT
>NC_051400.1:49764133-49764436 GCF_015228065.2 Penaeus monodon
TTATATTGCGTACTAAATATGAGAGAAAGGCAGGTTGTGAAAGACGCAGAGAGAAGGGGACAGAGAGAAAGGGAGAAATCAAAGTAATCAGAAACACAGTAAAACTGAAACACAGAAAAAGCCGATTGCAAAATATTTTGCATAGAAAGATGCACACAGGCAACCGAGCAGCACATTGAGGATATCTTTATTTACTTGCTTATTCATAATCATATTTGTACCATTGACGATAATTATTATCATTGTTATTGTAAACACTGTTTACAATAACAATGGCTTTATTTATATTTTTAACCAATGGCT
>NC_051400.1:49764474-49764553 GCF_015228065.2 Penaeus monodon
TACACTACGTATACGCCACCATGACCGATGCTATTACCACTTCCGTTATTATTATTATCGTAATAAATCACCAAGCTTA
>NC_051400.1:49765307-49765479 GCF_015228065.2 Penaeus monodon
AATATAACGATGTTTAACTTTACGCTTGGCTTTCGTAAACAAAGTATGAAATTCCTGGAGTCAGTGAAGAGTGATGCTGAGAAAGCGTCTGTGTGAGAACGCGCGCCTGCGTAACGCCTCGTCCAACCCGGCTCTGATGCTGTCGAGAGAGGCGGACGGAAGGAGAACGCAG
>NC_051400.1:49765511-49766253 GCF_015228065.2 Penaeus monodon
CGAGGCTGAGAGCCGATGTTAATTACATTTGGCAACTCGCGATCGTTAGGCATCCAGCATGGTTTTGCGCTGTTCTGTGAGTCGGACGCCAACCATTACGAAATGAAACGCCGGCGATGCGAAGGGAACCATTTGAGACTTCACGTTTCGAGTCCGTCGAGTTTCCTCTTCAGGAAGGTTGATGCCTAAAATGGATAGTTTGATTGGAGTCATCACTGACTGTGCTTCCGTCTTGATTTTACCTTCGTTTGACCGATTTCCTTTTTATTCGTTATTATGTGTGATTTGATTTTTTTTTTTTATCAAATGCTAATTTCGCTCAAAGGCAGGTAACGACACTCGGTTGATTTAGACATCAATCGTATCAGGAAAAAAATAACAAGAAATTCGGCAAATGAGAAATTATCGGTTATCTAGCACATCAAATGCCATTAGATAACAACCATATGTATGAAGAGACAGAAAGATACTTTCTGTATACTTAGGAGCACAGACGACACGCAGAAACGATTTTGTAAGAATTTATGCATTATTTATGTTAATTTTAGTGACTACCATTGGCATTTTATTTCTAACAACATTCACTTATTAATATCTCCGCTGCAGACTGCACTTTCTCATCGTTCCTTTCATACGGCCTAATTGGCTGATCGAGTCTTTCATCGATAGAAAATATGTGGGCTTTGGCTGATCCTCCGTGCTGTCTGTGCTTCGCCTTCCTCCAAGCAAAACATGAGAGACT
>NC_051400.1:49767151-49768135 GCF_015228065.2 Penaeus monodon
CACAGGCAAACGCACACAGTCGGGTATGAGTGTGTAAATTATGTTTCACGAATTTCTCACTTGGCTCTTATTGGCAGTAAGTTACCATAGAAAACTTCTGGATTACTTTCATAAGAATCGTTAATCAGCATCTCTCGAAAAGGAAGAGAAAAAATACCCAACAGAGATACCTTTATATATTCGGTTCCATTATCTTCCTATATACTAAGAGATTCCGCGAAGTACCCCTGTAAGGAGGTTATCTGTTATCTTTACTATCTGGTCGTGTGCATTTACACTGGCGACGGTAGCGGTTCCTGGTGCCCTGTGCAGTCAGTTACATCAACAGATTGTGGGTGTGTGCCTGTGCGTGTTCAGGAGAGATTACTGTTCGCTCTACACTTTTGTTTCTCTCTGTGAAGAAAGTGCGTAGTGACAGAAAATGAAAACAAGATGTGGATAATTTGATTTGTCTTGTTCTTTCTCGCTGTGTTTATCCTTTTTGTTGTTGTTGTTGCTTTTTTCAGATTTTCACCTTCTTTGTGTGATAAGACCTTAAGGGAAAAGCTGTTACCGACAGTGCAGGAAAACAGAGCACTTAACTTTTGTATGATTTTACGCAAAATGCAACGATTGCAGTGCTATAGGAAGTTCTTATAGGACAGGATTGATGCCATATTTTGTGGGGAATTAGAACAGCAACACTGTGTAAACAGTTACAATCTTGTGAAATTGAGAGAAAGAAAAGTGTATATGTAACTGTAAAAAGAAAGGAAACTGGAAGTGAAAATGAATGTTACCTTAGTGTTTAGTAAATAACATAAATGGAAATTCTTGAGATGTTACTAATCTTTTCTGGTTAATTGGCTGTAAATTCCAACATGAATACATCAGTACTAAAATGAAAGGATATGAATGCATGTTTTTTTTATGTGAACAATTAGAATATAACTGTCGTATTTGTATATTGTAGCATCAGCAGCCGTTGTAGTCGCATCCTTTGTC
>NC_051400.1:49768946-49769315 GCF_015228065.2 Penaeus monodon
ATATCTTAACATATCTCTCATACATACACTTTCCGTGTGTCAAAGTTCGTCAATAGAAGCTATGTGCCCTGTGCTATTGACTTGTCTAGAGTAATTGCTAAGAAGTTCTTAATTGGCCTAGGAACAGTAATTAACGGGATTATTACTAGGATATTTCATTCCTGTCTACCAATTATCGGGTGTGATCGAAACTGGGCGTATCACTTCCCTAGAGTACATGTCGCATTATCGAATTAGGGAGGGAAATGACGTTGCTATGACGACGCTCCATTTGTTGAGAGAACCGAAAGTAACAGGAACTGATAAAGGGGGAAGAATGGTTCCAGTCATAGGCTGAAGCTCTGCTGATCTTGAAATTCATTTTCCCTA
>NC_051400.1:49769470-49769561 GCF_015228065.2 Penaeus monodon
CGTTTCTATCCTTACTTCTTCTGTAATCCCCTTCTCAATGTTTCCACAGACCATTAACTACCTTTTCCCCTTCTTACTCGCCTCCCCCCCC
>NC_051400.1:49769578-49770023 GCF_015228065.2 Penaeus monodon
TCTGCGACAGCACCGAGGTGTTTGCGTCTTCAGTCAACACCTCGTCTGCCATAACATTCCCAGATTTGCAATTAGAGGCTTTGGGAATGAGTGTTCCATCAAAGGGCTTGTTACCTATGAACCAAATAAGCAATTAGCTTAATGAGCTTTTGATATATAGGTTGCTGTTTTCGCAGTCTCTAATGAGTAGCAGCTGACAAGTAATATATTATAGTTTAATGTAATTAAACTCGTCCTCTCTTTCCATCGCTCCCTTCCCTTTTATTTCCTTTTTCTCTTTTACTGTGTGTGATTCTGTAGTTGTTTTATTTTGCATGTTTATTTTTATATTATATTTTTTCGTTAATATTTTCAAGAGAAATTAATGAAAGGTAACATTTGGCCTAAAGATCGCAAGCAATGCCGTTCACATGTATACACCAGAGAGAACCCTTATCCAAAGACC
>NC_051400.1:49770057-49770140 GCF_015228065.2 Penaeus monodon
CCAGAGTCATAGAGTAAAAAATTGAAAAAAAAGCTACAAATAAAAATTGTCGCTAAAAAGGAAAATAGACAGAGGAACTCCCT
>NC_051400.1:49770195-49770438 GCF_015228065.2 Penaeus monodon
AATCTGAAACAACAAGTGACTGTACATTAAATGGAAAAGCCTGCAGGGGCTTCGTCACTTTCCCTGTCCAGCCGAGCGCGCCGAGAGAGCTCCCAAGACTCCAGAAGGCTATGGCGCCCCCGGTCGACGCAGGGGAACCCAGGGGGCCTCACCTTCCATCCGACTAGCCTCAGGAGCATCCACTACTCCTCCTTCTCCGTGGGACTCTTGTGTAACTTCTCGATTCAGTGAGTTAGTGATGGT
>NC_051400.1:49772168-49772343 GCF_015228065.2 Penaeus monodon
TTATCTGTCACGAGATGATCCACGTGCAAGATCCCTGGCCTATATCCTCCTCCCCCCCCCCCACACCCACCTGTCAAGGCTACTGAAGTGGTTCTCTTTTCTCACGGCCATTGCTCTCGACGCAGAGGAATTTTCTCAGAGGTTGCATCCTCATTTCGCCTGGACATACATAAAC
>NC_051400.1:49774292-49774385 GCF_015228065.2 Penaeus monodon
CGCGCTACTGAAGTGGTTCTCTCTTCTCACGGCCATTGCTCTCGATACAGAGGAATTTTCTCAGAGGTTGCATTCCTCATTTCGCTTGGACTG
>NC_051400.1:49778876-49779140 GCF_015228065.2 Penaeus monodon
GACGTCAATTTGTAGACAAGAGTTCGATAAGAGTCAAGGTCGAATTCATTTACATCAATGAGGCCGCATTTGCTCATTCTATAAGATATTTATAGATATAAAAATAAACATATATCATTGACTTAAAAGAAAAAAAAAAAAAGGAACCGATCTTTCCCTGCCCTTTTTGTATTATCTTTAAACAAATGAGTGCTTGCCTTGAAATTCAGTAACGTCTAATTGCATATTCTGCTATGATGGATTTGTTCATTATCATTGTGTATA
>NC_051400.1:49779178-49779500 GCF_015228065.2 Penaeus monodon
AACTAGGTATTAGCTAACAGATGCTTCTTGTAATTCCAAGTTCGATGAGTTCTGAGACGGTGATAATGATACGTTATCTAATGTTATAGCACTTCTATTACTGATTCAAATAATGATTTTAAATAATCCTACCTTAAACAATTACTAATGCTTACATTGCTACTTAGATATTACCGTCGATGCTGCTCTTACTAAACACAACGATGTTACTGTAAACAACAGCTTCCTTTAAAGTGCCGTAATATTGTAATATTAATGCTTGTAATATTGATGCTGTCGATATGAATTTATCATGACCACTGTTTGTACTGCTGTTTCTTTG
>NC_051400.1:49779895-49781086 GCF_015228065.2 Penaeus monodon
ACAAGAAGACTCTGAAAGCAAGTACATCTTCCCCTTTCACACAGTTATTGCTTATATAAAAATTCGATATAGATCTTATCGTTTCGCTCTTGGAATCTACTTCTCTTGGTGACGATGGTATCAAATAAGCCTAATTATTTCAAAGGAGCTTTCCAGATGATGTCTTAAATTAAATCAGTAATTTATTCCCATATCAAGCAGTCATAATTTTAGGAATATTTACCTTTCCCTTATGTGTAAGTAAGCCTGTGAATTTGATTTGCTGTAAGGTTAATTTTACCGACTTTTCCCTGTCGGCAAATAAATGCCCACTTTGGTCTAACTCACAATATGTGGTTATCCTTGAGCAACTTGCTGATGTGGGTAAGGGTCAGTTGCAGACTTGGAAAAGAGAATATTTCAGATCGACTTTAGAGATGCGCAACGCACCTTACATTAGAGCTTGACTTCTACATAGGTCAAGGGGGAGTTCTCAGTCCTACGTTGTTCCTTGGTCCTGATGGATCGTTTCTTGTTATATTTAGGTAGACTATAAGGAAAACTGTACGGAAAATGAAATAAGTCCATCGAGAAGTGTAAATTGAATATAATATCTGGGAATAAAATTAGGTTCTATCATGGTTTGATTCGTTATGGTTTCTTCTCAAACTGAATTACCAGTGCATAATGCTATTAACACCTTTACAAAGTAAACTTGTAATCAAAGCTGATGTTTGAGCTGATCAATGTTACTAAATCCCCAGTCGATTCCGTTAACAGATATAGCCAAAAGAAATTAAATACTGCTCTATCAGAAACGGGATATTCTATGTATCAAACAGTATGAATTCAGACCAATGGCATTTCCCGAGCAAAACCAACTAAGAAGAGTGATGTGATGTGCTAGAATAGGATGAAAGTATTGTGAAAAATTGCTGCAAATAAGCCATGGTACATACTCAAGGGGAAAGTTGTGCAGCGAACTCAACGCTTTTTCATCCCACTTACTTCATATGAGATGTTACGATTTATGCTACTATCTTTTGGCACAGAACTGTTCCAAGACCTCCTAACATTGCATTGCATGTAGACGCATTGGCGTTTAGACGAAAAATAGTCGGACACTGTAGTGGTAACATAATACATATTAACGCGATAAGCAAACACAACGAATCAGTAAATCTTTCATAAGATTAAAATGAATAAAAAGAA
>NC_051400.1:49781299-49782117 GCF_015228065.2 Penaeus monodon
GCTGTCATTGCTATATCATTTACGTCAATACACTAATAGCGTCATCAGTACTCTACATATCAGATGTTATTGTATTTATTATTGATATTGGCACTTTATATTTTCTGTTGCTTTGATTGTTAGTTATCATGATCATTTCTGCGTTTATTAATATTAGCATAATTTCACTGCTGCAATTGTTATCACTATTCTGTTACTTGTTACAACCGTTTTAATGATACTCAAGATAATATATATTTTTGATATTAGCATTTCTTTTTTACTGATCTATTAATATTTCGCAGATTACTGATATCACCAATATATCAACAATATTAACACTAACTTTCGTCGTCAGTCTAACATTCATTACATAACACGATAATTTCCTAATGCCGTTTATCAGACTCCTTCCACTGAACGCCAGAAAACCCCACATTCCTCAATTGTCCAATACTTTTGCGTATGTCTAGTTCTCACAAAACACGTATCTCACCATCGTTATCACACTGAGCAAGGAGAGTCAGCAATCTGTAATTAATCAGAGAAGCTAATCGCCGGTACCTTTGGCACGCTCGAATGGCCGATAAAACACCGCAGCTAAGTGCTTCGGAAAGAAGGGAATGAGGGCAAGATGGAGGAAGAAGGGAGGGGGGAGGGTTAAAGGGGGATGGAAGTAGGTGGAATGGAGTGAATAACGGTGGAAGGGGGGGAGGAGGGGGGAAGCAGGTGGAAGGAAGTGAAAAATGGAAGAAGAAGGTGTTGAAGAAAGGAGGGGGAAGCAAGAAGGTCGAAGGAACGGGTTAGTGCTGGATGAGAAAGAGGGGAGGGGAGGTAAA
>NC_051400.1:49783377-49783479 GCF_015228065.2 Penaeus monodon
GCAGTACAAATAAACTAAAAAATCTGAGAATCGTGAATGCCGGTGGCATAGGAGCCACCGATGTGCACTGGCGTGGGTGTGTGTACATTCATCGTAGATCAT
>NC_051400.1:49783753-49783906 GCF_015228065.2 Penaeus monodon
GATGTTCATTACCAATCCAAACCTATTAAAAGGAGAACAGAGCATGCCTTTTCTAGTGCCCATTTTCTATATATGCCCCGTTAGTTCCAGGTAAAGAATGTACTCGAGATATGAAGGTGGAAATTTTTTTTTTTTCCGGGTAGGGACAAAAAT
>NC_051400.1:49784008-49784095 GCF_015228065.2 Penaeus monodon
CTTCCCTCCCTATATAATTGTTGGGAATATTGGTTGCGTCATCAGTTTGCATGGCGTGGGTCGGGTTGCTGAAACCTAATACCAATT
>NC_051400.1:49784544-49784767 GCF_015228065.2 Penaeus monodon
TAGTGTGTGCAGTGGCTTGCAGAGGGGTTTCTGAAGGGCATCCAAACGGGGTGGGATGCATCCAACCAGAGATAAGATCGTGGCTTTGAAAATTATATTTAAAGAGAATAAAGTGTTTATTTCATGTTTCATATGTGTTTACAAATTCGAAAAATCTCCCTTTCTCATATTTCTCAGTAGTAGGCTCATTTAAACTGCGTATCTGTTTACCCCGTTCCATACA
>NC_051400.1:49785139-49785531 GCF_015228065.2 Penaeus monodon
GGGAAGGGAGGAGGAGGAGAGAGAAGAAACAAGACAAGGATATTCTAGCAGCTCAGTGGGCGTGGCCTGGCAGGCAGCCTTCTCTTCCCTCTTATCCACCTTTTATCGCTCGGTATTTTCTACACGTTCTATTCCATTTCCTCTTAACTCTGTTAATTTATATTTTTTATATGTATCTCTTTTTTTACTCTTTCTTTTCCTCCTCTCTTTCGTTTTCTCCTTTTTGCTTCTTTACTTTTTCCCTTTTTCATCTTTCCTCCTTTCCATCTGCCTCTCTTCCTTCCTCGGTTCTTCGTTTGTTCCTTCCTTTTTGCCCTTTCCCCACATTTTGTCTTTATCCACTTTACTCTTCATTTCTCCTTGCTCCTTCCCTTGCCCCCCCCACCACACCG
>NC_051400.1:49785600-49786455 GCF_015228065.2 Penaeus monodon
ATCTATCTATTATCCTTCTCTTCTTATTCTCTGTCCCATCCCTCTCATTTTTTTCTCTCCCTCCCCCTACTTCCACTTTCTCTTTCCCTCAAGGTCAACAATGCATTTAGTGTGACACAAACAGCAGACACAGCATCAGGTAAATTCCACGTGATAGAAAACACGATCATGACATGTCACAGTGACACTTCCGGATCGGCGGTAATGGGAACGGGACGCGAGGAAGGGGGAAGAGGATAAGAGGAGGGGAAAGAGCGGTACAGGAATTCTATTTTTTCCTTCTAGTCATTTGATACATGAATTCCACAACTAGTAATAAATTATTAGTCTTCTAGTTTCATTCTCGTATTACGTAGATCCATTATTGTCTCACCCTTTTACCTCACTCAGTATATAAAACAGTCCATGTGGTCTGTCCTCGGTTGTTTCAGTCCTGGTATTTGACGTGATCATGACAATATTCTTTACTTCGGGTCCCCCTGTGTTTACGCCGTTGCATCTCCTCACACTGTCTTTACACACTATCCATTACATGTTCCTCTCCATTGTGCTTTTTTCCACGCTCATCATAAATATGTTTTAATATCCTCTATCTAAATATGATTTCTTTACTCAATCCCCTCCCATCATCAAGATTATCTCTGTTATGCCTCTCATTTCGTCTACTCATATCCGCTCTTTATTCAACGCTGCACTCCATCGTAACTGTTTCTTGTCATTGTTCTTCATTTATGGGATTGTCACGTGGAAGCGCCCTAGAAATGTGTTAACTATCGCCTCGATAATTCTAAATATATTGCCTTCATCTTTATCGATGTAACACACTTTCATATACATCAATATGTGGTCTTGTGT
>NC_051400.1:49786596-49786718 GCF_015228065.2 Penaeus monodon
GAAGTGCCACCACAATACGGCGACGAGAAACGTCGTCAACACTCGTACACGACATACTATCACACCACTGACACATTAGCTCTCCATATTTATCAACACACACATCATAACATTAAATACAT
>NC_051400.1:49787403-49787499 GCF_015228065.2 Penaeus monodon
GACAGTTCCCGTAGGGGTTTGGATCGGGTGGCAACCCGGCCTGTAAAAACCTACCAGCAGGCAAACCAAGAAAGACGAGAAGGGGTCGGGGTCATC
>NC_051400.1:49790745-49790857 GCF_015228065.2 Penaeus monodon
TGAGAGTAGATTTTTTAGCAGATAAACAAGTAGAAAAAGACGGGAAGCCTGAGAGGTAGATTGACAACCAGATGATAGGCAGACAGTTTTACAGGTGTGCAGACAGATTAGA
>NC_051400.1:49790917-49792002 GCF_015228065.2 Penaeus monodon
ACGACATCAGCAACTACAACAAAAATTATAACCACTTAATTATCACTAGAAATAACAAAAACCCAAGTAAGTAATATGAATTAAAAGATTTTAAAAAAATCTTATGATGTACAAGGAACTAAACATTGTTTTTTATCTCAACAATTACGAACTGTAAGGTTCTGCAATACAACATGATTTTACTTAGATAAATGTGTATTAGGTCTGAGTTTGAGCACTCTTAAATGACGTTGTTACAGTTTGCATATGTTGGTACTGCTGCTGATTGTGAAAATGACGCAATATAAAGTGGACTATTTTAATAAATGCAAGATCCTTCATTCCCAGAGTAGCAGGAAACGGAAAAGGTACAAAGAAAGAGAGAATACAATTATAAATATACC
Organism: Penaeus monodon; assembly: GCF_015228065.2. Taxonomy (NCBI): domain Eukaryota; kingdom Metazoa; phylum Arthropoda; class Malacostraca; order Decapoda; family Penaeidae; genus Penaeus; species Penaeus monodon. The sequence goes on from NC_051400.1 coordinate 49,791,301, forward strand.
TTAAGTATTTGCGTTAATGCGTGTAAATAATGTCTAAACAGAAGAGTGATGAGAGAATGCCATGTTGTTGTTTTTAGAAAGATTGCATTTCTGATTAATATGCATCTGAGCGGCTTCTAATATGCTCATTATATTGAATTACTTTTCCTTTTGGTAACATGATAAAAAGGGGTTATTGATATACTAATCCGTATGATTTTTTTTTCTCCGATTAATCAAAAATACATTTATATTCCTGCAGATAGGTTTCAGCCACCCGTTGGTATCCGTGAATAGCTAAAGAGGAAACACAAGTTCACGTAATTTTCTTTTCAAGATTCCTTGAAAGAGATGGTGATTACTACTTTGAAAGATCGTCTTGTGATGTGATGGCCTTTCCTACGTGTTGTTGTTGTTATTGCCTCTGTGTCGTTTTCCCGTACAACCAAAGGAGAAATTGCTTGAAGAAACTATGAATGATTGACTTATCACAGCAAGAGATATCATCAGAAAAGATAATGAACGAACTCATGATAAAAACAAGTGACAATGGTATCATGATGTACGTCAGAAAGGCTGAAAAGCCTGCTGTTGCTTCGTTACTTCTTAGATATATTTTAAAAGTCGGTCATAGCAACTCATTAAGATTTCTGTTTGGTTTCTTATGTGGATGTTGTAAATCTCTGCCTATTCGCTTTATCAATTTATATTTTAAAATAGAGT
>NC_051400.1:49792597-49793154 GCF_015228065.2 Penaeus monodon
TGTAAGTACCTTAGCATGAATACAGCCATCCCTTCTTACCACCACCCCCCCTCTCTAGCGACGACGGCGGGTTGCGGACGATGGGGCATCTTCCGGAATCTCAGCGGCGGGCCGGCGCAGCACATCGGCTCCAACGCCTCGACAGCTCCCCTCGAGGCTCGGCGGCTCCCCTCTCAACTTCGAGCGCTGGAGATCATGGCGACGCAAGTCCCGGCCTACACCAGCAGCGGCGCCAGTCCTCGGGTCCGCCTCATCCGCGAGGCGCTCATGGCACGACGGACGAGCCGACAACTTTGTGTGCTGCTACTCTCAGGTGGTGTCCGGTGGTTGGGGCTGGCGGGGATCGTGAAATTCATGCGAGCCCACAATTATGCATGATAGCAATGCTCATATCAATCACTTAATTCCACAGATGTTATCGGCACAGCAAGAGTAATATAAAACAGTGATAATATCAGTGACTATGGTGCGATAGAATACTGAATAAGCATATGCTTAATAATGTTTAGTTACGCTTAGATTTTTTTGTCCTCACCTTAGTGTAATCCTCATATGAT
>NC_051400.1:49793205-49793549 GCF_015228065.2 Penaeus monodon
TACCAAATGTTTGGTTATATGTAGTAAGCATTCCCACGCGACGAGATCCTGTTCTGGTCCACCGTATAGGCGACGACCGCATCGCCTGACGCCAACGCAGTCAGTCATCGCCCTGACCAGACGCCTCCCAATCGCCTTCCCAAAGACGCTAATCCGCGCTCCGAATCCCGCAGGAACGGTTTACAATAAAAGATTGGAGGACTACTTCGAGCACTACCAGTCGCCTACCACAGCCAATGTTCATCGTTACCTCATGCTGCAGCTCTTCCTCTTAGCTAGCCATCGCCACCCTCTTCATAATCAGGTGGGATAGGAGGGCGTGGTGGGGCAGGAGATAGGGAGAT
>NC_051400.1:49793776-49794473 GCF_015228065.2 Penaeus monodon
AGACATAACTTATGAATAACACAACAAGATAAATCAGGGGAGAGGAGACCATAACCCGCCTCGCCGGCCGCAGCCCACGCAGGAGCTGTCCTGAGCTGACGGGCCACGGGCGCCGCCTGGTCGTGTGCATGGCCCTCCTGGGTTCTAGCGTGTACGACGAGCGGACCTTCCGGCAGTTCCTCATCTCCACGTTAGGTCATGTCAGGGCTTTAGCCTCACCAAAATCTTACATGTTATCACCATCCTTTACCACGAGAAAGTAGTCCATTACGTAAGATTCCCTTCAGTTGCACTTCTCCGTGGTGATGTCTCTCATACTAAGCCACGAGCTATAGTAGATACAGTGCGCTTCGCGTACGAGGAAACTGGCGTGTCCGGCGTGCTCGGATGATCGCGTCAGGGTACGTAAAGGGCTTTAGGTCGCCAGCAAGTCGTTCACAATGTCACGGATCGGTTCGAGTGTAAGCTCACATCATCGATTTTAAGTGTGGAAAATGTTATATATATACTAGTTTCAGTATATGTCTCCTCCATTCTAAATATATAAGTAACATTTGACTTTGCTACCTCGGTATGCAACTCGAACTACGCCATCCAGGGGACAACAGTCTCCACCCACACGACACCACACACATACGTAAAACCAAGGTACGTGATTTTGTTATGTATAATACCATATAAAGTGCTAGAAATTTAT
>NC_051400.1:49794935-49795220 GCF_015228065.2 Penaeus monodon
ATAATTTATCCGCGATGCAAACACTTGTATAGCAATAATCCATAATCCCACCATAACCACTCTAAGAGGCAGAATAACTGGCCTTCGTGCAATTCCAGATGTGCGTGGACGCCACCATCCTCCTGTGCGTCAATCTGGTGGGGATCTATTGGCGTTTCATGAGCGAAGTGGCCTTCAGAAGAGCCTTCCTGGATAAGAGAGGGAATCTGGAGTCAAAGTTTAAGGTAGAAGCACCATGTTCTACCTAGGGGATTGTATCATGACACAGTATAAAGGAAAAGGATT
>NC_051400.1:49795517-49795785 GCF_015228065.2 Penaeus monodon
GTGATGGTAGGAGAAATATGGTAACACCATTCTCTTCTGTTGACATACGCAGATCTTTGTTTTTCACTGATTTATTAATTTATACCATAAATAAGCATTTCTCTGCGACACAGCTGGACGCAGAGAAGAAGCAGGAGGAGGGGCTTCTGTTGAGTATCCTGCCGAAGAACATCATGCAGCAGGTGAAGTCTGATTTCCGAAATATGATCGAGAGGACTCTGTATGTACACTCACACTAATGCTCATGTCACGAAAAGGGCAATGCTTC
>NC_051400.1:49796058-49796440 GCF_015228065.2 Penaeus monodon
ACTACATGTGTGTTTTTTCCACCTATGTGCTTACCCATATACTAAGCTTTTACAACAAGAGAAGAGATAATGATGCCAACTGTCTGAGATTCTAAGATTTTTCCTCAATTTCATCAGACAGACCTTCCCAAGAGCACAATGTCATTCTCGCAAAGACTACAAACCTTATCGGTCAACACAGAAAGTTAGAGAATAGAATACCAACAGTTAATAAGTTATTAAGCGAAAAATAATTAGACGAATTGCTGGGGAAACGATCAATTATTGTTAATTTAATTCAATTATTTACTCGAATCTTCATTAACTAACTTAAACTGTTATTGTTTTTTTGGATGACCTAATTTTTCAAAGGTAACATTTCTGATGATATTTCTTGTTGGCC
>NC_051400.1:49796857-49797154 GCF_015228065.2 Penaeus monodon
ACACAAACATTCGCAATAACTATTGGCCAATGCCTTATCGCCTATTTGTATGTAATCATATACAGTACTAGTAATAACATTAAAATCCCCTTAATGCAGGAATCTTTACGTCAACCGCCACGAAATGGTCTCCATTCTCTACGCGGACATCGTCAACTTCACTCCACTGACGACCAAGCTCAGCGTGGATCAGCTGGTTGAGATGCTGAACGATCTCTTCGGCAAGTTCGACGAGTCTGCTGAGGTGAGGAGGAGGAGCGGGGGACGAAGCTTGAGTAGCCAAGGGGGTTGTTGTCA
>NC_051400.1:49797208-49797569 GCF_015228065.2 Penaeus monodon
AAACTTTGTGTTTGTTTCGGGGGGGGGGGGCATTATCTGCAGGATTATTGTTCATTTCCAAGGGCCGTCTAGTTTAGAATGGCTCTAGATACATTTTGACATATTGCGTCAAATGCATTTTGCACATCCTTTAGGAATGAACTTTCTCTTATATTTTGCCTCCTGGGCCCTTCTCAGGTCGTAATTTATGAATAAGAAAGGTGTGACTGGTCTCGCTCCTATGTGAGGCTATGCTATGCGTGAGACATTTTTACTCTTTTCGTTAACAGAGAAATCAAACGAAAAATGTAATTTTTAATCCAAATTTCATGTTTTATCTGTTTCCTTAACTGTAACTTCAAAATTAGTGGAGCAACTTTAA
>NC_051400.1:49797600-49797834 GCF_015228065.2 Penaeus monodon
GGATCTATTTACATACCCTACCACACTAACTCTTCTCCCATCTCTTTCTTCACAGACCAATGGTTGTCTTCGTATCAAGATTCTCGGGGACTGTTACTACTGCGTGTGCGGAGTCCCTGAGTATAACAAGGACCACGCTCACAACTGCGTAAAAGTAGGCTTTGAGATGATCGATATCATCCGCGAAGTTAGGTAAGACGGAACGCTTGTTCTTTGTTGAATTGTGGCTCAGCA
>NC_051400.1:49799577-49799928 GCF_015228065.2 Penaeus monodon
GGGGAGAAGGGATAGAGGGGTGGATGAGGCTGCCACAATACGCAAGAGAAACTACAAAAGACAACATTTCTAATTACGAAGAAAGCCTGGAAATGCGTGCCCGACGGTGTTTATTTTCGGCAGAAAAGGAAATCCCCCAAAAGAACAGGGAAAACCAAAAGGGTCACCAAATAATCACACAAATTCTATCTAGAAAAGACACAGCATTTTTTGAGGCGTCTCGTCTATTGTGCCAGTTAGGTAATCTCTTATAGGAGAGGAAACCGTAGAATCCGTGCGTGAAAAATGATTAGTGAGAGAAAGAGGATGGGGACAGAGGGAGGGATAGTAGACAGATAAATAGGAGGTGGA
>NC_051400.1:49801847-49802015 GCF_015228065.2 Penaeus monodon
CCCCCCCAGAGAGGAGCGGGCTGTGAACGTGGACATGCGCATCGGCATCCACAGCGGCAGCGTGCTCTCCGGCCTCATAGGCGTCCGCAAGTGGCAGTTCGACGTGTGGAGCAATGACGTCACCATCGCCAACCACATGGAGCAAACGGGGCGCGCGGGGTGAGTGCA
>NC_051400.1:49802245-49802331 GCF_015228065.2 Penaeus monodon
CTTTGACGTGCATTTTGAAGTAATTAAAGGCTTATAATGATGAAATGCAGATATGAATTGAGACTTAAACTACGGTACAAAACAGA
>NC_051400.1:49803333-49803537 GCF_015228065.2 Penaeus monodon
GTTCAGTGTATATTACTCTCGGATTTTACCAGGAAAAAATATGGTAGAAGAGTTATCTTGTCTAGTTAAGGCAAGATAAGTGACATGACTTCCATTTTTAGTATATCGATAATCTAGTGTTATCGGTCTGTGCGAAATCTTATCATATTGCTTCACTATATACAAACTCTACAGGTAGACTAAATGCGTTTGTAAAAGTATGAT
>NC_051400.1:49804027-49804121 GCF_015228065.2 Penaeus monodon
CGTGGGACAAGGTAAACGTAACCTGATCGCCGGTGTGACGCCGTGGCACCGAGTAGCAGGCACATATCTGTATCACAGCGGCACTGATTGCCAG
>NC_051400.1:49804204-49804277 GCF_015228065.2 Penaeus monodon
AAAAAGAGGGGAATAGGAGTGGAAAAAGAAAGGAAGAAAGGGGTTAAAAGTGAGGGAGGGGAAAGGTTCCAAG
>NC_051400.1:49804431-49804636 GCF_015228065.2 Penaeus monodon
GACCGATGAAGCGCGTAATGTAAATAGGCAGATAAAAAAGTCACAACAAAGGCAACAGCGAAGGGGATGACCAGACAAATTGCAATGATAAAGATCATTAGACGAATTGAGAGACTAAGGGAGGAGAGAAGCAGCCGCGGTAATAAGCCAGAGGGAGTCGCAGGGCCTAATCTGCTTCTCTTGCGCCACCGAAGCCCAGGAAGCC
>NC_051400.1:49804708-49805401 GCF_015228065.2 Penaeus monodon
GATGAAACAGTATGTATTTATACACAAACCCAAACACACACTCGCGTAAGCATACGCACGGGCGCCGTCGCATTTTTTGCATTGATTTGAAAATCTAAGATCTAAATCGACTCGTTTTCATATCTGCAACGAAGATATATTACCGTATGATCTCAAGCCTTAATCATTATATAACTTGAAGAAGAGAACGCAAAATGTTATTTGACATTTAATATTTATTTCACGTTTTTACCAGAAGATCTTTGATATCGAATTAAATTCTTGAGTTATTCACAGTCATTCCTTATTTTGAAAAGAACAGGGTGAAAGTGAAGAGGAAACCAATGAGTTGAGATTGCCATTAGGCTTAACATAAAACATAACGAAATAAATGCATTTTTTCCTCTCTAATCAATAACAAGAGCAGTAATCCAAATAATAACTGAGTACATGGTGGCAATAATTTCAATGCCAAATAACAATTCAGTAAAATGGAATATACAGAAATACGCAATGCATGCATTAGCGAAAATATCATAGGCACAATTTATTTATATCTGCTACACACCAACACAACGTATTCGTTCTAAGACACTCCAAGGAATGGCTACCGCCCGCCCTGCCTTCTGCGCCTCCTCCGCTCAAGAAATATTCAACCACTTGCTCACCCGCTCTCCTCATCAAGCTTACCTGCCTGACCTCCCTCTTCTCTTG
>NC_051400.1:49805640-49805711 GCF_015228065.2 Penaeus monodon
CGACCTGCTTCTTTCCGCCCGACTTCGATCCTAATGCTAGTCACACCTGAGTCGGCCGACCTTTATATATA
>NC_051400.1:49805959-49806609 GCF_015228065.2 Penaeus monodon
TTTCAATTCTTTAACCCTTCTACCTACACAGAATGTCGCTCCATACGCCCCCAGTCGCCCTCATCCCGACTCCAACACAACGGCATTCCACCCTCCCTTCACAGGCCTTTTTCCTGGCTTCTTTCCATCCGTTCTTCCCATCCTCTCTCGTTCCTTTTTCCCAGTCTTCGCCTATCCCTCCTTCTCCTTTCTTCTTGCAACATCTTCGTTACTCCCTCTCCTTAGCTCTGTTCCTGTCTTCTCATCCTCTTCCCCATTCCTTCCCTCCTTCACGATGTCTTCTCATCCCACACCCGGCCTTTCCCACCTCCCCCTCTCCCTTCCCTTTCTTCCATCTCGTCTCTCTGTTCCTTTCTTTCATAATTTCCTCCAACTCTGTTCCATCACGACCCCTTCTCTATTGTCCTTCCCCCTTTGTCCCTTTTCCTCCTTCCCCTCTCTTCCATCCTTTCACTCTGCCCTTTTCTTTCCTAATTTAACTCGACTCCATTCCTCACGACCCTTTCTTCATTTGCCCCCCCCTCTTTCCCCTTTCCTCTCCCCCAGTACCCCTTTTGCCCCTTCCTTCCTTCCTTCTCTCCCTTCCCTTTCTCGCATCCCTTCCCTCTGCTCCTTTCTTTTCCAATTGGCTCCAGCTCTATTCCGTCACA
>NC_051400.1:49806636-49806876 GCF_015228065.2 Penaeus monodon
TCTGCTCCTTCCTCCGCATTCTCTCTTCACAGCCACTTGTCTCAATCCACAGCCGAGTTCACGTGACACACAAGACCCGCGAACTGCTCACTGGCCTCGACTACGGCTTCGAGCCCAGTGACGGACGCCGGAAGGACCAGCTCCTGATGGACGAGAAGATTGACACGTTCCTTATCATCCCCAAGCACAGGGTATTTGGAAGCGGCTTGCTTGGCGCTGCGTTTCTTTGTCGGCTCCTAT
>NC_051400.1:49806932-49807412 GCF_015228065.2 Penaeus monodon
CTTGGCGCTGCAGGTCACAGTCGCCGCCCCTGTCGCATCTTTTCTTTTCTTACTGTCCTTGTTGTTGGCGATGATGGTATCGTTGATTGTGTTTTGTTTTGATTGTTGGGATGGGAAGGATGGAGAAAAGATACTATATTGATAACAGGTAATTGGGGAACTAGGCCAGTTCACCGATTGTCAAAATAGCGATCATTATTTTCTATGTAACAATCGCTGATGTCCATTCATCCTCTCTGAAGCTTTAGAAACAGAACAATAAAAATTGAAGAAAAAGCCAAGAACAAGGCTTCTCCATGTTTCTTGTGCCTCCCTTTGTGCCTTTCGCTTCTCTCGCTGTGTCTTGCGTCACTCGGCGTCTCCCCGATTGTTTGTCTGTTATTGTCTCTTCCATTCGCCATTCTGAAAAAAAACGAACAAAAGAATGTGCGATGAATTTGATTTATGATAAGGAAACACTTGTGCGTTAACCCATTATCT
>NC_051400.1:49807589-49807852 GCF_015228065.2 Penaeus monodon
GGCTGAACGTGATGAACAGAGCCGTTTTCTCGTGCCCATTCTCGGTAACAAGTCTTTATTATTCGTGTTTCTGTTTGTCTCATCGTTCTGTAAATTCCCTTTTCCCATCGTTCCTGTTATTTTCGTTGCTGCTTCTTGTTTCTTCCTCTAGACCTGTTGAATTACAAGGTCTTACTGTAGTCTTGGTTTATGGTCACTGTCCATGGCAAAGACATCTCCAAATTCTCGAAAAAAACAATAACAGTCATCACACACACACATAC
>NC_051400.1:49808268-49808475 GCF_015228065.2 Penaeus monodon
GCGGCCGCCGCGTGTCCTATGGCTTCCACTCGGCCTCCATCAAGCCGCGCGTGTCTATGACGGTGGACAGCGCCGAGCTCAAGAACCTGTACGAGGGCGACGTGAGCAAGAAGATCACCAAGGTCAACCTCCCGCACGGGGCCGCCCGGGGCTCCATCCTGGCCAGGGTAAGTGCGCATGCGCGGAGAGGAAGCGGTGCCAAGTGTC
>NC_051400.1:49809017-49809224 GCF_015228065.2 Penaeus monodon
AACCATTTATCAATATTTGTCTTTTAATCCGTCGCTTATCTGTCTACCTCATCCCTGACCTCGGTAGCGGCGGTCCACTCACTCCGAAAACCACCTGGCTTCGAAGCGGCGCACCGTGGTGACAGACAACGCCCTCATCTCCTTCCAGAGGATAATGGTCAATTCGAAAGAGTTCATGGAGAAGGCGATAGAGAGCATGCCGCTCAG
>NC_051400.1:49810107-49810358 GCF_015228065.2 Penaeus monodon
ATTTCTCCGCCAGCCAATGGTTCAAACCTGAAGGAATCAATCCCCTGCTGCTGACATTCACGAAGGAGAGCTGGGAGCTTCCTCTGCTCCGCCAACCCGACCCCCTCTACAAGTACTACATCCTTTGTGCCATCTTCATCTTTATCGTCATCTTCCTCACTCAGCAACTTCTCATGCCAGTGTGAGTTTAAGGAGATGTGTGACTTTCTAAACCATAGCGACGTGTATTTATTGCTTCTGTTCAGATTCAT
>NC_051400.1:49810556-49810818 GCF_015228065.2 Penaeus monodon
TGATTTATTCTTCCTACGTTATACCTTTCAAATAACAGTGTCTGTATTGTTAACGCTTGAATATCAAATATCATGTTCATCCCCAACTCCGGAAGCCATACCCAGGTCGTACAGGCATTGCTCCGCCAGTTACACTTCCACACCAAAACAAAACTCAAAGCACATAACAAAAGAGGGTTTTCACCATGACCCGAATAGACGAAGAAGAATTTGCTGTTGGCTATCGTTATGCCACAATAAGGCTCTAATATCATGCTGTTGG
>NC_051400.1:49811054-49811296 GCF_015228065.2 Penaeus monodon
GGGGATTCGATGCAGATGAGGAACGTTTGATCCATTCATGAATAAATATTACTTCAGAAATTTCTCCCCTGACGTGGCATCTTTTTACAATAAGAAGACTGAAAATGCGCCTCTGGCCTTGCAGTTCTCGCTGTAGAAAGACTACGACCTTGAGTTATAAAAAGGAGAAAGCTTTATATCTCTTTGTTTGGATTGATCTGCTTTTTTTTCTTTCTATAACCGAAGTGCATTAAAAGCGGTAA
>NC_051400.1:49811614-49811961 GCF_015228065.2 Penaeus monodon
GCGTGTGCGTCTATATTTATTTATCTACATAGGTAGGTAGATTGATGGTAGAAGGAACATATATGCGTGCAAGCAATCTTTACCCCCCCCTTCCCGCCCCCCTCAGGAACTTGTGGGGCTGGGCTGCGGGCGTGGCGGGCGTCCTGATCCTTGCGGCGGTCGGGCCGGTGTGCTGGGTGGCGACCGTGCACCAGCATATCGTCGACCCGCACAACGACCGCGAGTTCGACACCCGCAGCCGCTCGGCCGTCACGGAATTCTTCTACGCGGCGTCGAAGGGCGTGATCGCCTCCATCGAACTGAGGGCGCTGCTCTTCTTCCTCGTCTGCATCGCCCTCTACAGCTGC
>NC_051400.1:49812358-49812627 GCF_015228065.2 Penaeus monodon
ATTTTCATCGTAGGTATGAGGAAAGGAGGATTCGTCTACGTTGTTCATTATAACCTACAATATATTTCTAGATCGAGTGCACTGACATCTTAGAAGAATACGCAAGCACGCTTTTGAACACCACGGCAGCACCTTTCGGGGCCAATGCAAGCACCGACCTTCCTCTTTCTCCTAGCGACATTCCTGCTCTCTGTTGCGACCCCTGGGTAGGTGGCCTTTGGTAACTACGGGGCAACACACGATTACGCTGTAACATATATATATGGGTG
>NC_051400.1:49812659-49813003 GCF_015228065.2 Penaeus monodon
CATATTACAATATGCATCAACAAAGCCCTACCTCTCCAATATCCATCCATTGATGTTACTTACGAAATGCCGTTTTCCTTTCAGTATTTCACCTACAGCGTCACCCTCACGCTCCTTGTGGTTTGGACCTTCTTCAGGATGCACTTCCTCCTCAAGTTCTCCGTCTACGTCGTCGCCGTCACATTCTACGGCTTTTTCGTCCTGTATTTTGCCGAGGTGAGATGCAGGGAAGGTTTGCTTCGGCGAGTCTATGTGCTGAGGGGCGTACTCTGATAGGAAGAGGGGGGGCGCTGGGTCTCCTATTGACTGAGGCTTTAGGTGATTCACGTTGATGATTTTTGTTT
>NC_051400.1:49813408-49813829 GCF_015228065.2 Penaeus monodon
CTGACTATTATTGCTGGTTGGATTTAAATTATGTGCATATTCATGTTTTTCCTTTCATCACCCTCATATTTCCAAATATAACAAACTCTATTATGCCTCAATGGTACTCAGTCCTGCACTTTTATTCCCCGTCTCTTGCTTAACCACTCACCCGATTTTCTTCCTCCGACTCTTAAAACCTCCTCCTTTTCTTCCTTTGCTTTATTCCATTTTCATACGTTCCTTTCACAGGCTCAGTTCGCCTTTCATTTCTTTCAGTAGTTTTTTTTCCCCTTCCTCTTGTCTCCGTCCTGTAGAGCGCCACCCATTGCCTCTCCCTAATCCCGTAGAGTAAGCTCCTTTTCCTCTCTTCGGCTTGTCCCTCACTCGGCCATCAGTCTACTGACGCACTCACTTACAACTTCTTTCACTTGCTACTCCA
>NC_051400.1:49813992-49814093 GCF_015228065.2 Penaeus monodon
TCACAGACCTCCTTTCCATCCCTCAGAAGCTCACCTCGTCCCTCACAAGTCCCTCTTTATCGCTCACAAGCCCTTCTCCTCCCTCACGCCCATGGCCTCAC
>NC_051400.1:49814530-49814601 GCF_015228065.2 Penaeus monodon
TCCCACAAAGCCGCCCCATAAAGTCCGCCTTCCTCTCGCCCCCAGGGCGTGTTCAGCCACGAGGGCATGGC
>NC_051400.1:49814657-49814738 GCF_015228065.2 Penaeus monodon
ACCTGTTCTTCGTGCTCTTCGTCTTCTTCGCTCTCCACGTCATGGACAGGCAGGTGAGTGCGGGGTGGGTGGGTTATAAGA
>NC_051400.1:49814799-49815290 GCF_015228065.2 Penaeus monodon
CATGTATTAAAAAATAAAGAGGGAATAAGTGGCGACAAAAAGGATGGAAAGGGAATGGGGAGAGACGATATTAAATATTGGAAGAAAGTGAGTGAAGAAGTGTTAGAAAAAAAGCGAAGGGAAAGAGAAATATAATAGAGAACGAAAGTGGAACACGTCCCATTCCCGAGGCGCTCACAGTGGATCTAACCCCGGCAGATGGAGTACATAATGCGGCTCGACTTCCAATGGAAACAGCAGCTGGAGGCGGAGCAGAAGGAGGCGCAGACCACGCACTTCGCCAACAAACTCCTTCTTCAGAACATCCTTCCTCTCCACGTCGGTAAGTAGCCGCGGGTCAACGGGTAAAGAGCTTGTGTCAATAGGCCCCTTTCTTACAGGTCTTTTTTGGGACGTGTTCGCCGGGCGGAAGGAATCAAGGTGGATTTTGCGATGCCGGCTTCCCCGAGCCGGCTTGCTCTGCCGAGGCGGCTTTGCGATGCCAGATTCAT
>NC_051400.1:49815356-49815481 GCF_015228065.2 Penaeus monodon
AAAACAAACAAAACAAACACAACACAGCCAAAACATACAACAAAAACAACAAAAATAGCGCAACAAAAAAAACACAACACAAACAACAAAAAACACACCACACCCACAAACCCCCAAAAAGTTTC
>NC_051400.1:49817682-49817899 GCF_015228065.2 Penaeus monodon
TGCGTACAACTAACCCCCTGCCCTCCCCTGCAGCGGACATGTACCTGAACCGGCAAGGGGCGACGGACGAACTGTACCACGAGTCGTACCAACACGTAGGAGTGATCTTCGCGTCCATCCCGAACTACGGCGAGTTCTACCGTGAGAATGAGATGAACGAGGACGGCAAGATGTGCCTCAAGGTCCTCAATGAGATCATCTCCGATTTCGACATGGT
>NC_051400.1:49818388-49819128 GCF_015228065.2 Penaeus monodon
AAAAGGGGAAAGATGCTGGATAAATATGAAAAGAAGGGAAAGGAAAAAAAAGAAGAGGTATAGAGAGGCGACGAAAAGAAAGCGAAAACGGAAGAGCAAAGGGAATATCGGCGAAAGAGAAAAGGAAGAGGTAGAAAGGAGAAAGGGAGGAGTTGACCTGCAGGGAAAAAACTAGGAGAAAGGACAAAGGAGAAGAAGAAGGAATATGAGAGAGAAAGTGGGCTGTAGAGAGAGAAGGAGAATAGAAGAGGAGTGGGAGAGGATGAAGGACGGGAATAAGGAGAAGGGAAAGGGAACAAAATGGAGGAGTGCGAGAGAAAAAAATAGAAAAGGGAGATAAAACAAACGGGTGGAAAAACATTTGAGAAAAAAGGTGAGGGATGAGGAGATGGGAAATGTAAAGAGATGAAGAATGATAGAAGGAGGAAAAGAAGACGAGGGAGAAGATAAAAAGAAGAGGAATATAGGGGATATAGAAAAAAAAGAGTTAACAAGAATAGAAGTAGGAGAGTTATCAGAGAGCCATAGAAAAAACAATAGAAGATTAAATAAAGCATCGGGGGAAAGAGGAAGGAAACACTGTTATGTATCGTGTGATTCCCTTCGCTTCGCTTCGTCCTCTTGTTTACAGCTGGTTCAGTTTCAGTTCTCAGGTTTTTGTAAATGATGATGAGGAGATGGGGAGGGGAGGGGATATAGATAGAGACATGTGTAGATATACAGAAAAAGAATATATACAT
>NC_051400.1:49819300-49819551 GCF_015228065.2 Penaeus monodon
GTGAAGCATAGACGGCCTGTGTCCTATAATGCTGGTGGTTTATGCTTATTTAGTGTCCCAGGTCATGACATCAAACCTAACAAAAATATTTCTTCTGCCACAAAAATAAAAGGAACCCATTCACCACATACACACACCAACCTACCCTAATCACAACAGCCAAATCCCTCACCTCCTCCGCCACTCCCTCAGAGGCTGGGAATTATATTCGTGCTTCATCTCTCGCACAACACCATTCGTCACGCCATACT
>NC_051400.1:49819618-49820035 GCF_015228065.2 Penaeus monodon
CCTCTTTCCCAGGCTATAAATATCTAGGATTTATATATTGTATGTATAAATTCGGTAGATTATTAATTCATAAATTCTCTCTCTCCGTCTCATCCCAGCTTACATACGAAGCGCCTTTCCTGACTATGGAAAAGATCAAGGTGGTGGGCAGCACGTACATGGCCGCCTGTGGCCTCCAGCCCGGCCGGAGGTACAGCGACGACTCCAACTTCGAGGAGAGGGACAAGCAGGAGAATGTGGCCACCATCACCAAGTTTGCGGCGGCCATGTTCGAGAAGCTCAAGGCCATGAACAGAGAACACTTGCAGGACTTTCGACTGAGAGTGGGTGAGTCGGGGGGATGGGGGAGGCGGAGGGTGAGGGAAGATATCGGGACTTGTAAGAAGCTCGAGATATGCGGGTCTAAGGCTTTCTGTG
>NC_051400.1:49820408-49820769 GCF_015228065.2 Penaeus monodon
TAACCAACAAGATTTTAAGAACGAACAATATCGATGAAAAAACTGTAACAGATTACAATCCTCAACGTCACAAGATACTGCGCCAAAGGATTGTGATGCTGATTTGTATTTGCATCATCACATAATCGCCATTATTTCGTTCCAGGCATCGACGTGGGCCCAGTGATCGCGGGCGTGGTGGGCGCCCATAAGCCTATGTATGACATCTGGGGAAACACCGTCAACGTCGCCTCCAGGATGGACTACACGGGGGAGATGGGGAAAATTCATGTAGGATATTGGGCTTCTTGTGAAACGGAGAAAAAGATGGCATGAGTGATGAGCTCTCAGTTCAAGACATTTTGTAACATTTGGTGATCAC
>NC_051400.1:49822256-49822328 GCF_015228065.2 Penaeus monodon
GGATATTCTCTTGCAAAAGTTTTATTTCATTTGCTTATTCAATGACGTTTTGATACATTCAGTTGATGATTA
>NC_051400.1:49822671-49824314 GCF_015228065.2 Penaeus monodon
GGGGGGGGTTGCTGTTGAAATAATGTCACTGAAAGTGGCAATGTCAGTATTCGAGTAAAGAGGTTTGGATGTGTTTTTCGATGCATAAAAACACATAAGAAAGACATGTATGTGTTATTGATTACTGTCTATAACTGATCCCTTTCTTATTCGTACAGGTGACGAAGGAAGTGGGCGAAATCTTGCAGGAGCAAGGTTGGGCCGTGGAGTGTCGCGGCGAGATCTACGTGAAGGGCAAGGGCCACATGGTCACCTACTTCGTGGACCCGACGCAACCTCCTCCCAAAGCATCGACCGACGCCCACCCGGAGGCGAACAATAACGAGAACCTGAGCCTCAAATCCAGTAGCCATATCATCATCAACAACAACAGCAAGGCGTCGAAAGACGCGGAGAGTGTCGAGCAGCCCAGGCGAAGGAGCAGCCAACTGAGCCTTAACTCCCTGAAGGGGTACCTGTCGCCGCACCGAGGGAGCCTGGAGATCAGTAGGGGCAAAGGCGCCAGTGGAGACAGCAGCAGCCCCTCGTCCAATTACCGAAGGAGAAATGACAGCTTCGAGGACAGCCGGGAGGGGAGGAGATCCCGGAGCAGCTCCCCGCGCAACTCCGATGACTCGGGGGCGTCCGGCAGCCTCCAGGGGCGCCAGGGACCCCCTGCGGCTGAGGCGGGAGTCACCGCGAAACGAGCCTACCATAACCTCATTGAGGACGAATTTGCCAAGTACAATCATTCTTTCGAAAAAGAGGACGAGCGGCCCGCATTCCCTACGTCCCTGCGGATCGAGGAGGAGGACGAGACGCCCTCAGGCCCCGTCGCCAACGGGAATGTACAGTCCTCATCGTTGGGCGCGTTACAGGCCGGGGGCGTAACGCGCAGCGCCTCCGACAGGGAGTCGGTGTCCACGCAGAGGAGCAGCATGGCCTCCAGGTCCTCCAGCAAAGGCAGGGTCTTCAGCAGATCGTCGACGTTACGCCAAGTGGACGTACACCCGCTGGCCCTCCTGAAGGAGCAGGAGTCTCACCGACCGGCGCACACCGAGCTCTCGATAGACTCTTGCGAGAGCGAGGATATTCGCTTGTGAAGACGGCCTATGACTAACGCGACTGAGAAATAAGTTTGCTAAATCAACGTTTCCGTTTTTAATTCTCTCTCGAAAAAACGGAGATGAAGAAAGGAAAAACGTACGGAGATAAAGTGATACTAGGTAAGGCGATTTGTATTACTTTTATTAAAGAAAATATTAGAGCGTGAGCATCAAACCTCACATTGCTGGTGATAAAAGGGAAAGAGGAAATAATCCCATAGAAAAAAGAAACTATTTTTTACCTCAAATAAAAACTAAGTGAATGCTAATTTCGTCCGCAAGTTTACTTAAACTTAAAGTATGTCTAGAATACAACAATAAACTACTTTAATTTCTTTTCTTTGTTGTATGTGATTACAATATATACTTTTAAAATGTTTTTCATTTATGTTTTTTTCGGAATTTTAGGCAACTTAATGACCATTTGTGTTTCATTTAAATGTCAGTTTTAACAACTACTGCATTAAGACTATTTGTAAACAGAAAATTACTCTTGCCATGGGGTTCTGTGTGCAATAAAATAGGAAGCAGAAAAAGACATGAAATGTCCCTCAGTGA
>NC_051400.1:49824855-49825154 GCF_015228065.2 Penaeus monodon
ATCAGTGTATATTACTAGATATTATTTTTATGTACCATTTTAAGTAGAGTGTACATGTATGGATGTCTGCGATATTTATAATAAATGGTAACGTTATTTACTTCCTAAATATCAGTGACTTTGTATTTATTCCATCACAGTAGATACTTATATGAAATATTCACTGTTTATGGTTGAGAAACTAAACCAAACTTATACTGAGATACTATGTAAGTAATTGAATAAAAATTACTTGCAGAAATATAAGCAAATAAATAAATGAACGAAGGAAGCTGTACAATAGGAATGAAATGTGGGCC
>NC_051400.1:49825303-49825584 GCF_015228065.2 Penaeus monodon
GGGTATAGAAACCTCTTAGAATATAGGAGAGCCTATATTAATCTTGGGAGTGATCAGAGACATTCAGCGTGGCTTAACACACTTTAGTCAAAGCATGAGGAGTACGAGGGACCCGCGACGACCCTGGAAAGCAGCGCAGAACCCGAAGCCCGCCGGGGTGAGGCCGGGTGAGGGTGGCGATGCTTGCAAGGGATCGAGCTCGGCTGAGTCTGCTGCTGCCTGACCCGAGACTCTTCTGCCCCGGCCTGCCAAGCTGCAGAGGCCGCCAGCCCCACGCGGGT
>NC_051400.1:49826477-49826626 GCF_015228065.2 Penaeus monodon
TCCGCCTTGAGACACTCGCACCGCCGCTCAATTACCGGACGTCAACCGAAAGAACCGTTAAAGTGAGCAGGGATTTCGGATTATTTCTGCACACAAAGACGGACGCGCGGGCCACGTGGGCTTCGGGTAACATCTTGACTCTCTCTCGC
>NC_051400.1:49827748-49830071 GCF_015228065.2 Penaeus monodon
GAGGAGATTACAGTCATCAGGTGTCTTAATTTGTGGATAGATAAGGCTGTCGTCAGCAAAGCGTCCTGTTTGAAAGAAAAGCTGTAAACCAGTGAAGAATTTGTCCATTGATTCCGTGAAACTAGTTTTTGAGTCAGTCTTTTGTGAGGGACTTTGTCAAAGGCTTTGGCGAAGTCCAGCACAATAGCGTCTACCTATTTAATGGCACGTCTGTCTAGGAGTCTGAAAATGTTGTGATGAGTAACAATGAGTTGGGATTCGCGTGATAGTTTGGATCCTCGTTGTGTGTCAGTTAAGATGTTGTTAGTGTCAAGATGATTCATTATGTGTTTGATCGGTCAGTCCGGCCACTTGCCTTGAAAAGAGGGGTGATGTCTGCATGAAGCCAGTCGGGTGGGAAAGAGGATGTCCTGAGGGATTGTGTGAAAATGATTTGGAGGATGGGGTCGAGGACGAAGGCGCAGGTTTTGAGGAAAAAGGAAGGAATTTTGTCGGGTCCAGTTGCTTTGTCTGTGTCTAGTGTTTCTAGCAGTTTTTGGATTCCGTTTGTTCTGATGTCTAGAGTAGAGATGGGTGGATAGGAGCTGTTTGGCATGTTCAGTGTAATGGGGTTTTCTTGTGTGAAGACAGAGTGTAACTGTGTGTTGAATAGATGAGCTTTGTGTTCTGGTGTGGTGATAAGAGTGCCGTTGTGGTCTTTAAGTGCAGCTATGTTAGTTTTACCCTGTCTGCGTGTCTTGAAGAACTTAAAGAAGTGTCTAGAGTTGTTTCTTACATTGTTTGCGAGATGTGTTCGGGTTCGGCCTTCTTTATATTTTTTGTCACAAGTTTTTTGGAAAGTTTTGAAATTGGTCCAATTTTCTGGTGTATGATTGCGCGCGTCTGCAGAGTCTCTGTTTTTTTCGATGTTGTCTGCATAACCCTCTGGAGAACCAATGGAGTGTGTACCTACTCGAAGGACTTTTTTGTAGCATTTGATTTTTGATGGATGTGTGTATGAAGTGTTTCAAGCTATTACAATTTTCATCAAGGGGTCGGGAGTAGGGGTCAGAAGATAGAAAGTTGCTGTAAGTCGTCATCTCTCTTATGATAAAGTCTATGTCGCCTCTAGAGAATAGCAAAATAGGTCCACGTCTACATTTCTGTCTGGTAGGTCGAAGTTTTGCGTCAACAAGTACGATGTTGTGGTCACTTATTCCTGGAACAACCTAAGTGTTTGTTATATGGAGTGTGTTGCTTGTGAGGAAGAGATCTTGCGTGTGGGCAGTGGTTGAAGGGCCTCCGTGGCCAGTGGGGTGTGTGGTGACTTGGTTTGAGCACTGTTTGTGTGAGTGTGAATGTATTTATGATGTCAATGAAGGTATCATGTAACTGGCGCCTGTTTGCGTGGGAGATAATGAGGTTTGGAATGTCTGCGTCGATGGGGTAAAAAGGGGATGTAGAGGTCCAGTCGATGTCGTGGAAGTTGAACTCACTTGCAATCCAAATGTGTTTGTCTGGAATGATGCGAGTGATGTGAAGGTACTGTAGGTATTCTGTGTTGGAAAAGGGAGGTCTGTAAAAAGCGGCGAGCAAGAGTGATTTACAGTTATAAATATGTAGTTGAAGCCAAGTGATCTTACAGTCTGTATCAAGGTCTGGCCTATGTTTAACAAATACGTCAGATTTGGTGATGATGAGGACACCGCCACCTCTCCCTATGTCAGTCTGTCTGTCTGTACATATCACTGTCATACTGTAAGAGGGAGGAAAGATTTCAGCAGAGTCTATGTCTGATGTCAACCATGTCTCTGTACCTATTATGATGTCCGGGTTGTATGTGGAGTATAGAGGAGTTGGGTCTTCTTGGATGTAATGCTGCGGAGGTTAATGTTGAGAAGTCGTAGGTTTGAGGTGTTTGGACGTGGTGCTGGGCTGTGCTGGGTCATGGTTTGGGGGACGGGAGATTGGAGGATGGCGAGCGGCAGGAGGAAGGGGTGCGGGTGGAGGAGGGGGTATGGGTAGAAGAGGGGGCTGCGGATGGAGGAATGGGTGCGGGAGGAGGACGGAGTGCAGGAGGAGGAGGGAATGCAGGAGGAGGAGGGAGTGCGGGAAAGGGGGGGGGGAAGTGGGGTAAGCGTGGAAAAGGAAGGAGGGGAATAGGGAAGGGGATAGGAAGAAAGGAAGGGGAAGAATTCGGGGGAAAGGAGGCGGAAGTGGAATGGGGATGTAGGGCGGGGAAAGGGGGGAGGAGTGAGGGTGGGGGTTTAGGAAAGATAATCGAGAGGTGCAGAGATGCGTAGGGGTTGAGGTCAAAGGAGTCGTGGGGGGCCGAGAGCAATGG
>NC_051400.1:49830106-49832265 GCF_015228065.2 Penaeus monodon
TCGGGGGTATGGGTGTTGAAGGTGTTGAGTGTTAAGTTGAGAGGGCAGGAGGAGGTGGAGCGTGTATGAGTGAGGGGTTCCTGGGAGGGGGATGTTCTGTGGGTGTTGTTTATGCTGCGTTCATTAAATGTGTCGAAGGAGTTAAAAAGCTGGATGGGGGAAAGAGAGAAGGAGATAGTCGAAGTGTTAGTAGAGTCTCACCTACTGCAAATCCACGTAATACTAATGTTAACAAATCAATTTTATATCAATTTGAACGATCCTATGCAGATGACATCAGACAATATTTACTAAGTTTAAATACCGCAGTTTGTTCACATAATGATACCCACACATGTGGGAAGTCATCTTGCCCTTTAATTTTTTTTCGCCTTATATTTATAATCTTTTCGCGCTTTTTTCACTCCTTTTGCTCTAGTAGTGTTATCGAAAGACAATAGATGGCAATAGTTCTGTCCTCATTAACAGCTGATCTAGGGTTTACAATCAAACATCGACACGAGTGCACCTCTACTGCCATGTCTACACCTTCCTGCGTGTTATTTTTTAAGGTAGACTTCTGTACCACCGAGAAGATGCCATGGAGGAATAAAACAAACCTGGCAAGCATCCCAAAGTTTACTCATCCATATTAGATGGTATACCCTCTCAGTCTGTGAAGCGATTGTCTAGTGTCTCTGGTCAATAAAAGAAAATAAAAGAAAATCGTGAGTGTCGTCACTAAAAGAGAAAATAAACACTTGATTGATTGCTGTAATCAGGTCATTAAGTACTATGGAGAAGTAATGAACCATCATCCAGATGAGAATGTGTTCCTCGACATTGACGTCACTTATGATGGTTATTTCCTTATTTGGCGTTCTGTACAATTAAATTGATTTTTATATATCTATGCTACATAAAAAACAAGAATTGTGGTACTTTTTATGATTTGAACTATGAAGGAGCATCAGGATTTATGGAGGAAAGAGCTCATTTGGTCACGAACCTTACCCAGGAAGCTCAGGTACACGACTTTCATCGGAGATGGAGACTTCAAAGCTTACAAGTATGTTAGCCAGATAAATGTTGGTGAAGGCTCCTATGGAAAAAAGAAAGTGATGAAGGAGGAGTGTGTTAATCGTGTACATAAAAGGAATGGCACAGATCTAAGACAATTAGTTAAAGAAGCGACTGAAGAATATCATACAAAATCAGGAGACGTGAAGCAAAGAAAATTTTTGGCTGGTAAAGGAAGACTTACAGAAAAACTATAAAGCTATTATGGAAGAGCAACTAGAAAAAAAACGTATTATCACTGTTCATCAACAGATGAGCGACACTAACATTCTTACTGCTCCGAAGGTACGGGCAGCTGGTGTCTCTGGCAGAGGGAAGTAGCCAAGAATAAGCAAGAGGAAGAAGAAAAACAGAACTTTAAAATTGGCTAGGGAACATTACTGAACATTGG
This sequence comes from Penaeus monodon, assembly GCF_015228065.2. Lineage (NCBI taxonomy): Eukaryota > Metazoa > Arthropoda > Malacostraca > Decapoda > Penaeidae > Penaeus > Penaeus monodon. Next base: position 49,831,557 of record NC_051400.1, read on the forward strand.
GAAGAGACCCATCCCCAGTAAAACAGAACCTCAGTGTAATGAAGGAATGTTTGGAATTCCGTCTCCTACACTCCTCTCAACACTGATACAATGTACCGAGAATGCCCCAGGGATGAGGCTCCTTAGAGCTGTCAAAGGTCTAAAACTATTGCTCACATCACATGGAATGTTTTGTAATGAATGTGGTATGACGTATCTGTTAATACCTTTGTGCATATCTCATTAGTTACGCAAGTTAGGTCTACGCAAGGGTGGGAAATATCTATTGCGCGTTTACCGAAAATGTGTTTGCTTAAATAATGGTACTGTGATTGCTACTACTCCGTCAATTCTTGCTCGATTTGCATGATTTTTTTTTTTGCGTGTGTGTGTGTACAATGCTGACACTTTGATCTAAACACTAGAGCTCTTACTCATACTTGAAGTTGAAATTTAAAAAAAATTTCAGAGAGGTTTTAATGTTGTCGAAATAAAAAAAAAGTGAACTTCTAATACAAAATTGCACCTGTACATAACCACTGGCCATACACAACAAAACTGAGCTGGAGGCTTTTCATCATACCTAGTACACTTACCAAAAAAATCTAAAGGCATACAATCTAATAGCTACGGAGGAGTAATTTAATGAAGATTTGCTATTTAATTCGCATATTTTAATCGATATACAATCAGCTATACAAACTCTGATTTTCCTTAGAATTAAGTGAAA
>NC_051400.1:49837826-49839799 GCF_015228065.2 Penaeus monodon
TCCTTGGGGGGGCAAAGGGGTGGCCGGACCCTTCGCCGGTCTCCCCGCCCTGAGTTCTCCCCTCACTTGGCTCTGCTCTAGGACCCTAGGGGAAGTAGCGGCCGCAACCGTGCGAGCACCCACTGGGCCCTTCACCTTAGCTGCAGCCACCAACTCTGGGTTATCGGACGCCCACGAGTTGTATAATTCTAAAAGGGTGATAGGAGAAACAACATCTCGCAGCGTGTGTTTCTGTATAAAAGAAGCCGGTAAATCCTTAGCCAAAAGTATGCCATACGTCCCCATAATAATAGGTTCTAACTCTTTGTCTAAGCCTATTAATTCCCAAGCAACCTGGTGCAAGCGATTGAAAAAAGCTGTGACTGACTCCCCATCTTTTCGCTTCATGTCTGCAAACCGACCCAGTAAGGTGCATAAACTGGGCCTCGCCGCGTGTACCTTAAGGAGACGTTCCTTTAGGGAACTCCACACATCCTTAGTGTTCGCCGCCCTCCAGAATTTCCAAGTCCGTAGCGGTTCGCCCCGCAGCCGCTCCAAGGCTAAATTTATCCTGCCAGAGTCGTCCCACTGTTCTCCCGTGGTTAAGTCCTCCACCATAGACAACCACCACTCCAAATTTTGGGATGCCTCCTTGTCTATAGTATCACAACCCTCGAAGAATGGCAATTTAGTCTTTACATCATTTATCGGATTTCTCTTCCGCTGATCTACCAAGATCATCAAGTCCTCCCGTGAAACTCCCCCAGCCATACTTGGTGACTCGGTTTTATTTACCTTCTCCGGCAAAACTTCGGTCCCTGAAATCTGTGATCCGTGAGGCTCGGTCGAGTCTCTTAACTCACCAGACTCCTCGACCTTACTAACCGCCGATGAGGATAATTCCGTCCCGTCAGATACCTGCGGGTCTCCCGTGGCCTCAGGATCGACAGGTGGCCCTGGAGGATCAGCGACCGCTGTGTGCTGCACCCCCTTCGAGTCAACAGACCACTGTCTAATGAACTCTATCGCCGACCCTGTATCCGAGTCCTGCAATAGTATACAAACAAGCCTCTCTAGAATCTCCGGTAAATCACTCACCGAAACTAGGCCCTCCCTACCTACTGTAGCGACAATATCGTCAACAGCAGCTGGCACTCGCCCCTCCAACAAGGCTATCCTTTCCGAAGCAGAGCGAGTTCCGGTAGGAAACAGAAAGACAATCAATTCCTCAGCCGCCCGTCTTAAAACACCCCGCAGCTGACCCACATCCATGTGCAAAGACAAAAAAAAATACCTTGTATATACAGAAAACAAAAACGAAAAAAGACACTGAGGTGGAAATGGCAATACTGCACCACCCCAGCGGCACTCTCGCGCTCTCTCGCCCGTGACGTCACAGGATCCCTCGCCTGCCCGCACCGGTCTGCGACTCCCCGTGACTCAACCCAGGCAGTATGCTATGACGTCACCGGTCACACCGCCGACCCACACTGGCCGCGCCGCCCCCGTCACCCAGATACCCCAGTATCCCGTCACCCAAATACCCGAGTACCCCGTCACCCAAGCCCGCGCCCTCACCCGGCGACACGCTCAAGGGCTCGCTGTAGCCGCCCGCCTAGTGACCGCTGACGTAGTGCCAACGCGGTCAAAGATCAGCAGCGCGGAGACGGTAAACAACCCTCCGACCACACTCTGTAGCTCCGAAGGGGGGGGGGGGGGAAAGCCGGGATATGGTAAGATATAAGAAAACAGGATAGCAACAGGCCCGCAAAACTAATTTGTACGGGAATATATACCCTGCAAAAGATAAAAGCAACCCCTTATAAATGACAAACAAGCACGGAACTCCCCATATATGAGTATGAGAAAATAACACAAAACAATATATGAAATAAAACGTCCTGGAAAACCGTAGCTGCAAAAAAATTAGAGGTTATACAAATAACAAATGAAAGTAACGTGAAACCGGAAAGCAGCACCACCGCCGCCACCAC
>NC_051400.1:49841766-49841868 GCF_015228065.2 Penaeus monodon
AATTTTCACTATTCCGAGTTTATTGGCGAGTATTTGAGCGGCAGTGTTTGAGATCAAAGTTTATTATATTTTTAGTATGTTAAGTTTAGAAATATCTTTTAT
>NC_051400.1:49843644-49843918 GCF_015228065.2 Penaeus monodon
TGTACATACACTCAATCATTCGAAAGACTCAGATACAAAAGATTGAAACATGCACTAGTTCCTTTACACAATACAGTGAATCCCATCTTTCCCTATAGAATATGATTTCAATACTAATAGGGTTTCTTTCCAGACGGCATTCCGACGAGAGGCGAATCAGTCCCGTTAGTGAATTCGGTTTCCGTTCGACTTCCGGTCTGCTTGGCGCGTGCTGGGAAAGTCGAACTCTCGTTTATTCGAACAGAATGTGGGGTGCTTTATATCTGTTTATCAA
>NC_051400.1:49844039-49845010 GCF_015228065.2 Penaeus monodon
CTGTTTAGTAAACAGAAAAAAACACGAAAGGCAGTCTAAGCAGACGAACAAGTAACCTCACATCGTAGCAAAGCAGGTAACCAGGATGCGCCCGCTGTAGCGTATGATTAAGTAATTACAACAATCATGTCTGCCTCTTCGAGACATCCCTTTTGTAAGCCAAATTACCTCGGCCCTACATTTTTCCTCTCTTATAAAACGGGATACGGGGAGGCTGAAGGACACAGTTCACCGGTAGCCACCAAGAGAACCTTGTGTTTAGTAAACCCGGAGAATTTTGGGGATCTCTAAGGAAACTTTCTTTCGTGATATTTATAAATCGTGTAGCAGTTCCGTCCAGACGACCTTCCGGTAACGTACATTTGTTTCCCAGTTTCCTCGCCCAGATAAGCGACATGGCCGTCCACGTGAGTCATACCACCCGGGATGCTAGGGTCCTCATCCCGTTAGTCTTGGGCCTTTTCTTCCTGGGAGTCGAAGAAAACTTGGCCAGTGAGAACGCAGGTAAGACTAGAGCTTTCCTGAGGTCGGTGGACGAGAGGATTTTCTAGGATACTTCTGGTTTCATTCCGTTCATAAATGCCTGCATATCTTGTCTAAATAATCATTATTTTCTTGCAAAGCGAATACAAATTTAGAGTGAAATTGTTGACAATTTACTGTTTCATGTAGACTTTTGCTGGTACTTTTATCAATACCTTTATTATTACGAGGATCATCTTACCGATCACATTTATTGTTAACATTAGTGGGTACATTGTCAGTACTTTGACGTTATTTTCATCTTCCTTGTCGTTATACCCATCATCTTATTCATCATCATTAATCGTATTCTTATTACGGTCTTTGTCATCATTATCTTTTTTGTTTCCTAATCATTATTACCCCTGCTTCTATCAGTATGGCTGTTATCACATCCGCATCATTCTTTGCACTTGGTACTTTTTACCACTATCAGCTTCATACTGCTC
>NC_051400.1:49847031-49847542 GCF_015228065.2 Penaeus monodon
CCGGTAGGTGTCGAAGCCCTTGGATATACGTGGCTGCAAGAGGCAAGTCCTGAGAGCAGCATAGCTAAATCAAGAGCAAGAAGGTTCGCCAGTTTCCCAACAGGCAGCAAACTTTTGGTAATATTTTGGATTTCATGTGAAAGATCTAATTTGGAAAATTTTGAAAGGACAGAATGTGGGTGAGGGTTGTGTTATGTAAATCTTCGTAAAGTAAATATATTTGTATTACCTCATATTATTAATTTTATGCTGTAATACTTTGGACGAACTAAGAAAAGGTAAATGACCGAAACCTAAACTAGATTCACAAATGTTTGCTCAGCTTCTCTGTTATAGGAAAATATCTTCGCTGCCAGCTCTCTGAATCTGAATATCATATCCTATCCTAAATTATGATAATTACTGGCCAACTGCTAATCCTTTAATTTTAATAACGTGAGCTGAAACCCAAGAAAAATAATTTAAGTCGTAATATTACTCAAACCATATTAATGTGTTTCTGTTTATGCGT
>NC_051400.1:49847586-49847968 GCF_015228065.2 Penaeus monodon
GTTCTGTAAGATAAGCCCTCTCATCCGCTTTCCCGCAGGCTAAAATGACTCTGACCGTCCCCATCGAAGGCCTGGGTGATTCGGGGAGCCTCGAGCTGCTCCACAAGGTCACCTTCAACCTGCCCAATGACTCGGTTTCTTGGGCACGGAACTACCCCAACACTTCTCCTTCTGATCGCAATGCTCTATACAGCCGCTTGGAAACGTTTCTGGACAGGTAAGGACTTCGCTGGGCGGGCAACTGTCATCTCGAATTGCTCTCCATGGGCGGACAAGAATCATTCGGGTCTTTTATTCACGGCTAGAGTTACGATTGAGTATAATTAATGTTGTTGTATTAATTTTCGTTTTTTTTTCTTTTGGCGATTATTTCTGCATCTCC
>NC_051400.1:49848160-49848310 GCF_015228065.2 Penaeus monodon
CCAAGTATCACCGACCTCCCTCGTGCACACAGCCTGGGCTACGACGGTCATGTCTGCACGCTGAGAACGCTGTGCGAAGTAGCGGAGTCTCCCTTCGACCACGGCCTCTACGGGGAGGTCGTCAACCTTGTCTTGTCGTAAGTGCTCATT
>NC_051400.1:49848495-49848712 GCF_015228065.2 Penaeus monodon
TGTTCTGCCATCGTTAGATATTTATCTTACAAGTTCTTCGTCCAATTCGTCATACCACCAGTGTTGCAATTCCAGCAATTTTCTCGCTAGATCTAGCTTTTGAGTTTTGATGTAGCGGGCAAAGTCTGAACGTTTACTCTATATATGGCGATTTTTATAGGAGGTTTTACACTTAATTCTAGCGATTTTTAAAGGCAATATCAAGGCAACACTGCAT
>NC_051400.1:49848805-49849628 GCF_015228065.2 Penaeus monodon
ATAACATGACCTTTGGCATTCCGATTATTTAAAAACTTTTACAATTCTGGGATAGTTCGGGGTTCCCTCCACTGATCTTACAATAAAGACTGGATCGAGCATCTATTAATTTGCAAACTGAAGACAGCGCAAAACTGAGGCCGCCTAGACAGCGTGACACAAAGTAAAGTGACAGCACTAGGCTCCGTGTGATGGCCTCAGTGGAAATTTTTACATAACTTTTTCGATGCGTTGCTTATGACCAAGCAGGTTATATTTGCAGTAATGGATAGACAGATACATGCATTTTGTAGCAGTATTCAGTGGCTACAAAAGAACAGAGAGACTGCGGGAGTTAGGTAGGGTAAAAGTTTGTCGGTAAGTTATATGATGGCCTGTCTTACAAAATCGCCGCAACATTTTGTAATTTTTTGTTCATACTTGACAGTATATTTGTCTTCCACAGCCAATATCATTTATTTTCACATTTTGCAGCCGTATTCCTTAGGCCTCGCCCTTGGTAGATATCGTACATAGTTTCCAAAACGTAAGAAAATTCTCTTTGAATTTAGTAATAACTGATAATTCGAATTCTATCTTTGATTTCTTCGTGAAAAATATTGAATGAAACGAAAACCAATTAGTAAACATAACAAGCTATCACAATGCAATAGTTAAGTGGTAGGAAAGCCTCCTATGCCTCAGGAGCCAAATGTAGCAGAGCCTATCATTTCTCTGATTGGAAAGTCTGCAAATTGAGCAGCTGAGAAAAAATTAGTAGCAACTATAGTGCGGCTGTAGATACCACTGATCTCAAAAATTTTAGGTCAGTGGTAAAGTGCGG
>NC_051400.1:49849735-49850000 GCF_015228065.2 Penaeus monodon
GGTTGCCCTCCCACTCTTCCCTCCTGCTGACAATCGCCCGCTTCCGCTTCCCGTGCAGCACGTCCCACAGCGCCGACCAGAACGACGTGTACGACGAATACATGACAGCCGAGTACTACGGCTCGACCTACGGCGACTGCGGACGCATCTATACCGGCTGCCCCCACTCCGTGCTGGACGCCGTGACCAGGATGTTCTGAGGGAGAGGCCGTGCCGAGAACACTCGCTGATTTGTTTGTTCATCTGTTAATTCATTAGAGCTTAG
>NC_051400.1:49851094-49851614 GCF_015228065.2 Penaeus monodon
ACATACATAAATTTCATTTGTATATCATTAAAGATTCCACTCATATTCTTTTCATGATTATTTAGCCTTTTTATCGTTATAATAAACTACACAGCACATATAAATGTTTTATTAACCCATAACCACGGCGTCATCTGCCAATATTGTGTCAAAGTTTAATGGACTAATGATAACATTATGAAGGAAAGGGTGATTGTTATAATAGCTTTGATAATCATGATGACATTGCTGGTAAACGTAATGGTAGTAATGTTAATAATGTGAGAACATGATATTTTGCAGCTGTAAAGCACATAATAATGTTGCATAAGTCAACGGTACAGCTAATAACGAGAGCAATATTCATAACAACAAAAATGATAACAGTTATGATTACGATTACACCAATTTCGTGTTGGCGTAAACACCGAGTGACTTATAATTAGTAAGTTGTGTAAAGATAATAATAAGCGAAATTCACCTTGCAACAATAGCAACAAAATAATTTCAGCTTCTGCAACGTTGTAATGCTTTAGTTGTA
>NC_051400.1:49852057-49852135 GCF_015228065.2 Penaeus monodon
AAGTTCCCTCGTTCCTTCGACAGAAGACCCACGAGTGATACTTAAGCAAGAGGAATAATGTGCAGTTATGAGAGATAG
>NC_051400.1:49852188-49852737 GCF_015228065.2 Penaeus monodon
GTTATCGTCTATGAAATTACCCCAGAGAATTATTACTTTTAGAAAGTGCCTCGATACTTCTCAGATACAGCATCATTACCCCAAGGTGATTACCCCAGTTTGAAAACCGTTGTACTAGAGGAACGAGAAATGTAGTTGTTACTACTGATACTTAAATAAGGATTATTTCACGTGTTAGTGATATGAATTTACGATGGCAGTAAAAACAATTTCATAGATAATGCAAGGGTTAAATCTCTGATAAATAACATAGTTCCCCATATATTTCATTTTTCTTAAAGAATGTCCTACTTACTCGTTTTCTGTAAAGACTTTATGGGTAACCTCGATAGAGTTAGGTCCTGGTACAACGTTTAATCAGTCTTTATTATGTTACCTTAAAGAGAGACTGAAAGGTAAAGATTGGTATATACACAGAAACGTAAAAGAGAGAAAGAGATTGAGGGGCAAGAGCACTTGAGATGATAAAAAGTCAACACGCAAAGATTAAAAGGAGACTAAGAGCATAAATTAAGCTTTGTACAATACAAGACTATGACTCTTCTGTAT
>NC_051400.1:49852774-49852896 GCF_015228065.2 Penaeus monodon
ATCTTAAATTTAATGAGTTCTTTGTTACTGACAAGATCGTTTTCTGTGACAGATATATAAGGCACCGTTCAAAGATTACTGTAGTTATTGACATCACTACTGCCTCATCAGCATTATTATCA
>NC_051400.1:49855163-49855613 GCF_015228065.2 Penaeus monodon
GTGCTTGTTTAATAAAATCCGGCACCATCTTCGTAAATTTGGGAATCACACCCAACAGCGATTTTTAGCACTACGATATTTTTCTTTCATCACCTTTCTATCAAAAGTAGAGTCAATCCAGTTACGAATGAATAATAACTACGACATCGGACTGAGGAGAGATTACGAGGTACAAATGAATAATCGATGCCGACCCTTCATCTAACTGGGTCTGCAAATTCTTCACTTTTTTATGTTTCGGCGGGAGAGAGTCCGCGCAAATACACTAACGTGACTACGTTCGCATACTGTAGGGAGGTGAACTCTCTGCAACCCCATTCGAGCGAGGCTGCTCCCCTTCGCCTGATCTTCGTTGTTTCTACACCATACGTTCCTGCAGGACACTGTCCATGTGAATATTCGGACCTTGCAAGATTTTGGATAATTTCTGATAAAAAGGTAAGCGGCGAA
>NC_051400.1:49858572-49858781 GCF_015228065.2 Penaeus monodon
CTTTACATATATAATTATATAGAGTTCACTACAATTTCGTTAGTTTAGGTGTAGAACTGGAGCAAAAGTAGTTCATCCATAAGGTAATGTAATAGGTGCAGCTAGTGGGCTAATTATGTAATTGTTTTGCAAGCTTCTGTATATTTTATATTCAAGCATATTAAACAAAATGAATGAGTAACACAATGGAACATCAATTTACAAACAAT
>NC_051400.1:49858970-49859338 GCF_015228065.2 Penaeus monodon
GGGTCATAGTCTTATGTACTATGATAAGATTTACGTGATTTCATTCCAACAACAAATCGACAAGTCTTCTAATCCTTCTTAACATTTCTGAACAACAGATTTGAAAAAAAGGAAAAGAAATAATGAGACTTCAATAAACTAGGAGATTAATAATGCACTTGTACCCTAACCACACTGTACTCACGTCCTTTTGGGTACACAGCCGAGCACATGATCCGTTTATGGGATCTTGCAGCAGAAGCTTTTAGGATTCTGATGTGCAACCTGGTTGGATATCCGGACGCTCTCAGCTTGAGTACTGTCGTGATGGGATACCTCGTTATTCGATCGACTGCTTGACATTACGCCATAAGGAGTCCAAGTATAAA
>NC_051400.1:49859979-49860194 GCF_015228065.2 Penaeus monodon
TTACGTACTGTGACCTACATATGAGCACAACCTCTGATTTCGGTGAACGAAGCATATTGCTTATCTAATCAATATTTGCAGCCGATCTGTTCAGTGCTCAGCGGGCTCGGCGGAGCTCGGAAATGCACCGGCTAGTATTATTTTCGGGCTTACCAGGGCGATTTATTGTCGGGGTGCCTTGGCCACCGTCCTGGCCAAATCTGGCAACACAACGC
>NC_051400.1:49860334-49860584 GCF_015228065.2 Penaeus monodon
CGGCTGCAGAGACCAATTTCATAAGCAATATTTCGCTTGCAGACCAAATTCCTTTAAAGCAGAATCTGTGCAATCACCGGTTTACTCCAAGGTTTGCTCATACGTAGGTCACACGGTCCTTCAGTAGGAAATGTGCGCAGGAAGAAGGGTTAGAAAGTAACAACGTGTTTGGGAAAAAAAAATAGTTTCAGACACGTGTCAGCCGACACGTTTTATTTCTTATTGTTCCTTGGAAGCGTACTAAAGCACT
>NC_051400.1:49866455-49866522 GCF_015228065.2 Penaeus monodon
TTTTTATTAATATATAATAAATAAAAATTGCAATGTCGTGATGATATAGAAAAAATAAAACTTTCCG
>NC_051400.1:49866977-49867100 GCF_015228065.2 Penaeus monodon
CTGTAAACTAAACTGGCGAATTCAATAGGATGTCGCTGCGCTGCCGGACGTAGGTTTCGTCCGTATCTACGCAGCAATACTGAGCACGACGCGAGGCCTGCATCACACCGTAATGTGTAGAAT
>NC_051400.1:49868593-49869131 GCF_015228065.2 Penaeus monodon
CGCCTGGGCTCGAAGCTGCATTGGGAATTATAAGAAGGATGTTCCATTTTTCTGTGAACGGAATCCTCATTTCCTAATTCCATTACAGGTACTAATTGGGTTCGCTGTGACGGCAGCCGCCGGTATATTTAGCATGGCGTATGCGTCCTTTACAGATATTTCCTCCCCGATGTCTATTACTGAGACACATAAATTGCCCCCTCCTCTTTTTTTCTCGAGGCAAACGGGAATAATATGACGGCCTCATCTACCTCCGCTTCATGATTACGGGCGCAGATTAAAGCAAACGATTATTCGCCGGTCTAATCTTGCAGCCGCACTTTGTCCCAGATATATCACAGCCTATAAACATCATTGGGATTAGAAGTGGCACGAAGAGCGAATTCTCTCGCGCAAATCTTGTGTGGTTATATCCCAAATATATGCGCTTTCTTCTCTCGCCATTTGCCTCTGCTGTTCTGTCTTCATCTCTCGGGATAGGTACTTCGTGGGGGTAAAAAATACGAGGAGAAAAGGTCGTAAGAAAAAAGGGGGAAAA
>NC_051400.1:49869253-49869375 GCF_015228065.2 Penaeus monodon
CAAAGGTCTCCGGTTGAACATACACATAATCGCTGACAGGAAAAACTGCACTAACATTCGGTTTTGAGATTTTTAGGTGGAAGACATCTTAAAAAGAAGAAAGACATTAGTTTTATGCTTTG
>NC_051400.1:49869558-49869678 GCF_015228065.2 Penaeus monodon
ATATTTGGCTTCCAACCAGGTCTAAAACTTTTCTAGAAAAGGTAGTGATCATTTTATTAATTTCCGTTTCAATTACTTTAATTATTAGAGCCGTAGTTATAATTCTAGCTTCCCTTCTAG
>NC_051400.1:49873050-49873259 GCF_015228065.2 Penaeus monodon
CTGTAAACAAAACTGGCAAATTAAATGGGATGTGCCGCTGCCGACGTAGGTTTCGTCCGTTCACGCCAATATAGAGACGCGGGCCTGCATCACACCGAAATGTGTAGAATTTGTAAATTTTTCCTACACACAGACATTTTTAAATATATCGTATATATATATATATAATATTATAATAATTATATTATATATATACTAACATATAATAT
>NC_051400.1:49873338-49873689 GCF_015228065.2 Penaeus monodon
TATATATTTTTTAATATATATTTTAAAATTTATTTTAAGTTAATATTTTTTTATTTATCTATATGTGTTGTGCTGTATTTATGTATATATTAAAAATTATTGTTCTTGTATAATTTATATATTTGTTTTAATTAAAAATTTAAAATTTTATTAAATTATATTAATATATTTAAAATTATATTAATATAATATATAATATAAATTACACACACAAAAACCACACATTTATAATTTATATTTTTAAATAATATATATAATATATATAAAATTATATAAAAAATTTTAATATATAATAAATAATATATTATTATGTATGATTTTGGTATATTATATAAATAATAAATAAAATTT
>NC_051400.1:49874738-49875294 GCF_015228065.2 Penaeus monodon
TCGGAAGATAGAGATACACCAATTTAAAAAACACATAATTATATGTTTTTGGGTCGCCGGGGCTCGAAGCTGCATTGGGAATTATAAGAAGGATTTTCCATTTTTCTGTGAAGGAATCCTCATTCCAAATTTCCCATTACAGGACTAATTGGGTTCGCTGGGGACGGCAGCCGCCTTATTTAGCATGGGTAGGCTCCTTTAAAAATTTTCCCCCCCGATGTCTATTAGAGACCATAAATTCCCCCTCCTCTTTTTTTTCCGGGAAAACGGGAATAATGACGGCCTATCCCCTCCGTTTCAGATACGGGCGCAGATTAAAGCAAAGATTATTCGCCGGTCTAATTTTGCACCCCGCACTTTGCCCCAGAATATCCAGCCTAAAAACATCATTGGATTAAAATGACGAGAGCAAATCTCTCGCGAAAATCTTGTGTTTATATCCCCAAAATATGCGCTTTCTTTCTCGCCATTTGCCTTGCTGTTCTGTCTTCATTTTCCGGAAGGTACTTGTGGGGGAAAAAAATCGAGGAAAAAAGGTCGTAAGAAAAAAGGGGGA
>NC_051400.1:49875344-49875557 GCF_015228065.2 Penaeus monodon
GGGGGGGGTTGAAAAATTTTACATAGGAAAGAGAAACAAAAAAAAAAGACGATGGAGAAACAGACACACACAAAGGTCTCCGGTTTAACATACACATAATCGTGACAGGAAAAACTGCACTAAATTCGGTTTTTAGATTTTTTGGTGGAAGACATCTTAAAAGAAAAAGACTAGTTTTATGCTTTGCTCTGCCGTCAGCACATGCATACAAAA
>NC_051400.1:49875639-49875838 GCF_015228065.2 Penaeus monodon
ATTTTAAAATTTAAAATATTATAATATATATATAAAGGAGGTTTCTTTTTAGTATAATGTATATTGGCTTCCAACCAGGGCTAAAAATTTTTAGAAAAGGTAGTGTCATTTATTAATTTTCCCTTTTAATTACTTTAATTTTTAGAGCCTAGTTATAATCTAGCTTCCTTCAGCCACACCACCACAAATAATTATAATA
>NC_051400.1:49875898-49876820 GCF_015228065.2 Penaeus monodon
CGCGAAAAAATCCTTTTGATTGCGGCTTCGGCCCCAAAAAGGTTCCGCTGTCTTTTCCTTTTTAGTTTGTTTTTTTTAAATTTTGTTCCTAATCTTTTTATTTGAAATTACCTTCCCCACCTTTATCAAAAATTATTTAATTTTTTAGATTTTTAGCTTGAACTTACAGGGTTGTTTTATTCTCATCCTTCTTATTTTGTTATACCTTGAATTAAATAAAGGGCATTAGAATGAACTTATTACATTTTCATTATAAAGCTAAAGGCAAACACTCATTTTAAAAACATTGTATTTTAAATAGAACTTACAGAAAAAAATTATTTCCGAAGCTTAAATCACAGCCCATACATAAGCACTATATTAGCAGATTTTTTGCTGATTAGGACCCTTCACGGTACTCAAATAAATTATAGTCCTTCTTTAACCTGAGCTTTAGTATTCGTATTTTTATTCACAGTAGGGGTCTGACTGGAGTTGTGTTAGCCAATCCACAGATTGATATCATTCTATGTGATACTTATTATGTCGTAGCTCATTTCCACTACGGTCTCTCAACTGGAGCATAATTCGGTATTTTCACTGTATTGCTCATTGATGCCCTTTATTTATAGGTCTTTCCTTAAGCCTTAAGCCTTAATTTTAAATGACTAGAATTAACTTTTTAGTTATATTTATTGGAGTAAATATTACATTTCCCCCACAACACTTTCTAGGACCATATTCAGACTATCCAAAGCCCAACAGCATAAAAAGTTCACTAAACGGGTAACATATCATCATTTGCTATATTAAAAGATTTTGTTTCCCCTTATTTTTTTTGGGGGCCCCAAAGAAAAAGGCCTAAAATTGTTTTCTTTTAAACAGAAAATTAAATTTTCTCGGGTTGCCTTTTTAAAAAAAAAACCTTTTAAAAAATTTCAAT
>NC_051400.1:49878025-49878430 GCF_015228065.2 Penaeus monodon
CCTAATTGTAGTCAGACATCGTCTTTATGATAAGAAGCAGATATTAAATAACTTGTGGTGATCATGACTTCCAGCCCGCTGGGGGTCAAGCGGAGTGGTTGGTGTAGCTGGATAGACATCTGCGCAGGGAACACACGCACAGTACGACTCCGTATACTTTCATATTCCTATAACGATACTTTTGATTATTAAGTGTTAAAATCAGAGTGGGGGAACATGGCCAGTGAGACAACACGCGTGCTTCATCCCTTCGAAATCGACAACTACGTAGACAAGTTAGAATGCATTAAAATTGAGGAAATCCTTTCGCCCAGGTGAGTCTTCCTGGCGTCACTGTCGCCATGGTAACGAGTCTTGTTGTGGTGGGAGCAAAACGCTCTCTGGTGCGTTTGCTCTTTTACTTGA
>NC_051400.1:49882996-49883133 GCF_015228065.2 Penaeus monodon
CTGTAAACTAAACTGGCGAATTCAATAGGATGTCGCTGCGCTGCCGGACGTAGGTTTCGTCCGTATCTACGCACAATACTGAGCACGACGCGAGGCTGCATCACACCGTAATGTGTAGAATTTGTAGAATTGCTTCC
>NC_051400.1:49884712-49885265 GCF_015228065.2 Penaeus monodon
TCGTGATAGATAGAGATAAAACGCAATTATAAACACTAATGTATATGTATTTGGGTGTCGCCTGGGCTCGAAGCTGCATTGGAATTATAAGAAGGTTGTTCCATTTTTCTGTGAACGGAATCCTCTTTTCCCTAATTCCATTCAGGTACTAATTGGGTTCGCTGTGCGGCAGCGCCCGGTATATTTAGCTGGCGTAGGCGTCCTTTAAAGATATTTCCTCCCCGATGTCTATTACTGGAAAACACATAAATTGCCCCTCCTCTTTTTTTTCTCGAGGCAAACGGGAATAATATGACGGCCTCATCTACCTCCGCTTCATGATTAGGGCGCAGATTAAAGCAAACGATTATTCGCCGGTCTAATCTTGCAGCCGCACTTTGTCCCAGATATATCACAGCCTATAAACATCATTGGGATTAGAAGTGGCACGAAGAGCGAATTCCTCTCGCGCGCAAATCTTGTGTGGTTTATCCCAAATATATGCGCTTTCTTCTCTCGCCATTTTTCCTCTGCTGTTCTGTCTTCATCTCTCGGGATAGGTACTTCGTGGGGG
>NC_051400.1:49885420-49885576 GCF_015228065.2 Penaeus monodon
AACAGGGCACACACAAAGGTCTCCGTTGAACATACACTAATCGCTGACAGGAAAACTGCACTAACATTCGGGTTTTGAGATTTTTAGGTGGAAGACATCTTAAAAAAAGAAAGACATTAGTTTATGCTTTGACTCTGCCGTCAGTCACATGCATAC
>NC_051400.1:49885694-49885867 GCF_015228065.2 Penaeus monodon
TTTATAATAAGGAGGTTGCTTTTTTAGTATAATAGTATATTTGGCTTCCAACCAGGTCTAAAACTTTTCTAGAAAAGGTAGTGATCATTTATAATTTTCCCTTTTAATTACTTTTAAATTTTTAGAGCCGTAGTTATAATTCAGCTTCCCTTCTAGCACACAACACACACACA
>NC_051400.1:49885938-49887415 GCF_015228065.2 Penaeus monodon
CGCGAAAAAATCCTTTCGATTGCGGCTTCGGCCCAAAAGGTTCCGCTTGTCTTCCCTTTTCAGTTAGTTTCTTTTTAATTACTGTTCCTAATCTTTGATGTTGAAATTACATTTCCCCTTTCCTTATCAATAATTATTAATTTTTCGATTTTTCCAAGTTTGCCCCTTCACAGTTTTTTTTTATTTCACCTTTATTTTTTTAACCCTTTAAATTTAAAATAAAGGGCTTAAAAATAAAATTATTACATTTTCTTAAAGCTAAGGCAACCCATTTAAAAAACTGTTTTTTTAAATAGAACTTACAGAAAAAAATTATTTCCGAAGCTTAAATCACATGCTCTATCACATAAGCACTATATTAGCAGATTTTTTGCTGATTAGGACCCTTCACGGTACTCAAATAAATTATAGTCCTTCTTTAACCTGAGCTTTAGTATTCGTATTTTTATTCACAGTAGGGGTCTGACTGGATTGGTTACCCAAATCCACAGATTATACATTCTTGTGATCTTTTTTGTCGTAGCTCTTTCCCCCACTAGGGTCCTCACTGGAGCAAAATTTGGGTATTTTCACTGTATTGCTCATTGATGCCCTTTATTTATAGGTCTTTCCTTAAGCCTTAAGCCTTAATTTTAAATGACTAGAATTAACTTTTTAGTTATATTTATTGGAGTAAATATTACATTTCCCCCACAACATTTTCTAGGACCATATTCAGACTATCCAGACGCCTAAACAGCATAAAATGTATCATCTATCGGATCAACAGTATCATCATTTGCTATATTAAGATTTGTTATGATCGTCCGAGAAGGCCTAACTGTTGCTCAACCAGTAATATTCTCTCTGTTGCTACCTACTTCAATTGACAACATTACCTTCCACCCGCAGATCATAGTTATATAGAAAATCCCTAATTACTTACTTCTAAAGTGGCAGACAGATGCATAGGATTTAAGCTCTTACCAGGAAGAATATGTCTTCTTTTAGAAATTTAAGCCGCAGAGGTCTTAGGGTTCAAGACGCTTCGCCTCTATAGAACTTTTTTTTTTTTTATGATCATGCCATAGTAGTACTGATGTTAATTACAGCATTAGTACGGTTATACAATATCCTTTTATAATACCTTTACAAACCGCTTTCGATTAGAAGTACAAACTACTGAAATTGTATGAACTGTTCTTCCTGCCTTACTTCTTATTTTGATGGCGCTTCTTTCTTTACGACTATTATATTTACTAGATGAATTTAATAACCTATGTTCACAAAAAACTACTGGCCCCATGATTTTAAATTACGGGTTTTCAGATTTCCTTCAATTTGATTTGACTTTTAAATAATTCCCCTCGAAAAACTGCCGAGGGGTTTGATTTTTGGGATGTAAAAACGACGGGTTTACCTACAAAAGCTCAAATTCGAGGATTAATTAGAGGTGCCGATGCGATTCACCCATGAACAGTACTGGAAAAGCAGACGC
>NC_051400.1:49890583-49891122 GCF_015228065.2 Penaeus monodon
ACGCAATCCCACTGAATCTCCTAGAATCGGCTAGAAAAGCCTCATCAGATGGCTAGAATAAGTGTAGGACTTTTAAAAATAGTTATTTTAATATAACAAAGTCTTGTAATGCTTAAATAATCAATATTGATATTTTACAATCCTACATATAGCCGCATAATTATGATTAAATATTTTTCTCATATTCTCCGTCACATTTATTATATCTATCGTATTGAAATATTGAATGAAAGTACCAGTAAAAATCGAAAAATCCTCTTCCCAACTACAAAAAACAGAAATAACTTGAAAATGATAACAAACTTACTCACAGACTATTATCTCTTCCACAGCGGCGCTGTCAGGGTTGTTGCTGTCGCTTGCGTTTGCTTTTTGTTCATAAATCATGTCTTATCTCCGGATGTCCTGGAGATTTTTATTTTATTTCCAGAATATCAACAGATCAACTTGGAAATAATACACGGTAGTAATACATGGAATTTTGAAGATGATACAGGGTTGGATCGTGGTCTTGTTACTATGTTCCCTTTTTTTTTTTT
>NC_051400.1:49891321-49892077 GCF_015228065.2 Penaeus monodon
CTGAAATATTTACTATTTTACCTGTCACATAAGGCCGATAGCCAGTTAGTTCGATCGCTTCTACAAGTATGTTCCAGAGTGTAGTACTAAGATCCATATAAGTTCAAATGAGCAGCACCTTTTAACTAGAATGCATGATCGTGGAGTATGTCAGTATTTAATATATAACTAACAAGGGCGAAGTGTGGGTAGGTATATTTTCTGTATTTTGAGTCAAGGAAGATGATATTTGCATGGATGAGTTGTGGCATACTGACTTACAGCATTGACATTGCGTAGTTTACCATGTATTAGATGTATCGTAGTGGGTTAAGTTGAGAGGGATGGCATAACATATTCAACATGATCTCTCATTTAGCCTTTTCACCTCAAATTTTTAAGAAGAGTTTAGAAACTACTTCTTTCCATGATACTTGTTTCGGATGCGCATTGCAACCGCATATCGAGCATGGAAACTGACGTCGAACGGAAAGCAGTAGTGAATTAGTGGTATATTTGCCTCATGACTCATCTCTGTGATCTCCTTCCCTCATTTCTCATTCTTGGAAGTAACTGTTCTGCACCGAGATCATAAGCGTGCTATTCTTCTCCGTCATGCAGATGGGTGATTCAGGGTTGCCGGATTGTGCAAATGAGTCTGCAGGCAGCCCTGGAGGCGTCCCAAAGGGGCCATGAGCACGTTCAACACAGCATTACTTTACATAATAAGGTAAGACTTTCGGTAATTTATGTTTGCGTGTAATAAAAAAAAAAAAA
>NC_051400.1:49892424-49892614 GCF_015228065.2 Penaeus monodon
CACATACACACACAAAGGACTTCTTTCGTTGCAGGGCCTGGCAATCATTTGGCATCTGCTTGTGGCCGAATCGTGGCGCCTTCACCTGCTGCCTTTGCTGCGTCGCCAAGAGACAGCGCCGACTTCCTCGCTGCCCTTCATGCTTGTGGTGAGTTCAAGTGCATTCAGAACAGAAAAAAGAGGTGGCATT
>NC_051400.1:49894884-49895223 GCF_015228065.2 Penaeus monodon
CCATTTCTGTCGGTCTGTCTCTCCGGTGTAATTTCCTCGGCCCTCTCCCGCTGCAGCTGCAGACGGAAACCTCCGCCATGACGCTGGTCGAGTGCTTGGCCTTCCATGAGGACGCGGCCGAGGCCCTCGATGGCCTCTCCTTGGACGTCATCGACTACTGCGTCAGGCAACTGACGGACGTGGCGGCGTTTTCGCAAGCGGAGCAGCAGCCGCTCTACTCTCCACAGGAAGCTCTTCACACTCTCACAGGTTGACCAACGCGCTAGGTCTGCACGAGTGCACGCCTGTAAAAGCGGACTCATGTAGAGCCACATGTACGACTTAGTAGATATGTACGTT
>NC_051400.1:49895284-49895357 GCF_015228065.2 Penaeus monodon
TGATAGATAGATAGATATGGGTTATTGATTAAAGCACTAGATTCTATCCCCCAAAGTCGCGAGTAAAATTTCA
>NC_051400.1:49907790-49907887 GCF_015228065.2 Penaeus monodon
ACATGTCCGGCAACAGGTGGTAGAGGCAAATAAATTGAAAGTCTTGCAGAAGAACTGACTAGCTGTGAAAAACAACACTCTTTTCTTGCAGAATGTT
>NC_051400.1:49908683-49908788 GCF_015228065.2 Penaeus monodon
TTTCTTATCATTCTATATCTTCATCTATCTCTCTTTTCTTATTTCTCTTATATTCTTAGTATCTATCATTATATATGAATTATATTATTAAATGAATAAACATTC
>NC_051400.1:49910816-49911542 GCF_015228065.2 Penaeus monodon
ATCCCGAGAGTCGGACAGAGACCAGCAAGCAAGGACCTGAGAGCCATGAATACCACGAGGGCCATGGGGGCCACGATGGCCACGAGGGCGGGCCACGCCGAAGTGGAGCGCGAGGAGCGGCGTGTCCGCCTGATGCTCGGCTGCCGCGCGGTGTCTGTGCTGCAGATGCTGTCGGCGTGCCGGCAGCGCCTCCCCTTTGTGCGCCACGACGCGCCTCTCCGTCACGCACGACATCGTGCAGCTGCTGGCGTCCTTGCTCTGCGCGTCGCCGTGGAGGACGCAGTACCGAGGGAAGCCCTATGTCTTTCAAGACGGCCAGTGGGCTGAGCAGGGCGTCGAGGGCCAAGACGGAGTTCCTGCCCTCACCCGCACGGAGTGCCAGATCTGGGCGACGCTTCACACACTCCTGCTGGACTCGGAGACCTTGGCCTTGTACGAGATCAACAGCCGACGCCGCTCCGCCCTTCTGAAGCTGCGGGGCCTCCTCAATGACGCCGCCCTAGCGCAGGTGCCCGCCCTCGAGCCGCTGGCCAGGTGGCTGGCGAGCCTGGCCTTCGCCACCCCCCAGGCCCCACGCCCCCCGCCCCTCGTCACCTCCGTAGCGCAGGCAAGTCCTTCGGAGGCAGGAGATGCCGTGGGTTCTGAGCTGAGGGCGTCGGCGGAGGCTGACGCCTGATGGACAGAGCGAGGAATAACTCTTTCTAAGATCCACTGCTCAGGAGTAGG
>NC_051400.1:49916615-49917097 GCF_015228065.2 Penaeus monodon
TGGCATCGGTATGAATAGTCTTAGATAGAAATATTGAAAAGTCCCTAAACCTACAGAGAACAGTACATGTAGCCACGGCCATTGGGTTTAAAAAAGAATAAAGCGAAATTTAAAGGCAACAAAGGGTACGTAGTGCATTGTTAGGAGATTTATTATGCATTGCAAGTTTGATTGTTAACATTACCCTTAATCTTCTGTTTTACATATATGTACATATGTAATATTGTACACGGGGAGCAGCTCATGAGTTTTCATAACGAGTAATGATACTGTAGACACAAAAGCACGTTTGAATATTCATAGCCAAATATCGTCATTCATGTAATAATATGGATCTGATATCTACTAATTTATAGTCAAATAACTGTCATGTATTACCAATTTACTTATATTAAAATGATCATCATCATGTAAATTAATTTACATACATATATTTTTTCCTGGAAAACTGACTCTACTCTCCCCATGACAGCTAGGTGAGA
>NC_051400.1:49917129-49917335 GCF_015228065.2 Penaeus monodon
CAGCTGGCGGACCTCTTGTCGCCGAGGTTTCTCACGCCCACGCCCGACGCCCTCGCTGCCCTTGCCACGCACATGGCCGCTGCCTGGGACCTCGAGGCGCTCGAGGTGCTGCTGCCGGACACGCCCGCCTGCGCCGCCTGCGGGAGCCCAGCCGGCCGCAGGTGCTCTAGGTGCCGCACGATCTGGTACTGCCGGAGGTAATCTCT
>NC_051400.1:49919298-49919558 GCF_015228065.2 Penaeus monodon
GAGTGCCAAGTGAATCATTGGACGGACCACAAGAAGCTATGTGATCTTGTCACGAAAGAGGCTGATACAAAGAAGAAACTTATCATTGAGTAGCTTTTCTCTTGTAAAAGGTGTAGCACATTTGAGAAGACAAATATACCACTTTAATGAATTACAACGGAATAAAAAAGGTGTATGGTCGCCTTCTTCTTCCTGGTGAATGTATGTATGGTCCAGTCACACGTACATTATGATTATGTCATTATGTATGTTTCAGCCAC
>NC_051400.1:49919943-49920463 GCF_015228065.2 Penaeus monodon
GATAGACAAACAGAGGCTGAAACGGGGAGTTAGAAAGACGAGAGAGTGTCTGCAACACAGGATAACTTTGAAATGCCAGGTATAATCAATGTGTATAGCAAGCGATATGCTTGTGGTTTAACCGGGATATGGTTATAAATTCTACCCTTAAGTAAGATTGGTAAACAGATAGATGGATGAATAAAGAAGATGGTTAGCGAGAGAAAGAGTTTTATTCTATTATTCATGACAACCTAGTGCGTGTGAGCTCTGAGTAATATGGGAAATTGACTATCATCACGGCAAGAGGCTTATAGAAACTGGTTACCTTCGTATAATTATTCCTGCTGATAGATATTCAAGGATATCAGTATATCATTAACATCATTACTGACAACCATTATCTTTATCATGATACGGTGCATGTGTGTGCGCGTAGGTGGGTGTACGTGGGTATGAATGCGTGAGCGTGCGTAGTTTACAAAAGAACTCTTTGCTTAGTGTGTACCGTCGCGCTTACAAAATACACTATCGAAAACTA
>NC_051400.1:49920563-49921010 GCF_015228065.2 Penaeus monodon
GGGACAACAGGGAGGGGGAAAAAAGAGCGGGAGATAAGAGGTGGGGTAGGGAGATGGAGGAGAGAAGGAGAGGGGATGACAGGGAGACAGAGAGGAGTAGTATGGGGGCACTGGGGAAGGAGATGGAGGGAGACAGAGTAAGGGAAGGGTCAGGGGCACAGGGAGACAGAGGAAGGCAGTGGGAGGGGGAAATGGGAGGGAGGCCGGAAAGGGTTCTCAGCTCATGAGAAATTCATCCCAACTTTTGCCGCTGAGTTTTGTCCTTCGGATATTGTTGCTGCGACGCCAACTGGACAGTCGGAAAATGTTGCCAGTTGTAATAATCCCACAGGGACGGAGCGTAGGTTACATCACCCGGTGTTATGGAGCCGCAAACAACGCGAGGCTTTCCCGCCCAGATGGAGGCGTCTGACGTGAAGAAATTTTCTCTCCTGTGGACACGTGGCT
>NC_051400.1:49923877-49924022 GCF_015228065.2 Penaeus monodon
TAATTGTTTATATTATAATTCAGTCACTGTAACGAGAATTTATCACCTGTTAGGAATGTCTCTCATCATCATATACATGGCTTGTATTTTCCACAATGGTCTGCACCGTATCATGGTTTCATTTTGTTACCCATCTGTTGTCTAT
>NC_051400.1:49924083-49924159 GCF_015228065.2 Penaeus monodon
GGAACAGATGAAAGAAATTTATTCTTTGAAACGTTTATAATAAAAAAAATCACCACAGCCCAAAGAATACTTATGC
>NC_051400.1:49924308-49924592 GCF_015228065.2 Penaeus monodon
CACATATGGAAAATAAACTAAAATGTGGAAATATATAATGAAAACTATTTCATATGAAGGAGGTACTGTAAGAAACTTTAAGTATAGTGAAAAAGCTGTAAGGACAAATGCAAAATGTATAAATTGTTTCGATCTGGTTCTTCTGGAATTAGAGTTTTATATGTGATCTTAAATTATAAAGCAAAGTTTAGAATATTAACTTGCAATTGTTCTCAAACGTGCCTTGGTGTCATGAAGGTTCGAGAATTGCCATAACAACATTCGCATATCGCACACGTACATAA
>NC_051400.1:49924716-49925117 GCF_015228065.2 Penaeus monodon
TTTATATGTATGTCATGTTTGTAGTAAATTATATAACAATATATATAAAAATACAAACATTTGTTGGTAGTGTGTAGTGATCCGGCCACCATTCACCCCCCCCCCTCGTACTCTGTGTTTCACCTGTAGCAAGACTCTCTTTCAAGGCGCTCTTTGCAGCCCCGTTTTCTGGTCAATTCTAAAGGTTTGGGAAAAACGTCCTTCCACTAGTTGAAATTTCATAACAAGGGGAGGGCTAGACAACATGACAATTTCGAAAAATATCGTTAACAGGAGGGCCCTAAAAAGGACTCCGTAAAAACAATTCATATGAGCCCTCCGCGACTAGGCACGAGTACAACATACCAATTTTATTACCGATACAGTACTTTTTAATTCTCCCCTTTTATTCGTCCAATCTC
>NC_051400.1:49925145-49925744 GCF_015228065.2 Penaeus monodon
AGTGCAATACCACCCCCTCAAAGGCCACGCAAGTTGTATTCAATTAGCAAAGAAAGCCTTTTATCCCGCAGGCTTTCCTTTCGATAGTTATTCGATAGTGTATTTGTAAGCGCGACGGTACACACTAAGCAAAGAAGTTCTTTTGTAAAACTACGCCGCTTCACCGGCTTCAATACCCACGTACACCCACCTACGCGCACACACTGCACCGTCTCATGATAAAGATAATGTTGTCAGAATGATGTAATGATATATGATAATCCTGAATATCTATCAGCAGGAATAATTATACGAAGGTAACAGTTCTATAAGCCTCTTGCGTGATGATAGTCAATTTCCCATATTACTCAGAGCTCACACGACACTAGGTTGTCATGAATAATAGAATAAAATCTTTCTCTCGTAAACCATCTTCTTTATTATCCATCTATCTGTTTACAATTACATTAAGGTAGAAATTATAACCATAAACCGGTTAAAACCACAAGGATATCGCTGCTATACACATTGAAATTATACCTGGCATCAAATATTCCTGTGTTGCAGACACTCTCTCGCTTTTTAACTCCCCGTTTCAGCTCTGTTTGTCTATCTATTAA
>NC_051400.1:49926069-49926363 GCF_015228065.2 Penaeus monodon
TACATATTATTATCGATAAATTTCATAATTACCACCATGATGTGGCTGAAACATACATAAAATGACATAATCATAAGTACGGGACGGACCATACATACATTCACCCAGGAAGAAGAAAGGGGACCATACACCTTTTTTTTCCGTTGGGAATTCATTAAGTGGTGTATTTGTTTTTCTCAAATGTGCTTTTCACCTTTTACAAGGGAATAGCACTAATGATAATTCTTCTTTGTATAGCCTCTTTCGTGACAAGATCACATAGCTTCTGTGGTCCGTCCAAGATCACTTGGCACT
>NC_051400.1:49927925-49928195 GCF_015228065.2 Penaeus monodon
GAGTGCCAAGTGAATCATTGGACGGACCACAAGAAGCTATGTGATCTTGTCACGAAAGAGGCTGATACAAAGAAGAAACTTATCATTGAGTAGCTTTTCTCTGTAAAAGGTGTAGCACATTTGAGAAGACAAATATACCACTTTAATGAATTACAACGGAATAAAAAAGTGTATGGTCGCCTTCTTCTTCCTGGTGAATGTATGTATGGTCCAGTCACCACGTACATTATGATTATGTTCATTATGTATGTTTCAGCCACATCATGGTGG
>NC_051400.1:49928567-49929176 GCF_015228065.2 Penaeus monodon
TTAATAGATAGACAAACAGAGGCTGAAACGGGGAGTTAGAAAGACGAGAGAGTGTCTGCAACACAGGAAAAATATGAAATGCCAGGTATAATCAATGTGTATAGCAAGCGATATCCTTGTGGTTTAACCGGGATATGGTTATAAATTCTACCCTTAAGTAAGATTGGTAAACAGATAGATGGATGAATAAAGAAGATGGTTAGCGAGAGAAAGAGTTTTATTCTATTATTCATGACAACCTAGTGTGTGTGAGCTCTGAGTAATATGGGAAATTGACTATCATCACGGCAAGAGGCTTATAGAAACTGGTTACCTTCGTATAATTATTCCTGCTGATAGATATTCAAGGATATCAGTATATCATTAACATCATTACTGACAACCATTATCTTTATCATGATACGGTGCATGTGTGTGCGCGTAGGTGGGTGTACGTGGGTATGAATGCGTGAGCGTGCGTAGTTTACAAAAGAACTCTTTGCTTAGTGTGTACCGTCGCGCTTACAAAATACACTATCGAATAACTATCGAAAGGAAACGCCTGCGGGGATTAAAGGCTTCTTTGCTAATTGAATACACGTGCGTGGCTTTGAGGGGTGGTAGTGCAAT
>NC_051400.1:49929204-49929464 GCF_015228065.2 Penaeus monodon
GAGATTGGACGAAGAAAAGGGGAGAATTAAAAAGTACTGTATCGGTAATAAAATTGGTAATGTTGTTACTCGTGACCTGAGTCGCTGGAGGGCTCATATGATTGTATTTACGGAGTCCTTTTAGGGCCCTCCTGTTAACGATATTTTTCGAAATTTGTTACTGTTTCTAGTCTCCCCTTGTTATGAAATTTCAACTAGTGAAAGGACGTTCCCAAAGCACTTAGAAATTGACCAGACAAACTGGCTGCAAAGAGCGCCCT
>NC_051400.1:49929868-49930065 GCF_015228065.2 Penaeus monodon
GCAAGTTAATATTCTAAACTTTGCTTTATAATTTAAGATCACATATAAAACTCTAATTCCAGAAGAACCAGATCGAAACAATTTATACATTTTGCATTTGTCCTTACAGCTTTTTCACTATACTTAAAGTTTCTTACAGTACCTCCTTCATATGAAATAGTTTTCATTATATATTTCCACATTTTAGTTTATTTTCC
>NC_051400.1:49930178-49930256 GCF_015228065.2 Penaeus monodon
GCATAAGTATTCTTTGGGCTGTGGTGATTTTTTTTATTATAAACGTTTCAAAGAATAAATTTCTTTCATCTGTTCCAG
>NC_051400.1:49930315-49930470 GCF_015228065.2 Penaeus monodon
ATAGACAACAGATGGGTAACAAAATGAAACCATGATACGGTGCAGACCATTGTGGAAAAATACAAGCCATGTATATGATGATGAGAGACATTCCTAACAGGTGATAAATTCTCGTTACAGTGACTGAATTATAATATAAACAATTAGATAGCTGT
>NC_051400.1:49932927-49933002 GCF_015228065.2 Penaeus monodon
GAACGGACTCGACTCAACAATGGAGTGTTGACGGATAGTTACTCACAAATGAAAGTGCTATGCATCACGAGGACT
>NC_051400.1:49933299-49933621 GCF_015228065.2 Penaeus monodon
AGCCACGTGTCCACAGGAGAGAAAATTTCTTCACGTCAGACGCCTCCATCTGGGCGGGAAAGCCTCGCGTTGTTTGCGGCTCCATAACACCGGGTGATGTAACCTACGCTCCGTCCCTGTGGCATTATTAACAAACTGGCAACATTTTCCGACTGTCCAGTTGGCGTCGCCAGCAACAATATCCGAAGGACAAAACTCAGCGGCAAAAGTTGGGATGAATTTCTCATGAGCTGAGAACCCTTTCCGGCCTCCCTCCCATTTCCCCCTCCCACTGCCTTCCTCTGTCTCCCTGTGCCCCTGACCCTTCCCTTACTCTGTCTCC
>NC_051400.1:49933702-49934137 GCF_015228065.2 Penaeus monodon
CCTACCCCACCTCTTATCCCGTCTATGGACGACAAATGAACTGTGATCTCGATTAGTTTATTCCAAGTTTTCAATCTATCTGATTAAACTCGCCCGGTCTTCCCGAGTGAAGAAATGCTGGAACTTTTGCCTGAAACTTCGACTTATCTTTATGGACACGTCCCTAGAGACGAGCCAGGGGGTAGGGGGAGGAGGGATAAAAGTTGCTGTTGCTAACTCTCTTCCACAAATTATTGCCGGGGTACGCTACACTAGAAGGGGTCTCAGGGGAGGGGAGGGAGCAGGGGCGTCTGCCAGGGTTATTATTTAGTTTTCTTATTTTTGGATGGGCGGGGCTTCAGGACGAGTAAGGAGCTTGTATGTGAATATTAATTCGTAAGATCTAATGTGCTTTTCAGACGTAATCATGTCTCTGTTTCAGTCTCTGTCCCTCAT
>NC_051400.1:49934176-49935138 GCF_015228065.2 Penaeus monodon
ACCAGATTTTGTGCTTTGTCTTTTTGCGAACGAGGCCACAACCTATGCGTAATCACATTTCATAAACGGTAAATATCACAAGAGGTGTTCCAGCAACAGCAATATCAGAATGTACAATGAAGAAGAAACGTAGCAGTAGATTTCAGGCACAACTTCCAAAAAGCGACTCTGTCCATTACACCAGTTTTATTTCCGTCATTTCATCTACCAAGTTCGAAGAAACATTGTTACGAGGGTTAAGAAAAAAGCAATGAAAAAAAATGTAGAAGAAGAAACTTGAAAGGATTGTAATTGGATGGTTGGGAGCGGGGGGGTCCATTCTAATGTATCTTTCTACAATGTGGCGTCGAAGTTTGGAAACTGTGCTGATCCCAAGATTAAGGTACGTTTCGAAAATGGATATTGATATAGAAAAAAGTGAAGAACGTAATAAGAAAAGAATCGATAAATAAATAACGAAGACAAAGCTATACATGCAATATCAGACTACTTAACCGTTATCCCTTTTATCATTATTTATAAATATGGAAAGGAATTCCTGAAGTGTGTACAACAGCAAAAATAAGTTCCTGCGGGCACCGTGTTGAGTCCCCCGTGGTTTGGATTCTTGGCCACTTCTCCTTTGCCTTTCTCGCCCTCGCCTCAGCACAAAAGCAACAGAATAAAGACCCACGAGAGAACAGCCCTGATTCGAATCCCTCTGAAGGCAAGTGAAATGTTTGGCGAACAAGGGAACTTAATTTACAGGACAAAAGAATTTTTCATGACAATCTTAAGCCTCGCTGCATGGCGTGATAGATACTTCTAGGAAAGATTTAGGAAAATATTTGATGATGTTGAAAAGAACCATAAAAAAAAAAATCCGAAACAAGCTTGTAAATCAACACGTGAGGACGATGACGGTGTTCCTTAATATCCTACATATCAATAAGACGATTTTTTTTACGTATTACGTTTATCGT
>NC_051400.1:49935283-49935369 GCF_015228065.2 Penaeus monodon
TAAAAAAATCAGACACCGACAGAAATGAGGTTATATTTATGCTTGTTCCTACAGACTTCTCGTTACAAGTCACTCTCGGTCAGTCG
>NC_051400.1:49937039-49937421 GCF_015228065.2 Penaeus monodon
GCATCTTGCCTCGTTTCTATCACGTCAACACATACGAGGTTTACCGCCGTGGTTCATTTTTTTTAAGATGCAGTGTTCAGATCGACAGGGGCGGGATAAGAGACTTGTCTGGCACTGATTTCCAAGCTAACTAATAACAACAAAGAACCGTAGGCACAAATGGGTATCAGCCATTAGCAGAAAGAATTGGGACCCAGACATCAGGAGCGCGTCTGCGGGGAAACTTTAATTGTAACTGGAGTGTAACTTCTCCTCAAAAAAAAAAAAAAATCTCTTCTGTATAATGTTGCTATTATGTTATACGTGCCGACGATATATCGTGACCATGGCCAACACACAATGGCTGTGGGCGAGATTTAACTGTGTTTTAAGATTTGTGTGC
>NC_051400.1:49938414-49938912 GCF_015228065.2 Penaeus monodon
CAGCGTGTTTGCCTCCCACACACGGCGAATATCCAGACATCAACTCCAACACCGCTCCTTTAACCCTTATGCGCAGCCTTATACAGCAATACTACAAGCTGCTGATGAAGATGGTGATAATGGAGATGACGCAGTAGTATCTCTACTTTAGTGCCTTTGACCCATGCTTTGCATCGGACATGAAACAGAAATCGTTTCTAGTCCGAGATAGACCATTGCGCGATAACCTTTGCCTGTTACACACAAATCAGTCACACACTTGGCATGTGTGCTGATATAATGAGCAAATGTACTTTATCTATTTATAACATTGCTTGGTGTTATATGTGGTATGTTAGAGGACAATCAATAATGTGAACAAGTCTGTATAACCTTTTTGTGATTATATTGGTGATATTAATAGAACATGCGTCATGGAAATTGATGCTATTATGGGTGATGTATTATTGTGTACGTACACTCAGGTAGAGTAATGATGGCTGCTGTTGCTAATATTTG
>NC_051400.1:49939347-49939520 GCF_015228065.2 Penaeus monodon
GAGCATGAAGACACCGAGTGAAGGTGTCGGTATGAATATAAAAATGAGTCTAACTATCTGAGCATATAGGTGTTCTGGGACCTAAAGCGAGAAGTTTGATGAGACGGAATTGCTGTAAACATTTTTACTCGTGGATAATAATTTTTCAGTAACTATAAGAGATTACAAGTGAG
>NC_051400.1:49944130-49944759 GCF_015228065.2 Penaeus monodon
GATCTCTCATAAAATTAAAGTGCTAAGACATTTATACTTTCCATGTATCCAGACTTATCGACAGGCAAATATGTACAAAGTCAACCTTTATGAAGGAAATTAGTTGCGCTCTCAAAAAACTGACACGTTCCTACCCCGACTTTCCCGTGCAGCTACTTCCCGGCTTACCTCCCTTCTCCCTCGCCCCTTCCTGCTCTCCTCCCCTTGCGCTTCCTCCCCTTTCGGTCCCTCTCGGCCTCCTAAAGTCTCCGCAGAACATGACTGGCCGAACTGTCAAAGTCTTATCGTTAAACGTAAAAGTCTTGAGAATGTGGAAGAAGTAAGTGTTTTGTGTCTTGTCTGAAGAAGAGGGGGAATCAGGGGAAGGGGGATGAATAGGGGAGAAGGGAGACAAAAGAAAGATGTGGGGAGCGAGACACGAAGGAAATGGAAGAGGAGACGGAAAAAATAGTAAGGAAGACCAGGGAGAAATAATAGAAAGGGAAGCACGAGGAAGAGAAGATTAAATGGGAATGGAGAGGGGAAGAAGAGAGGGCATGGGGGTTGGGGATAAGGGTAAACGAAAGAAAGGGGAAGCGAAAGGAAAAAATGCGGAAGAAGGAGGGGAGGATTCAGAGAAAGGGGAAATG
>NC_051400.1:49960029-49960543 GCF_015228065.2 Penaeus monodon
TTTTTGGGGCCCCAAAAACCCCCTTCCCCCCCAAAAACGGAAAAAAGGGCAATTCCCTACCCAGGCCCCCGGCCCCGCCAAACCCAACTCGGGGGGCCCCTCACCGGGGGGGGGGGGGGCCCCCCCCTTAGGGGCCCCCGCCCCCCGGGGCCAAAAAGGGCCCGGGGTTTAAAGGAAAAAAAAAAAAGGGGGGGGGGCCCGGGGGGGGAAAAAAAAAAGGGGCGTACGGGGGGTTTTCAAGTTGTAAAACCCTTTAAAAGGGGGGGCCCCCCCCCCAAAGACCCAACTTTAAAGGTGGGGACGCCGGGGAAAAACCAAGAAGACCAAAAAAGTAACTTTTTTAAAAAAAATAAAGGGGGGGGGGAGGAAAAAGGGAAAAATTTTAAACAAAAGGAAAGGCCAGGGCACATAGGAGGAGGCCCAAAAAAAAGGGGAGCCCCCAAAAAAAACCCCGGAGGGGGGGAAAAACGGGAAAAGGGGGAAAACAAAAGGGGAAAAAAAAGGGAGCGAAGGG
>NC_051400.1:49960891-49962244 GCF_015228065.2 Penaeus monodon
TTATTTAATTACTTTTAAATAATATATAATATTATATAAAAATATAAAAGGAAAAATAATAAAAACAATATAAATAATTTTTTAAGAATATAAAAAAATTTTTTTAAAAAGAATAAGTTTATAATATAAATAATATAAATAATAAGATAGAATAGAATTTTTTTAATAAAAAATAAAAGTTAATAGAAATAAAAACTAATATATATATAAAATAATAAATTTTTCCCTTTTTTATATAAAAAAATAATATATAAATAATTTATTAATTTTTTTAAAAGTTTTATATAATATTATATATAATATATATATTTTATATAATATATTTTATAACATTTTAATTATATATATTATATAATAATAGATAATTAAAAAATATATATATAACTTTTAATTAACCCACCCCAAAATTATTTTATATATATAAAAATTTTAAATTTTATATTTATAATTTAAACCCATATTAAAAAATTTAAAAAATTTAAAAACAAATAGATAATTTTTAAAAAGAATAAAAACAATAAAAAAGAAAATCAAAAAGGGGAAGAAATAAAAAAAAAAATATAAAAAAAAATAAAAAAAAAAAATATAAAAATTATCATAAAGATATATTTTTTTATTATATAAAAAAAAATTAAAAAAGGTTTTTTTTTATATATAATTTTTTAAATTTAAAAGGGGTTTTATAAAATTTTTTTAAAAATATTATAATACTATTAATTTATATATATAAATTATAAAAATTATATATATAATATTAAAAATAAATAATATAATTAAATTTATATTTAATAATAATTTAATTTGGTAAAATTATAATATATTTATAATAATATAAAATATTAATTTTAAATTTTAATATATTATAATATATCTTTTATATTTTAATATATATTTTTAAAATATAAATAAATATTTTTATAATATATATTTTTAGATAAAATTTTAATATATAAAATAGTTTATTATATTATTATATATAAAATATATTTTTATTAAACTTATTCTTAATATATTAATAAATATAATAAAATTAAATATGGGAAAATATAATAAAATTTAAAAAGTATTAAAATATATAAAAATTTAATATAAAAATATTTAGTTTTTATATATTTATATATATATAATATAAAATTATATGTATATAAATAAATATTTATATTAATAAAACAAAATTTTTTATATATATATAATATTATATATATTATATTTAATTTTAAAATTTTATTTTTATAAAATATTATATATTATAATTAATATTTATAAAAAATATTTTAAAATATTAATGTTTTTCCCCCATAAAATAATATTATATAATAATTATATATATTTTAATTAAATAATATAAAAAAT
>NC_051400.1:49962305-49963718 GCF_015228065.2 Penaeus monodon
TTGATTATTAATACTTTATTATTTATTTTTTTTAAAAATTTTTAATATATCATAATATAATATATTACATTAAATATAAATAAAAATTAAAACTATAATATAAAAATTATTATTTTAAATATATATTATAATACCGTATTTTAATATATATTATATAATTATTATAAAAAAATAAAAATTATATATTATTTTAAATTTTTATATAAATTTTACCCATTTTTGCCCCTTTTAAACATTTTAAATAAAGGGGGAAAATAGATTTTAAGGAGCAAAACACCGAAACCCGGGTTATTTTTTAAGTTTTTCTTTTATATATAAATTTTTTCCCTTTTATAAACCCTTTGGGGGTTTGTCCTGTGCACCCCTTTTTTTCATAAAAAGGGGAGGGAAAATTTGGAAAAAGGAAAACCACTTTTTTTTTTTTCTGCCCTTTCCCCCATTTGGGTTTAAACCCCCTGGTTTTTCGGGGACCTGTTGCCGGGGTTTTCTGTTATTTTTGACTATAGCGGTCGCATCCGGTTTACGGGGACCCGGGGGAAAGGGCCCCGGAGGGGTTTGGTTGTATGGCGGCCTTTAATTGAAAAGTGGGGCAGCCTGGGAGGGGGCTGTGGGGGAGGAGGAAGCGGGGAACCTGTGCCTGCGGCGGATGTGGGGGAAGGGAAAAAAAACACAAAGGGAAAAGGGCGAAAATTTGGGAGCAGGTGAAAGAAAGGGGAAAAGCGCCGAGGGCATAGCAATTTTGGCCGGAAGTGGAAATGGCAACCCAAAGGCCCGAACGGGGAAAGGGGAAAATATAAAAGGGATTGAGGGGGGTTCAGGCGGGGGAAAAAGTAAAGGAGGAAACGCCCCGAGGTAAAATCAGAGACAACACAAGGCGGCAACAGTGAGAGTGAGTTTTAGGGTCGCTGGGCCTTTGGCGGAAAAAAGGGGCCCCGCGGCGCCCAGGTGTCGGGGGGCCCCCAGGAACCCCCCCCCTTGGAAGGTGGGGCAAAATGGCCCGGTCCCCCCCCGGCCCCCCCATTTCCCCCCCAGGGGGGGCCCCCGGGTTTTAAAGTTTTTCCCCACCCCGACCCTTCCCCGTGTTGGGGCAACCCTTTCCCCCCCGGGGGAGGTGGCCGGAGGATACCCAAGAATCGGACTGGGGGGGCCCAGGAGAAAACCCGGTGGTAGCAGGCCCCCCTAAAAATGCTGGCATCTG
This sequence comes from Penaeus monodon, assembly GCF_015228065.2. NCBI lineage: Eukaryota > Metazoa > Arthropoda > Malacostraca > Decapoda > Penaeidae > Penaeus > Penaeus monodon. The sequence goes on from NC_051400.1 coordinate 49,963,504, forward strand.
CGCCCCAAAGCCTCTTACCCAGGGGGCAAGGCGCCCGTTGGGAAAACCCCCCGCCAATTTGGGGGGCCCGTTGGAAAAGGGTGGAGGTCGGGCCCCCCCGGGGGGAATTGGGGGCTGAAGAGGCCCCCTGGGGCAAAGAAATTTTCCCGGGCCCGGTTTTCTTTTTTTGGGGGGTTTCAACGCGCTGAAATTAGTGCGGCCCGACTTTGAGGGGG
>NC_051400.1:49969797-49970056 GCF_015228065.2 Penaeus monodon
TGGGGAAAGGGGGTATTTTTTTTGCAACATATAAAAATATATGCCTGACTATAAAAATTTTTACGACATTTTTACACGAAAAAGGGCGCTTTTTTCCCCTTATTTTAGGGGGGAATTAAAAATTTTAAAATGGGTAATGTACCCTTTTTGTATGGTCCTGTGTTTATTTCAAGGTTAAATCATATAAGTTTTTTTCAAATGGGGAAAGTGCAGTAGGGGTTTAAAATGGGAAACATGGAGTACGAATTTAAGGGTTTTT
>NC_051400.1:49970990-49971084 GCF_015228065.2 Penaeus monodon
TAAAAAAGCACATATTAATTTTGTTTTTTTGTTTGAAATGTATTTTCTCTTTTTCTAGGGATATGTATAATTATTTTGGGGATCCCTACATTAA
>NC_051400.1:49971254-49971354 GCF_015228065.2 Penaeus monodon
TCCCTGGTTGGAATGCCTTGCATGCCCTTATGGGTTGTGTGGGATATGTTCCCATCCCTATTTTATTTTTGGGCCTCATAATGATTATATTTTTATTTTT
>NC_051400.1:49971831-49972134 GCF_015228065.2 Penaeus monodon
TTTAAAGTGGTGTATTTTATGATATGTGGTGTTTCTTTTTTTTTGTAAATTTTTTATGGTTTTCTCGTTGTTTTCCAAATTTTCATCTTTTTTTTCCAGCTCCACCCCTTTTTGTCCCCCTGCTTCACCCTCAAAACTTTCCTTCCCTCCTTACCCCTTTTTTCCCCTGTTTTTCCGTTTTATTCCTAATTAGTGCCGCTTACGGGTATATGGGTCTTCGTTTCCCCCATCATCTTACGGGCCCCCCTGGTTTAGAAACCCCGGAAATCCGAATATTCCCGGGGAAGCTTGGAAACCCAAAAG
>NC_051400.1:49972164-49972233 GCF_015228065.2 Penaeus monodon
GATGTTTAATGAAAAAGGGAGAGAGCGTTGACTTGTCGGAATCATTAGGAGATGGGAAAAAAGTTTTAG
>NC_051400.1:49972278-49972755 GCF_015228065.2 Penaeus monodon
ACCCATTTAGAAATGGGCCCGGGAACCCAAAGGAATGGGCCCCAAAAGGGGAAAAATAGCAAAAAATAAAGGGTTAGGGTTTAAATAAAAAATCTAAAACAGCCTCAAATTTCTTCGTTTATGAAATTTTGGGTTGACCATTTTATTATAGTCCCTTCCAATTAAAAATCCTGGCCCGTCAACCCCAAACCCCTGGTCCAAAAAAAAAGTTTAAAAGAGTGAATTCCCCCCTAAAGATGGGCCGCCATTAAAAGGCCCCCAGCTTGGGGCTCTCAGCTAATCTTTTTCGCTATCTGAAAAAGGGGGATTAGGAGATGCGGTTGCGGGAAGAGGGGGAAAGAAAAAAAATATAATGCTGTGTTCATGTGGTTACTTGCAGTTTTCTTTTTCTTCCTTTTTTTTTTGTCCTTTTTGTCCAATGTACAACGCGGTACGTATTAATTGTAGATCTGTATATCTATCTTTTACATCATCATC
>NC_051400.1:49978423-49978578 GCF_015228065.2 Penaeus monodon
TTTTTTTTTTTAACCCCCAGGCCCCAATGTCAAACCTTTTAAAAAAAAGTTTTAACCCATTTTCCCCCCTTTTCCCTTGGCCGGGGGGGAATGCCCCGTTTTTTGGGGGTTGAAAAAAGGAAATTTTTGGAAAATGGGGTAAATTTTTCCTTTTT
>NC_051400.1:49978626-49978704 GCF_015228065.2 Penaeus monodon
TTTCCCTTTCCATTTTTAAGGAACAGGGGAAAAAGGGGGGTTTTTTTTTAAGCCCTGCTTTCAAAAAAATTTTTTTTG
>NC_051400.1:49979255-49979485 GCF_015228065.2 Penaeus monodon
TGGCAAAAATGTGGTGGGTGGGTGTAAAAGGGTAGTGCGGGGAGGTCTGTGAGGGGATTTCCCCTTGTTCTTAGCATCCCCCCGTTTTAAAATTGTGCTTTAGCCCCTAAATTCTCATCATGTATTGGGGGGGGGAAAATGGTTAAAGGATTTAAGGCCCGGAAGGGGTCCCCATTTTTTATTTAGGGAAATAAAGCCGACTTGATAGATGAAAGGAAAGTTTCCCCCTG
>NC_051400.1:49979510-49983376 GCF_015228065.2 Penaeus monodon
GTGCCTAGGGCCCCCTTTGAAATCTGAAACAAACCGGAAATTTATTTCTTATATCATTATGTTTTTTTTTTCAACACCACAAAAAAAAAAAAGTAAAAAAATATTGGTATTTTTTAAAAAAAAAAAATTTTATATTTATATTTAAAAAAAAAACCGGGCACTTTTTTCTTTTTCAAAAAAACCTTTTTTTTTTATAATACGTGCGTTTTTTTTTTTAAATTTTTTGGAAAATTAAAAAATTTATATTTTAAAATTCAAAAGATGGGGTTTTTAAAATTTTAAAAAAAAAATTTAAAAAACAAAACCCCCAAAAAAAAATAGGGGCCTACCAAATTAATTTGTTCCCCCAAAAAATTTTTAAAAAAAAAATTTTTTTTATGATGAAAAAAGGGTAAATTTTTTATTTTTTTCTTTTGATTATAGATTATAAAAATTTATAATGGTAAAAGCTAATAATAAAAGATAATTAAAAAATTTTCATCCTCTTTTCAAATTAAAACTAAAAATAATATATAGCAAATAGTAGTAATACTTTTTGTATTTTGACTTGTTTTTTGGTTTTTGCAAGTATGTACGAATAAAACAAAAATCCTTGAAAATCTTTTTTGTATAGGGTGGTGGTAGCAGATCATTATAAACATTTTTTGTTTGAAATTTGATGTACTTTACCCGCATTCGAATTTACTTTACTTATTTTTACCATTTTTTACATATTTTTTTTATAGATTTTATTATCAAAGAGTATTAGTTTCATCCACCTTACTAAGTAGCTGACGAAAACGCCCGTTGTCGCATCAACAAACCCCCCCATATTTCGTTTCCTTTAGAAACATAAACTGGCAAAATGGATTAAACTCATTTTTTAAAAATTAAATGTGGAAAAGCCCTTTTGGGGCATGGCATAGTTTTTAAATTTGGGGGAATCTTTCACGTGGGTTTACGCGTACCAAAGAAATCGCTTTATAAAAAACTTTTTTTAACCAATTTGCCCTTTAGTCCCTAGTGAGAAAACAGTAAACTGTGACTAAGGAAAAAAAGTCAAATTTTTATCGTACAAAAGAAAAAATACCAAATTTTCCCTTTTTACTCAATGTTCTGGACTGACAACGTAAGCGAAAACCCCTCGGCATTCACCCCCCTCTTCTCTCGCTTTCACGGGGAGAAAGGGTTTGGGCGCTGGCAGTCAACTGTTTTCATTTACAAAAATTTAAATTTATGAAAAAATAGGGAAAATTTGATTTTAAGGTCGTCCTCCTTTTTTTTCGGCTTTTAAAGAGGACGAACGAGCAGCCCGGCAGGTCCTAGCACTTTTGTTCGCAAAGGTTTGAGGGGAAGGAGTTTGGGGGTTGGCCGCTTTGGGGTTGTTGAGATGAGTTTACTTTCCCCCATTGTTTTTTGCGCGATCAAATTTGGGTATAACGTGATTGTTTTGTGCTCCAGAGAAAAACTAAGTCATTCTTTTTGTAAACCCTATACTGGTGGAGAGGAGAAGGGCTGAGAGCTTTCCCCATTCTAGAGTTCTAGAAAGTTCTTTTTTTATTCATGAGTTATTTTTGGGGTTTTTTAAAAGTATAGGGTGTAAGAATTTTGCTTTTTGCTTTTTCGTTCACCTCAAAATCAGGGAAAATTCTGGGGCCCAAAGTTTTAAATAAAATTGACTCATATAAAATTAAAACCCTTCCTTTCCCCTAACCATATCACTGGGAAATGTGTACAACTGAAGTGGGGGTACCGACTTTGGGAAATTTAAATTTTATTCGTTTTGTCTTTTTTGCAAAAAAAAATAAAAAAATAATTAAAACAGACGTTAAACATAATTTTTTTTTCATTTTTTAATTTCACTTCATTGTTGCCCATTAGGGCAAAACGTGTACCTAATAAAAAATCGAAACCACTAAAAGGGTCTCGATATAACGTCATCCTTTTTTAGCAAAAATTATGCCCTTAAACCCCCTTTTCAAAATTTTTGAATATCAACTTTGTCCCTCAAAATTTTTATATCAATACAAAAGAAATGTTGATAATAAAATGTAATGTGGTTTAAACAAAATGCTTAAAATTTTTAATATTTGTTTATATCGTCCTTCTCATAGACCCCGGTTAAATACTAAATTTTTCTAGGATAATATTACAACATTTAATGATCATGACTCGCACAAACTTTGTGATGGGCCGTCTTCTTCCCTCAACTAATTTTCTGTAAACTGCTTTTGTGACTTTAAAAACCCCAAAAATTGTATTTTTATATTAATTTTTTGTAATTATATTTTTTTATTATTATTTTTTTTTTCTTTTTATTTTATTAGGTGCTGCTACAATTTCATATTTGTAAAATTATAATTAAATTTTGATAATGTGCAAAAATTTTTATTGTTGTTTTTTCTATTTTGTTTTCATTTTCTTCACTTTATAAAAAAATTTTTACATTATATTATTTCAATTTTTATGTTATTATTATTATTATATATAGTAGTTGCATATTATTGCTGTTTTTTTTGTTTTTTGTTTTTATTTTCTTTTTTATTTTTATATTTTTATCGTCATTATTTTTTGTCATTCTGTAATCTTTTACTATAAATTTTCATTCTCCAATAACAAAACGTTTTTTCATTTCGTTTTCATTATCTTTTCATTGTTATTTTGATTTTTTTTTCCCACTACTATTAAAAATTTTGATCATAACGTCACTATCATTTTATTTTTTCTGGGTTATATATTTTGTTATTTTTTGTTTTGTATTATCATCTTTGTTGTTATTTTCATTATCACCCTTATATAAATCATTTAATTTTTTATCAATAATTCGAATCACTGTTTATTTTTATATAGCTTTATTTTTGTTTTTTAATTTTTTATCAAATTTTGACTGAATACCCCGTTTGTATAAACATCCCCATTGTTAATTAATTGCTATTGTTATTTAAAATAAAAATAATTTTTTATTTTTATTACGTTTTATTTCCCTTAATACATCGTCATCATCTTTCATTATCATAAAAGAATGATATTATTGTTTTGTTTATATTAGGATTGATGTTTATCAGTAAAATTATTTTACATATAGTTATTTTTTCTTTTATGTTTTTCATTTTGGTTAGAACTTCCCCGCATTCCATTTTCCTCTTTTTAATCTGTTTTACCCTCAAACTTTTTTGCCACACATTATCATAAGATTAGGTTTTTATCTTTTTATCTTTTTTTAGTCTCATTATTGGTATTATGTTATTTTTTTATTTTATTATTATTTTTATTATTATTATTTTATACTACACTATCAATTATCACTTATTATTTATTTATCATAAAAATGCAATAAATTTTTTCATATATATCGTTATCATTCTATTCCATTTTGTTATCATTTTTATTACCATTATTTTTTTTATTATCATTATGTTATTATAAAATTTTATCATTTCATTATGAAATTTTCTTGTTAATTTTCCCAAAAAATATCATTATGGTTTTGATTATGCGTTATTTATCTTTATCAAAATCATAAGAATTTACTATAAAAATTTTCATTTATTTTTGTTCCCTTCTGCGTCATTTTTAAAGTATTTTCAATCTAAATTATTTTTTTTTTTAATTTTTGTTAAAATATTATTTTCGTCATCATTTTTTTTATTTTTATTTTCATTATTGCCCTCACTATTATATTCCCGAAACATCCATAAATAAAAATTAAAAGCAATACAGATTTTTTTAATGGTTTTAGCAATTTTTATTATATTCGTTACCCCTTGCCATCAAAACAAAATTTCCCAAAGTTTAAAGTAGTGTATTACTGCAATTTGATACCTTTTTTTTTATTATTACTACTACTATTATATGATGTTTTTGCGAGTGGATTTGTTTTGTGATGA
>NC_051400.1:49983598-49983942 GCF_015228065.2 Penaeus monodon
TAAAAAAAGTAATAATTAGTTTTACATAAAACTGCAAAGGATGATAACTATAGCAATAGTGAGATTATATTGGGAAAAAAAATGTTTGCAAGAGAAATTAGTCGTCCCAAAACGGGTAAAAATCTATTTTAAAAAAAAAAAATAATGAAACGAAAAAAATATTTAAAAGTAAGACAATAATAATGTAAAAAAATAAGACACTGATAATGTGATACTGCTGCTAACTAAAACTCTAAAAATTATAATAAAAAGAATGAAAATATTTTAATTAGAAAATAATTAAAAAAAAAATTGTGATCATCATAACGTTAAAAAAACTAGATTATCTCTTATGTTTTTTACCC
>NC_051400.1:49983977-49984159 GCF_015228065.2 Penaeus monodon
AAAGATCATTATGTTTTTATTAATTATTAATATGTGAAAATGATTATTGTTGCCTTAATGCATCTTTTTAATTTTTTTATAATTTTGTTGTTATGTATTTTTTATTTTAGGGTTTTATAATTTTTATTGTCGCTTTTTTAAAATTCATCACAGAAAAACTGTTCTAGCATACTAAATACGAC
>NC_051400.1:49984188-49984323 GCF_015228065.2 Penaeus monodon
CCCACCCTCGGGCGGAAATAAAAGGGGGGGATAAAAAGAGAAAAAAATGGTTGGGTTTACGGGGTGTTTAAAAAAATCGTTTTTCTATTCGTTTTAGCCGGGGTGGTTCTCGGCCCGAAAGGGGAATTTTGTTGC
>NC_051400.1:49984360-49984479 GCF_015228065.2 Penaeus monodon
TGTTCGCATGCTGCCTTTTCCCGTTATTTTTGCGTTTTTGCCAAGCACACAACACCGCCGCACGCACGCACCCACAATAAAAGGTGTTTTAGAGAGTTTTTATGGGTTTTTTGGTTTTG
>NC_051400.1:49985758-49987794 GCF_015228065.2 Penaeus monodon
GGGGGGAGCGATGATGATTCGGACAGGTGGTGGGTTTGGACAGAGCATTTCCTGAAAAAATATGGGGCCCACAGTCCCGAGAAATCGCAGAAAATTTCGAGAAATTTTACTAGACTCCACTTGTTTTTAAGCGTTGGCGGAACTTTTTTTGGAGGTCGTTTATGTGTTTTTTTCAAATTTCATGATTTTTTGGGTTATTATCATATTTTCTGCCCCCCATAACCCCGTTGTTTGGAAAACAATTGGGAAATCTGGTTGTTGGGGAAGATTTGCAGTGTATCGGTCGAAAATTTCCCCCAAATTTTCGCTTTAGGTTTTTTTATTATAAAATTATGGTGGGAGGTTTAAACCAAGGGAATGTACTTTGGGCTGTCCCAATCATCCCCCTTTAACCTAAAACAAAATAATGTTGATTCCGGGGATACGATTACATCGTCACCAACACACACTGAAGACAATATAGAAAGGTATTTTTATAAAACATTTTTCTATTATTTAGAGGAGTGGCTATGCAAGGGCCTGCAGCAGGGCCGAAAATAAGAGAAAAATGATAAAAGGGGGATCCACTGTTTTGAAAATGCACGAGAAATTAAAGAAAAGGGGCTTCAGTAAGGGTGCTGCTGCCGTTTGGAGTCCCTAAAAAACACCTTCAACTAGTACAGAGACCCAAAAACCGGACTTTTGGGTGACCGACTTTTCAATTAAAATTACTCGTTAGACAAGTACTAATCCAAAAGGGAAAAGGGGTTTAGCCACTTATTAAAAGACCCCTCTAAACTGTTTATGGTTTTACCAACACAAAAAAACGGCTGGTTTTGAATATGCGTTGCAAAAAATTTGGTGTTCCAGAATCAGGGGCAAGGGGATGAATCTGTGGAAAGATTGGTTAACTGGATTTTTTGAAAAAAGGGATCTTTTCCTAAAAACCCCCTGAAGCAACGTCGGGCTCGGTGAAAATTTAATAGACCCCCTTGCCCTTTCAGATAAACAGAAGAGGTTCAGCGATACATTTATCAGAATCATGCTCTAAAACCCGATGAGACGGATGCACACTTTCAAAAAGTACCAAAATTTAACAAAAGGGGTGTTATCAATTTTGGGCAGGTAACTTCACGTAGCGGGTGAGCTAGAACAAGGGTTTTGGCTTATATGTGCCAAGGGAAAATGCCGCCCCCATTTTATATTTCCACAGTGAGTTTTGAGAACTTGGAGAGAACAGTGTTCCCCCGCATACAGGACTTGTTCACCCCAGCAGGTGGATGACGACAAGAATTTTTCAATGTTTACAGATTGTCTTAAATTCTAGATCATCGGGATCATAAATTTCTCATTAGGGAAAACCATAGTCGATTCTCTATAGAGGCGTTGTTTTTGAAAGGGAACAGGGCATTAACCCCGTTTTTGCTCCAATACACAAACAAGCCCAACCCCTTGAAGAACTGTCAGGCCCTTTAAGACATATTCAAATCAGGGACTCAATGGGGGACTCCACACCCGGACGCCGCAATATCTTGATTGGCCCCCAATTTTGTCCATGCTTGGGACAGAGAGCAAACCAGTAAATATAAAATCTGGCTTTCGTTCCCCAGGGTTTTCCCATTTGACATGGGTTTTTTTTCAAAAGGGGATTTTTCGGGCTTTGGAGATAGGCTTTACAATCATCCAAATCCTTTAATAAATTCACAAGGACAACAGGACACCCGGGCCTTTCCCCCCCAACTCAGCACAACCAAATTTTACTGTTCAACACCCAGTAGATTTTCCACAAGAGTTCAAACACATCTCGATCCTCAGCAGTCCCAAAAACTTCTTACTTTAGATTTAAAAAAAGGATGAGGAAACACGATTATAGGCCCTATTCTGGAGAAACAGAAATGAGAAGGTTCTCCTCAAGCCAACTATTTCAAAAACCTGCCTCAACTGCGTTTCTCCTCGAGATATTCGCCCCTTTCCCCCCGTGCACAAAAAAAGGGCAGTTAAAGTAAAAAGCGGAAATGTTGTAGCAAAAGTTTTCCCGAAAAAAATTGAAATTTAAC
>NC_051400.1:49987838-49988983 GCF_015228065.2 Penaeus monodon
TTTTCTAAAAAAAGTTCCAAAAAACCAAAAATAAATGTAAAGAAAGGCCCCAAAGGGGGAAACCCGAAGACCAAAGATGATAAGACCCTTGAAATGAAATCTATTATCTAAGAGCTAACAAGTCTTTGACTTCTCAGAGGAGGAATTTGACGTCCCCGGAGGGCTTCGTTTACAAAAAACTAGAGCAAGGGGCTTTTTTTTTATTGGAATGATCCAATAAAAGGTAGCAAGTGATTTTGAAAGGGGTTTAATCGTGACATGGGGGGTGAGAATTCAGGTTTCATATTGAAAAATAATTTAAAGCCTGTTCAATTTTTTCCTTTTCCCAAGTTTTGGTAAGCCCCCGTTCAAAAAGGGTCAGTGATTTGGGGTGCTACCAAGCCAGGAAGAGAGGCTAAAAGAAACCCGGGTATTTAATTTTTTTTTTTGTTTTTTGGGTTACAATATGCGTTGGGCCACTACCCAGCCTTTAATGTTTATTTGGTGTAGGCTTATAGGATCAGGGAAGTGTTTTCTGCCAATTTTCTGAATGTGCATATAATAAATCAAGATTTTCAGTTTAAATTTAGTCATATTTTTGTTATGTATAGCAATAACTTGGTAACAGTGCCCAAAAGGCCAGAAAAGGGTTTGTGTTTGTGACAGAGTCAGTTAGAGTAAGTTGGGGTATGGTAGTGGATGTTCAACCCCCACTCAGATAGGCCAGACCGCACAAAGGTCAATCATTCTTTTCAAAAATAAATATATTTTATTTTTAAAGCAATAGCGAGTCTGGTCTTTATCATGAATAAATGTCTTAAAAGTGTATTTACTTTATACAATCAATAAAATAACATTATACTGTACTTATTTTATTTATTTATCAACTATTCTAACATTAAAAGTCAAATATATGTATAATTCGAACCATCCCACACACATGTCCGAATTATCACTACTAGCAAGGATGATTCGGACATTTTATATACATTTGCTTGAAAATCTATAGCTTGAAAGGAAACAAGTTGTACTGCTTGGCTTTTGCACTCGAAATTGCCCAAATAATGGGGTACACTTGGAGATGCAAGAAATGAAGTTAATGCTTCAACTTTTTTTTTAATAATAAAAGGAAAAAAACGTCCAAATCATCACCGCGCTCCCCTATG
>NC_051400.1:49995255-49995995 GCF_015228065.2 Penaeus monodon
CTTTCCCAATTTATGCCGTCTCCTGCTAATGCTCTCCTCTTCCTCCATCATCTCACGTCCTCCTGGTCAGAACCGCAGAGTCCGAATACTTCCGGCGAAGCTTAGGGAAACCTAAAAGAGGGGTGGGAAGAAAGGAGAGGCAAAGGATGTTGATAATTTAAAAAAGGAGAGAGCGTGACTTCTCGTAATCCTTTCATGGAGATAAACAAGTTTGAGGAAAGGACAATGAAGTAATGAAGGAAAACAGAGAGGAGAAAGAACCTATTGAGCAAAAGCCGGAAAGCCAAAAGGATAGGGCAAAGGAAGAAAATAGGAAAAAATAAAGGGTGTAGGTAAGTAATAATCTAAAACGCTCTTTCTTCGTTTATGAAATTTGGCTTTTACCATATTTATATTAGTCCGTTCCATTAACTCCCTGCCAGTCAACCCCTAAACCTGGTCCAAAGAAAAGCTTTAATAGAGTAGAATTCCCCATAAAGATGGGCAGCACTTTAAAGGCCCCAGCTTGGGCTTCAGACAATCTTTTATTTTGCTATCTGAAAAGGGGATTAGGAGATGGGGAGTTGCGTAAAAGGAGGGGAAAAAAAAAAATATAGATTTCTGGGGTGCATGTTTATTTTCAGTTTTCTTTTTCTTTCCTTTTTTTTTTTTGTGTCCTTTTTTGTCCATTTTGTACACACGCTTTTACGTATTAAAATTTATATCCGTAAAAATCTATCATAATTTCATACATAACCCTA
>NC_051400.1:50002253-50002993 GCF_015228065.2 Penaeus monodon
ATGGACGTTATGTAGGGCCCAGACAGGAGGCAGACGTAGAATAAACGAGAGGAGAAGTTGAAAGAATAATCAAAGGTTATGGTTGTGAAGGTGGTACGAACAAGGGATGCAGAGGATAAATCCGGGCTGAAGCTCCGACCTAGCGTAAAGTGTAAAAGCTGGTGCTGCACGAAAATATATTCCCCCAAATTCAAAAAGTTCTTGGATTTGTTTACCTTGAGCTGCTACTTGGAATCTCGTCCCGTTTTCCCTCGCGTGATTAATGTTTTCGTCGGACATGGGAGAAATAACACAGCGTGAGGTAATTTATATAGAACACAAAAGACGAAGTGAATAGAGGGAAGACTTGCTTTTAATGCGATAATTGATACATTGTATTTCTATATCGAAAAAAAAATATAGTGGAGTATAATATAGCATATAATGTATAGTTTGTCCACGTAAAACGAAATTATTACATTTGTTGGCTTTAATGTCATTTTTGTTCATACTTTTTACGCTATCAGTCCTTCTGCCGTTGCACCTATATTTGAAATGATCTACTAGTATAAATGACAGATCATCACTAGTGTGCTCGCCCTCTCTTGTGCCTTTAACCTTAAGGCGTCTGGAATGCCTCGAACCGATTGACCCCAAACTGTTCCTCGCCCCCCACTCCTCCCTCCCTATTCTCAGAGCCACAAACATCCCCCTCTCTCCTTTCATTGCTCCCGTCCTTTCATCTCAATTATAAATGGGTA
>NC_051400.1:50003189-50003431 GCF_015228065.2 Penaeus monodon
CTTGCGCGTTTCTATGTACACTCTTTTCCCTTTTGACGTCATAGCAAGTTTGTAGGCCATCTTCATTCACAAAAACCTTAACCGAATATAAATACTCTTCCTAAGTAATTTCCACATTTCTTATAAAAGCAGTGGGGCTCTAAAAGAGAACGTAAAAAATAAACATAAAAACGGAATGTAAGAACAGGGAAAGAGGGAAGATTTCTAAGCCAGGATTTTTTTTCGTCTCCTTGTAAGAAATT
>NC_051400.1:50005055-50005284 GCF_015228065.2 Penaeus monodon
ATTACTGTTTTAAAATCAACATGGCAAGAATGAACAAAACAAAACAAACTCACTTGATCTTGACCTGCCTTAAGCGAACTCATGCCATAAATCCGAAAGGTCATTTTCAGTTTGCGATATTTAACAGATAAAAAATAACCTAGTTACATTTTCACATCTAATTTCACTTAACTAAAGTAACAATTAGTTGATATCTGACTGATTTGTAACTAATCTACTTATTATAAAA
>NC_051400.1:50006662-50006898 GCF_015228065.2 Penaeus monodon
TAAAATTTCTTACAAGGGAGAAAAAAAAAACGGCTTTGAAATTTCCCTCTTTCCTGTTCTTACATTCGTTTTTATGTTATTTTTACGTCTCTTTAGAGCCCCCTGCTTTATAGAAATGTGGAAATTACTTAGGAAGAGTATTATATTCGGTTTAAGGGTTTTTTTGTAAAAATGAAGATGGCCTACAAACTTGCTATGACGTCAAAAGGGAAAGAGTGTACATAGAAACGCGCAAG
>NC_051400.1:50007143-50007875 GCF_015228065.2 Penaeus monodon
TACCCATTTATAATTGAGATGAAAGGACGGGAGCAATGAAAGGAGAGAGGGGGATGTTTGTGGCTCTGAGAATAGGGAGGGAGGAGTGGGGGGCGAGGAACAGTTTGGGGTCAATCGGTTCGAGGCATTCCAGACGCCTTAAGGTTAAAGGCACAAGAGAGGGCGAGCACACTAGTGATGATCTGTCATATACAGTAGATCATTTCAAATATAGGTGCAACGGCAGAAGGACTGATAGCGAAAAAAAGTATGAACAAAAATGACATAAAGCCAACAAATGTAATAATTTCGTTTTACGTGGACAAACTATACATTATATGCTATATTATACTCCACTATATTTTTTTATCGATATAGAAATACAATGTATAATTATCGCATTAAAAGCAAGTCTTCCCTTTTCACTTCGTCTTTTGTGTTCTATATAAATTACCTCACGCTGTGTTATTTCTCCCATGTCCGACGAAAACATTAATCACGCGAGGGAAAACGGGACGAGATTCCAAGCAGCAGCTCAAGGTAAACAAATCCAAGAACTTTTTGAATTTGGGGGAATATATTTTCGTGCAGCACCAGCTTTTACACTTTTCGCTGGTCGGAGCTTTAGCCCGGATTTATCCTCTGCATCCCTTTTTTCTACCACCTTCACAAAAACCCTAACCTTTGATTATTCTTCAACTTCTCCTCTCGTTATTCTACGTCGCCTCCTGTCTGGGCCCTACATAACGCCAT
>NC_051400.1:50011766-50011885 GCF_015228065.2 Penaeus monodon
TTCGAAATATGAGCAGTAAATCTACATGAAGATGTATTCAAGTAAATATACCTTAGTAAGCTATTCAATCTCATTAATCTTTCTATACATTTATTATATCACACACACAACGCACGCAA
>NC_051400.1:50014678-50015306 GCF_015228065.2 Penaeus monodon
GAAAACTGCAAATAACACATGAACACAGCATCTATATTTTTTTTCTTCCTCCTCTTACGCAACTCGCATCTCCTAGATCTCCCTTTCAGATAGCGAATGAAAGATTAGCTGAGAGACCAAGCTGCGGCCTTTAATGTGCTGCCCATCTTTATGGGGAATTCTACTCTATTAAAGCTTTTCTTTGGACCAGTGTTTGGGGGTTGACTGGCAGGGAGTTAATTGGAACGGACTAATAATAAATATGGTCAAGCCAAATTTCATAAACGAAGAAATGAGGCTGTTTTAGATTATTACTTACCTACACCCTTTATTTTTTTGCTATTTTCTTCCTTTGCCCTATTCCTTTGGCATTCCGGCATTTGCTCAATAGGTTCTTTCTCCTCTCTAGTCTTCCTTCATTACTTTCATTGTCCTTTCCTCAAACTTGTTTCATCTCCATGAAATGATTACGACAAGTCAACGCTCTCTCCTTTTCATTATCAACATCCTCTTGCCTCTCCTTTCTTCCCATCCCTCTTTTAGGTTTCCTAAGCTTCGCCGGAAGTATTCGGACTCTGCGGTTCTGACCAGGAGGACGTAGAGATGATGGAGGAAGAGGAGAGCATATAGCAGGAAGCGGCACTAAATT
>NC_051400.1:50021652-50022831 GCF_015228065.2 Penaeus monodon
CATAGGGGAGCGCGGTGATGTTTTTGGACTTTTTTTTTCCTTTTATTTTAAAAAAAGTTGAAGCATTAACGTCATTTTTTGCATCTCCAATTTGTACCCCATTATTTGGGCAATTTCGAGTGCAAAGCCAAGCAGTACAACTTTTTTTCCTTTTTCAAGCTACAGATTTTTCAAGCAAATGTATATAAAATGTCCGAATAAATCCTTGCTAGTAGTGAAAATTCGGACATGGTGTGGGATGGTTCGAATTATACATATATTTGACTTTTAATGTTAGAATAGTGATAAATAAATAAAATAAGTACAGTATAATGTTATTTTATTGATTGTATAAAGTAAATACACTTTTAAACATTTATTCATGATAAAGACCAACTCCTATTGTTTTAAAAAATAAAATATATTTATTTTGAAAAGAATGATTGACCTTGTGCGGTCTGGCCTATCTGAGTGGGGGTTTGAACATCCACTACCATCCCCAACTTACTCAAAACTGACTCTTGTCCAAACACAAACCCTTTTCTGGCCTTTTGGGCACTTTTTACCAATTTTTGCTATAAAATAACAAAAATATGACTAATTTAAACTGAAAATCTTGTTTTATTATATGCACATTCAGAAAATTGGCAGAAAACACTCCCTGATCCTATAAGCCTACACCAAATAAACTTTAAAAGGGCATGGGTAGTGGTCTAACGCATATTGAAAACCAGCAAAACTAAAAAAAAAATTAAAATAGCCCTGGCTTCTTTTAGCACTCTGCTTCACTGGCTTTGGTAGCACTCCAAATCACTGCTCTCTATGAACAAGGCTTCCATCCTCAACATTGGGAAAATGGAAAGAATCTAAACAGGCTTTCAATTATTTTCTAAAATATAAAACCTGAATTCATCATCCTCACCCATGTCATGATTAAACGCCTTACTTTAATGCACTCTGCTACCTTTTATTGGATCTATTCCAAAGAACAAAGTCTCCTTGCTCTAGTAATTTGTCAACGAAGTCCACTTCCGGGACGTCGAATTCCTCCTCTGGAGAAGTCGGAAGACTTGTTTGAGCTCTTCAGATAATAGATGTTCAGTTTCAAGTGTGTTTTCATCACTGCTTTGGTCTTCGGGTTTTCCCTTTTCTGGGCCTTCTTTACATTATTTTTGGTTTTTGGAAACTTTCTTTAGCAAA
>NC_051400.1:50022880-50025101 GCF_015228065.2 Penaeus monodon
AATTTCAAACTTTTCTGGAGAATCTGTTGCTATCATACATTTTCCGCTTTCTACCTTTAACTGTCCTTTCCTTGTGCAGCTTTTGGGAAAGGGGCGAAAATCTCGAGGGGAACATGCAGTTGAGGGCCAGATTTGAAATAGGTTTGGCTTGAGGAGAACCTTCATCAGTTGCTGTTTCTCCAGATGTAGGCCCATAATCGCTGATTCCTCATCTCTGTTTAAATCCCGAGTAGATGAGATTTTTGGGACTGCTGAGGATCAAGACTTGTGTTTGAACTCTTGATGGCTAATCTAGCTGGGGTGTATGAACAGTAGAAGTTGGTTGCTGCTGAGTTGGTGGTGTAAGGTCTGGCTGTCCTGTTGCTCCTTGTGAAGTTGCTGAGGTTTTAAGGAGTTGGGTGATTTGGTAAAGGCCTATCAGTCACAAATGCCCCAGTAAATCCTCCTCTTGAAAGACACCAGTGTCCCAAAAGGGAAATGCCTGTGGGAAAGAAAGCCAGATTTATATTTACTGGTGTTGCTGCTCTGTCCCAAGCAGTGGACATAATTGGGCCAGATCATAGATAGTTGCTGGACTCCGGGTGCCGGAGCATCCACGTATTGAGTCCCTGATTGTAATATGTCTTAAATGGGCCAAAGACAGTTCTGTCAAGGGGTTGGAGCTTGTTAGATGTATGTGGAGGCAAAGTCAGGAGTATAATGCCATGTTCCCTGCATAATCAATCGCCTCTATAGAGAGATGCGACTCATGGTTATCCATAATAAGCAGAACTTTATGATCCAGACCCGCATCTAGAATTCAAGACAAAATGCTGTAAAACATTGAGAAAATTCTTGCTCGTCATCCACCTTGCTGGGATGAACAAGTCCTGTGCATGCTGGTGGAACACTTTCATCATCCAAGCTTCTCAAATCTCACTCGTGGGAAAAATAAAACATGGTGGCAGGGCATTTCCATTGGCACATATAATGCCAACCATTGTTACTAGCTCACCACGCTCACGTGAAGTTACCTGCCCAAATTTATGAACACCCTTCTTGTAATATCTTTGGTACTTTTTGAACAGTTGTGCATCCTGTCTCATCCAGGTTATAGATGCATGATTCTGATAACTGATATCGCTGTAGAACCTCTTCTAGTTTTTGTCTGAAAGATGCCAAGGTTAGTTCTATTAAAACTTGTCATCCGACCAGACTTGTTGCTTCAGGGGTTCTTAGAGAGAGATCCCCTTGTCTTTCAAAAAATCCAGTTAACCAATCTCTTCCAGCAGATTCATCCCTTGCCCATGATTCTGGAACACCAACTTTGTTAGCAACAGCATATTCTATGCCAGCCGTTTTGTTTTGTTGGTAGATAAACCATGAAACAGTTTAGAGGAGTCTTTTAAGTAAGTGGCTAATCCCCTTTCCATGTTTGGAGTTAGTACTTGTCTAACAGAGTAACTTGCTAATTGAAAAGTCTGGTCAACAATAGTCCTGGTTTTGGATCTCTGTACATAGTCATGAAGTGTGCTTCTAGGTACTCCAAACAGGCAGCAGCAAACCCCTTTCTGAAGCACCCTTTTTTTAACTTCCATCAGTGCTTTTCAAAGGCAGTAGGATCCGCTGTTTATCAGTTTTTTCTCTTTTAAATTTTTGGCCCATGCTGCAGGCCTTGCATAGCCACTCACTCTAAAATAATGAAATAATGGTTGTTATAATAATACCGTAGCTATCATTGTCTGTCAGTGTGTGTGGTGTGATCGATGTAATCGTATACACGTGAATACAAACATTATTTTTGTCTTAAGGCTTTAAAAGTGGGATGATTCGGACACGTCCGAAGTATCACTTCCCTTGGATGTCTGAACCATCCCACACATATATATTATAATAATAAACCTAATAAGCTGACACATGTGGAAATTTTCGATCACGTATACACTGCAATATCTTCGCCATACAACACAGATTTGCCCACAATATTGAGTTTCCTAACAACTGGTATATGCACGGCAGTACCACATATGATAATAACTCCATAAAATACATGAGAATGCAAAAAAAATAAACTGACCTCCGAAAAAAAGTAGCCCGCCAACGCTTCCAACAATGTGCGAGTCTAGTAAAAATTATCTTTGCAATTTCCTGCGATTTCTCGGGACTGTGGGTTTCCCATAGTTTTTTTCAGGAAAAGCTCTGTCCGAACCATCCACCTGTCCGAATCATCACCGCTCTCCCC
>NC_051400.1:50026412-50026603 GCF_015228065.2 Penaeus monodon
ATTCCCCTTTCTGGCCAGGAGAAGCCAATCCCGTGCTAAAACGACATAGAAGAAACGATACTTTTAAATCACCTCCATTGAAGCCAGGAACCATTTTTTTCTCTTTTTATCCCTCTCCCTTTGACTTCCTGTACCAGATGGCGTCGGAGAAGACAAAAGAAGTAAGAGAAGAATAAAGTCAGGTATTTACG
>NC_051400.1:50029176-50029625 GCF_015228065.2 Penaeus monodon
ATGTTGTGGTTTTAAAAGTCAAAAAGCAGATTACGAAAATTAGTTGATGGAGAAGTACGGGCCCCTCACAAATTTTGTGACTGGTCATAAAATTTTAAATGTTGCAAAATATATATCCTAGAAAAAAATTTAGTATTTAACCAGGGCTCTAAGAGGAAGGACAATCAACAAATAGTATAAAGTTTAACACTTGATTCAGACCCCATTTACATTTGATTATCAGACATTTTTTTTGTATTACATATAAAAATTGAGGAACAAATTAAGAATTCTAACATTTTGAAAGAGGGTCTTAAGGGCCTAACATTTGCATAAAACTGATGACTTATAAACGAGACCCTGGGTTTGTGGGTTTTGAGTTTTATTAGGGACCGTTTTTTCCCTAATGGGGGAACAATGATATGTAAATTAAAAAAGAAAATAAAATTTTGATTAACGTCTAGATTAAA
>NC_051400.1:50029648-50031486 GCF_015228065.2 Penaeus monodon
CAGAAAAAAGACAAAAGAAACAAAAATTTATTCCTAAAGGGCGGTAGCCGTCCCCCTTTCAGTTGACCAATTCCCAGTGAATGTATAGGGGGGAGAAATTGGTTATTATATGAGTCAAATTTTTTTAAACGTTTGGCACCAAATATTCCCCGATTTTGGGTAACGACAAAGCAAAAAAGCTAAATTCTTACAACCCCATACTTTTAACAAAAAATAATAGATTAACTCTGAATAAAAAAAGAAATTTCCCAGAAACGTCTAAAGAGAAGCTCTCAGGTCCCCTTTTCCTCTTCCACCCGTATCAATGGTTTCATATAAGAGATGACTGATTTTTTTCTTGGGGGCACAAAACAAATCTCGTTATTCCCTAATTGATCGCGCAGAAAAAAATGGGGGAAAGTCAACTCATCTCAAAACAAAAGCCAAAACTGGCCAAACCCTCTTCATCCCCTTTAGCCCCAACCTCTTCGCGAACAAAGCTCTATGGACACTGCGAGGGTGCTCGTTCTGCCTCTTTGAAACCGAAAGAAGAGAGGACCGACCGTTAATCGAGATTTCCTATCAATTTTAAATCAATTTAAATTTTTTTGTCAATGAAAACTTTTTACCCCAGCGTCCCAACCTGTTTCCGTGAAAGACGAGAGAAGAGGGGGGCGTGAATGCCGAGGGGTTTTTCGCTTACTTTTAGTCAGCCCGAACAATTCGGTACAAAAGGGAAAATTTGGGTATTTCCATTTCTTTTGTCGATAAAAATGTTGTACATATTTTCCTTAGTCAAGTATTATACTGTTTCTCCTAGGGGACTGAAGGGGGAAAATTTGGGGTTAAAAAAGTAATTTTATGAACATTTTTTTGGTAAACGCGTATAGGCCACGCTAAAAGATTACCGCGCAATTAAAAACTATCCCTGCCCCAAAACGGTTTTTTTTTTTTAACACATTTAAATTTATGCAAAATGAAATTTAAATGCCATTGCCAGTTATGTTTGCTAGAAGGCAACAAAATAATGGAGGTTTTGATGCAAAAGGGGCGTGAATTCTTTGCAGTACTTAGAAGGTGCATAAAACTAATACCTTTTTGAAATAAAAATGCTAATAGAAAAAAATATAGTAATAAAATGGTAAAAAAATGTCAAGTAAATTCGAAATGCATAAAACTACTAATCTATTCAACAAAAATATGATTATAATATACTGCTACCCCCACCACTACCTAAAAAAATAAATTCAAGGGGATTATTGTTTTTTTCGTACTATTCTATGCTAACAAAAAAACAAATCCCCTAACAAATAAAAAAGCTATTACTACTAATTTGCTACTATTTGTTTTAGTATTAATATGAAAAAGAGGATGAAAAATTTTATTTTCGTTATTATATGAGCTTTATTTCCATTAAATAATTTTTTTTAAACTAAAAACTAAAAAACAAAAAACAACTGTTGACCAAATTTTCATACATCAGAAAAAAAGCAGATTTTTTTTTTGCTAAACTTGAGATGGTTTGGTACAGATGAACATAAAATTGGTTCGGCTAGGCCTTCTATATTTGCTGTTATGGTGGTGTTTTTGCCAAAATTGTAAATTTTTAAATTTTTTTTTACTTGGGGAGACCTTTCACCCTACTAATACCATGCGCATCGTTCGTTTATAGAAAGAAATGATATTTTTAAAACTTGTTAAAAACTTAAAATAAAAAACGTTTCACTGACTATATATAAACCGAAGAAACACCAGTTATTCTTTTGAAAAAAAAAAAATATTTTGCTCATTTTTTGCGCTTTGATCTACGATAAAAAGTGACCTAAAATTTTAATTTTCCTATAGAAAATATACCAATA
>NC_051400.1:50031514-50031586 GCF_015228065.2 Penaeus monodon
GGGGAAAAAAAAGCAAAGTATAAGCAATGTTTTCCGGGTTTGGTTTTCAGATTTCAAATGGACTCCTAGCAC
>NC_051400.1:50031611-50031847 GCF_015228065.2 Penaeus monodon
TCATTTTGGGAACTTTCCTTTCATCTATAAAAGTCGGTTTTATTTACCTCAATAAAAATGGGACCCCTTACTCTGCGACTTAACTCCTTAACCATTTCACCCAGGGCAAATGAGCATGATATGAATTAGTCTAACGCCATTTAAAAACTGGGCGCTGCAGAGACACAAGGGAAAATCCCCTCATCAGACCTCCTGCACATACCTTTTTACAACCACCCACACCATTTTTTGCCAAT
>NC_051400.1:50039948-50040213 GCF_015228065.2 Penaeus monodon
CCTTTGGGGGACCTGAGAATGGGGCAATACTGAAGACCTTTTGGACCAGGAAAACATTTTTCATCCTGATTTCCAGTTTAGTCTTTTTGGGTGTTTGACCTGACTTTTTGGGTTTGGGCCAAACGTACCCTGTGGATAGTAAAACAGCAGGGGGGAGAGCCCTTGAATTGTACTTCCGGTTGGACTGGTCATTTTTTTCTCTTTTGGGGGAATAAAATGAAGGGTTGGAGATGAACCAAAGAAATTTCATAATTCGGAGCAGGTC
>NC_051400.1:50040236-50040666 GCF_015228065.2 Penaeus monodon
CTACAGCACCCAAAGTCCCTAAGGGCTTTTTAAAAAGCGCGGCAGTATATCGGGCAGGTGAAGGTGTAATAGCCACATCCCCCTTAGAGCTTTTATAGGGAAAAGCCATTTCGGCCGTTCCGAAATTATGCTACCGGTATATGGTGCCCTCCAGAATCCCCAGAGGCTTTTGTAACACCATTTGGGGGGAATCCCCGACAAGGACTAGTAAATTTAGGAAGCAGTGAATACCCGAGGTTTCCACGTTTGGGGTCCCACCAATCGTCTTGGCTGAGAATGGGAATATCGGGAAAGGGTTTTTCGACCCCAACTAAACTTCTAAAAACCAGTTGTCGTCATCTGCGGAGGGTTGCGGCCATCAATAGTGGGGGCCAAAAGATCATTTTATCCATGGAGGGCTCCTTCCATACTTTTTTGGGAACATCTCGTG
>NC_051400.1:50040748-50041758 GCF_015228065.2 Penaeus monodon
CGATAAGGGAAGTCAATTTAAAAGATGCCGCCTCTACAGCGTAATAAATCTCTAGGGAAATTTAAAATCCCGGGCATCGGTTTTCAAGCCGGGGGGTAAACCCTTGATCCCTCGTCGGCCAAAACCCCAAAGCTGCGGGGACCACCCTTTTTTTTTGCTTCCGAAAGTAGTTCCACTGGGATTGCAAAGGTGTAGGGGGCCGGGAAACTTTTGGCAAATCAAATCACTGCTGCGGCTAACACCCCTCTCTGCTCTCAAAAATACTGAATGAGAAGGGTAAAATTTTTCGAATTTCCCAAAGATTAAAACCCCCCAAAAGCACCAACACTATCCCCAAAAACCATATAAAAAAAAAATAATTTTTAAAGATTACTTTATGCCCCGGGGGTATCACCACCCGAAAAACGGGTCCTTTTGTGCTGGTGGAAGGGTCAACTGAGCAAAGAAGAAAAAAACTTTGGAAAATGTGCAATCGCATAAAAGGAAAGGGAAAAGGCGATTCTTACACACACAGAAAGTATTTTCCTTAGGGTTTTTCCATATCGTAGAATAGGAAGAAGGGATTTTAAAATTTGGGCGACCCGACACAAAATATAAGAGGTCAGTGTACCTTTTAACCTACTACAACTATACGAAGAAACCATTTTCGCCCAGAAAAAAATCTGTACGATAATAACAACAGTAGAATTCACCTTTTAAAAAGAACGAATGATATTAATATGATAATCAATTATATGCGAGTTTGTATAATAAAATAGGGGGACGGGGAATAAAGATAGCAAAATCATGAATTTTTAAAATTAGTTACCGGGTAAGGAATTGATAACACCGGTAACAAAAACATAAATTAGGTAAGAGAAAGAATTAACACACATTGAAATTAAAAATAAACCACAAAACGCTATTTATTACAGAGATGATGGTTTGGGAAAAGAGAAAGAAATTTCGGGGATGATTTAAGAATATGTTAGGGATGCTTGGGAAAAGGGGTACATGTCTGGAAGCAGGGA
>NC_051400.1:50041911-50042063 GCF_015228065.2 Penaeus monodon
CAAAATCACAAGAAACTTGGGTTCCGAAAAATTAAAGATTAAATAAATTGCTCCCTTTTCATAAGACATGGACAATACCACAAATTTTGCTTTTGTGTTTGAAAATTATTAGTTCAGAAAAAGTGCTTAAAAAGGCAAAATTTTTATTTTAT
>NC_051400.1:50042089-50042173 GCF_015228065.2 Penaeus monodon
TGTGTATTTAAATTAACTTTTATGGGGTACTTAACTTTACCGTCCCATAAGATTCGTAAATGGTTTGAGATCTTCCCCCTTTCC
>NC_051400.1:50042635-50042711 GCF_015228065.2 Penaeus monodon
GCATAATATGTATAATTTCTATATTTACACCACCACACCACACCAAAAATATATTATATATTATAAAATTTTAAAA
>NC_051400.1:50042751-50042960 GCF_015228065.2 Penaeus monodon
AAATTATAATATTTTTGTAGTATGTATTATATAAATTTAAAAAAATAAAATATATAAATTTTTAAAATATTTTATATATATATATATATATATTTTATAAAAAATTTTATAAAAATTAATATGCCTAATTTAATAACTATATTTTTCCCCACCCACACAACACCCACAAAATTTATAATTTTAAAAAATAATATATATATTTTAAAATT
>NC_051400.1:50043059-50043128 GCF_015228065.2 Penaeus monodon
AGATAATAAAAAATAATATAAATTTTTAATATAATAATTTTAATTTATATATAATTAAATAATATATAA
>NC_051400.1:50044249-50044665 GCF_015228065.2 Penaeus monodon
ATGTTTGAATTAGTGTAAGTGTGTGTGTTCAGAAGGAAAGGACAGTAGGCGAGCGGAACGGGATCTTGGCAAGGATAAAATGGTTCGAGATTTCACTCGCGTGAAGACTTGACTCTCTTCTCCTTCCTCTCTCGGTTCTTATCTGTCATTAAAAAGATTTTCTTTTTTTTACCCATTACCTCATTTTTATCCATGCATTTTACTTTTTTCCTCTTTTATTCCGCTCCTTCCTTCGCTGTCTTCGCCTTCATTCCTCTCCCTCTCTAGCTCCCCAAGACAGATAAACACAGGTCTGATAAATCTCTTTACAAAATCTAGTCCAATCATAAAGGAGATCTGAAGCTACAAGAGGAGGAGCCGGGTAGGGGGGAGGAGTGAGGCGTCTAGACGGTCGGTCTCGCGGCCTAGCAGACTCG
>NC_051400.1:50044802-50045370 GCF_015228065.2 Penaeus monodon
TCGTTCTTCTCCTGCAGTGCAAGTGGCCTCAAGTATACGGAAATTACTTATACTTATAGTACGATGTGAATTATAAACATCTGAAGTTTAGAATACAAGACGATGATGTGTGAATGTGAGTTTCTGCGTGTGTGTATGCGCTTTCTATAATCACAGGCTTTTCGTTGTCTATTGTAATGCCGTTCATTAGTTTTCATCAAATACTTTCTTCATTTTATATAATATGATTATGTTTGCATGTTAATCCTGAGCGTTGTAATTATCAGTGCAACATACGTCATCACACTCTTCAAAACAACCAGAATCAGCATTATCAGTAATTACCAAATGTCTATACAGAGATAAATCTTAAATACCAGAAATGAAGAAATGGGAAAGCACAAGAGGAAAGAAAAATATAAAGAAAACTAAGTCTCCAGACCCAGTTTCTTCGGACATGACGTCACGAACACATTACATAAGTGTAATCAATGTAGAACGACTTCTTGTCGATGTCTCACTCCAGCGGACAAGAGGAAGAAAGAAATATTAAAAATACGATCATTAGGCGAAGAGTGTGAAACAATTT
>NC_051400.1:50045969-50046429 GCF_015228065.2 Penaeus monodon
GATATTAGGTCACCAACACCCAGATCCAACTATGCACGCATTTTCCTGAATATTATCTGCCGATTAGCGCAGATAAATTGATCATTTTCCGGAGTGGCGGTTGTGCATAGCCGTCCGGAGCGCGGTTTGTCACTCACATATCCGTGGCCACTCCGGAATCGACGATCCTATCTCCCACCCGTGCTGACATCAACTGCTTCGGCTCCGTAAACGTTTACCGAGCGCCGGTGAATGGCGATTGGTTCCACTTCCTCTGCGTGGAGGAATTCAATGACGCATCTATACTTCTATCAGGGATTCGTTTACTCGACTGTCACACCGTCAATATCTGCAGCAGAGAGATGAAAATTTCAGTTCATGAATGCGAAGGGTCAATCATCAAACCACTACCATAAAAACTTCCCTCGGATCCAATGGACAAGACAAAAAAATAGGGGCATTACTTTTGGAATTACCTGCG
>NC_051400.1:50062932-50063208 GCF_015228065.2 Penaeus monodon
CCATTTGAGGGACCTGAGAACTGGGGCAATACTGAAGACCTTTTGGACCAGGTGAACATTCTTCATCCTGATGTTCCAGTCTAGCTCTATGTGGTGTTTGACCTGACTTCTTGGTTGGCCAAACAGGTAACCACCTGTGGATAGTCAACAGCATGGGGATGAGCCTCTTGTACTTGTACTTCCGGTTGGACTGGTCAGTTTGTTCTACATTGGTGGAATGAAACTGAAGGTAATGGTAGATGACCAATGAAACTTCATAATTCTGGATGCAGGTCA
>NC_051400.1:50063227-50063722 GCF_015228065.2 Penaeus monodon
CTACAGCATCCAAGTCCCTAATGGCATTCATTAAGAAAGACTGCGGCAGTATATCAGGCAGGTGAAGGTGTAAATAGCCACATCTCCCTTAGCAGCTTTTATACCTGCAAGCCATTTCTGGCCTGTTCCGAAAGTTATGCTAACCTGGTATGATGGTGCCTCCAAAATGTACAGAGGCTCTTGTAAGCACCAGTTGGGATATCCACCGACAAGGACTAGTGAAATTAGGAAGCAGTGAATAGCCGAGGCTTCCACGATTGGTCCACAGCACAATCGTCATCATGGTCTGAGAATAGGAAGTATCTGGAAAGGGCTTCGACCCCAACTAAACTTCATGAAACCAGTTGTCGCTCATCTGCGGATGTGGTTGCAGGACCATCAATAGCTGGGGGCCAATAAGATCATCTCATCCGTGGAGGGCTCCTTCCATACCTTTATTTGGGAACATGCTCGTGTAACTAAAACAAAAAAAAAATCAGTGAAATAAGCTGGCTT
>NC_051400.1:50063752-50064771 GCF_015228065.2 Penaeus monodon
CACCGATAAGAGGAAGTCAGCTTAACAGATAGCCGCCTCTACAGCGAATAATATGATCTCTAGGGTCAGTTAAAAATCTCCGAGGCAGTCGGATTTCAAGTCCAGGTGGTCAACCTTGATCCCTCGATCGGCCGTAAACCCAAAGCTGCGGGGCACCATCTCTTTTTGCTTCCGAAAGTAGTTCCACTGGGATTCTGCTTAAGAGTGTAGAGGGCCGGAACTTTTGGGCAAATCAAATCACTGCTGCAGCTAACATCGTCTCTGCTCTCATAATACTGAATGGAGAAGGTGAATTTCGAGTATTTACACAGATATACAACCCCCAAAGACACCAACACTATCTCACAACCATATAGAAAATAATTGTTAAAGATATACTTTATGCCCCTGGGTATCAGCCACCCGACAAACGGTCCTCTTTTAGCTGGTGGAAGGGTCAACTGAGCAAAGAAGAAAAAGAACTTTGGAATTGTGCAATCGCATAAAAAGGAAGGAAAGGACGATATCAGTTACACACACAGAAAGTATATTCCTTACGGAGGTTCCATATCATGCAGAATAGGAAAGAGAAGGGATTTATAAAATTTGCGCAGACACACGTACACAAAATACTAAGAGGTCAGGTGTACTCTTAACCTACTAACAACTATACGAAGAAGACCAACTTTCGCCAGAAAAAAAGTCTGTAGCGATAATAACAACAGTATGAATTCACCATTAAAAAGAACGAATGATATTAATGATGATAATCAATTATAATGATCGAGATTGATAATAATGAAATATGGGGACATAGGAATAAAGATAGCAAAATCATGAATTTTTAAAATTAGTTACCAGGGTAAGGATATTGATAACACCGGTAACAGTAACATAAATTATGGTAAGGAGAAAGAAATTATCACACTACATTGTAATTAAAATAAACCACAAAACGCTATTTATTACAAGCAGATGACTGGTTTGGAAAGAGAAAGAAATTTACAGGGATGATTTAAGAATATGTATAGGGATGCATT
>NC_051400.1:50064988-50065302 GCF_015228065.2 Penaeus monodon
CGAGAATTACGAGTAACTAAGAGCCCTTAACATAAGAATGGACATACCACATTTGCTTGTTTTGAAATATATCAGAAAAATGCTAAAAAGCAAGTTCTATCATAAAGAGAGAAAAAGAAAAAAAAATGTGTAGTAATGTAACTTTTATGGATATCTTAACTACGTCCTAAGATTCGTATGGTTTGAGATCTCCCCTTCCTCTCCCTCTCTGCTCTGTCTCATTCATGTCTTCTTTCTGTTGCTGCCTGCATTGCGTTTGTAGTCTTTAACTTCTTTATCTTATGACTTCTGCTTCTCTCTTCCATCTATCTCTT
>NC_051400.1:50065526-50065591 GCF_015228065.2 Penaeus monodon
ACTACGTCCTAAGATATATAAATTTTGAGATCTTCCATTATATCATCATATATTGTCTCTTTTTT
>NC_051400.1:50067102-50067989 GCF_015228065.2 Penaeus monodon
ATGTTTGAATTAGTGTAAGTGTGTGTGTTCAGAAGGAAAGGACAGTAGGCGAGCGGAACGGGATCTTGGCAAGGATAAAATGGTTCGAGATTTCACTCGCGTGAAGACTTGACTCTCTTCTCCTTCCTCTCTCGGTTCTTATCTGTCATTAAAAAGATTTTCTTTTTTTTACCCATTACCTCATTTTTATCCATGCATTTTACTTTTTTCCTCCTTTATTCCGCTCCTTCCTTCGCTGTCTTCGCCTTCATTCCTCTCCCTCTCTAGCTCCCCAAGACAGATAAACACAGGTCTGATAAATCTCTTTACAAAATCTAGTCCAATCATAAAGGAATCTAACACAAGAGGAGGACCGGGAAGGGGAGGGTGAGGGTCTAGGGGGGGTCGGTCTCGGGGCCTAGCAGACTCGGGTGCTGCGTTCGTGTGGGGGGAAACCCAGTGACTGCCTGTGTACATGTTTTTTTAACGTGCATGTGTGTGAAGGGGAAATGATTTTTACATGATGCATATATGTTCGCTTCTTTTTTGGGTTGTTTGTGCGTTCGTTCTTCTCCTGCAGTGCAAGGGGCCTCGTATACAAAAATTATTTATACTTTAATACATGTGAAGTTAAACACTGAAGTTTAGAATACAACGATGATGTGTGATGTGATTTTCTGCGTGTGGTTATGCCTTTCTATAATCACAGGCTTTTCGTTGTCTATTGTAACCCGTTCATTATTTTCATCAAATACTTTCTTATTTTATAAATTGTTATTTTTGCATGTTAACTGACGTTTTAATTCATGAACTACGTCATCACCTCTTCAAAAAACAACCAAAACACTTACAGTAATTTCCAAATGTCTATACAGAGATGAAACTTAAATACCAGAAAGAGAAATGGG
>NC_051400.1:50068027-50068114 GCF_015228065.2 Penaeus monodon
TCTCCAGACCTTTCCTTCGGACTGCGTCACGAGCACTTACTAGTGTAATCAATGGAACACTTCTTGTCGTGTCTCCTCCCGGGCAAA
>NC_051400.1:50077678-50078187 GCF_015228065.2 Penaeus monodon
ACTATTAAAAAATTTTTTATTTAACTTTTATATTATTATATATATAAAAATTTTTTATAATAATTAATTAATATTTAAAAAATATATTATATAATAATATATTTTTAAATTAATTTTAAAAATATATATAATATTATATCATGTTTTCCCAACATTTAATTTTGGGGTATTTATACTTATATATATATATTTTAAATATTAAAAAATATATATAATAACCCCCACAACCCCCCACACAAACACCACACTATACCTCCACGACCCTAAAAACGATCAAAAACCACACGCATAAACAAATACAAAAACACACCGCAAAACACGATACAAACCCACACCCCTTCACCACCACACCCCACACACACACAAAACCAAAAACAAAACCAAACACACCAAATCACTTACCACACCAAAACAAACAAACACACACACACACCCCCCACAACACTTTACCCAAAATCACATGGGGACCACACACACCCCAAAACAAACACACACACACACACTTAAAA
>NC_051400.1:50078856-50079075 GCF_015228065.2 Penaeus monodon
CAAAAGGTATGTGCATGGAGTGTCTGATGAGGGGACTTCCCTTGTGTCTCTAGCAGTCGCCCCAGTGTTAAATTGTGCGTTAGACCTAAATTCATCATCATGCTCATTTCGCCCTGGGGTGAAATGGTTAAGGAGTTAAGTCGCAGAGTAAGGGGTCCCCATTTTTTATTGAGGTAAATAAAGCCGACTTTGATAGATGAAAGGAAAGTTCCAACATGA
>NC_051400.1:50079098-50079628 GCF_015228065.2 Penaeus monodon
AGTGCCTAGGAGCTCCATTTGAAATCTGAAACCAAACCTGGAATTCATTGCTTATATCATTATGCTTATTTTTTCACACACACAAAAAAAAAAAAAGATAAATAAATATTGCGTATATTTTTCTATAGGAATATATTACATATATTTCTAGGTCACTTTATATCTGTAGATCAAAGCAGCAAACCATGAGCACAAATATTTTTCTTTTTCAATAGAATAACTGGTGTTTCTTCGGTTTTATATATAGTCAGTGAAGCGTTTGTTTATTTTAAGTTTGAACAAGTTATATACATATCATTCTCTTACTATAATCGAACGATGCGCATGGTATTAGTAGGGTGAAAGGTCTCTCCTAAGTAACAAAAAATTTAAAACATTACAATTTTGGCGAAAACACCACCATAACAGCAAATATAGTAAGGCCTAGCCGAACCATATACTTATGTTCATCTGTACCAAACCATCTCAAGTTTAGCAGAAAAAAATCTTGCTTTATTTCTGATGTATGATAAATTGGTCAATCAGTTTGT
>NC_051400.1:50079673-50079813 GCF_015228065.2 Penaeus monodon
GGTAATAAGAGCTCATATAATAACGATAATCATATTAATTTTCATCCTCTTTCTTCATATTAATACTAAAACTAATATAGTAGCAATATTAGTAGTAATAGCTGTTTTAGTTGTATTAGTGACTTGTTTGTTTGTTTAGC
>NC_051400.1:50079843-50080508 GCF_015228065.2 Penaeus monodon
CCTTGAAGTTATCTTTTTAGTAGTAGTGGTGGTGGTAGCAGTATCATTATAATCATATTTACTGTTAGAATTAGCATTAGTAGCTTTACCTGCATTTCGATATTTACTTGACATTATTTTTACCATTGTTATTACTATATTTATTTCTATTAGCATTTTTATTATCAAAATGAGTATTAGTTTTCATCGTCACCTTACTAAGTAGCTGCACAGAATTCACGCCCGTTGTCTGCATCAACAACCCATCCATTATTTCGTTGCCTTCTAGCAAACATAAACTGGCAACTGGCATTAATCTACATTTTGCATAAGTTAAATGTGTGTAAAAGCCGTTTTGGGTCATGGCATAGTTTTGAATTGCGCGGTAATCTTTCAGCGTGGCCTATACGCGTTCACCAAAGAAATCGCATTCATAAAATTACTTTTCTTAACCAATTTCCGCCTTCAGTCCACTAGTGAGAAACAGTATAATACTGTGACTAAGGAAAATATGTACAAAATTTTTATCGTACAAAAGAAATGGAAATACCAATATTTCCTTTCGTACTCGAATTGTTCTGGACTGACTAACGTAAGCGAACCACTCGGCTTTCACGCCCTCTCTTCCCTCGTCTTTCACGGAGAACAGGTTAGGACGCTGGCAGTCAACTGTTTTCATTGACAAA
>NC_051400.1:50080539-50081597 GCF_015228065.2 Penaeus monodon
CTCGATTATACGGTCGGTCCTCTCTTCTTTCGGCTTTCAAAGAGGACAGAACGAGCAGCCTCGGCAGTGTCCATAGCAGCTTTTGTTCGCGAAGAGGTTTGAGGGCTGAAGGATGATATGACGGTTGGTCCAGCTTTGGCGTTTGATTTGAGATGAGTTGACTTTCCCCCATTTGTTTCTTGCGCGATCAATTAGGGATATAACGATGACTTGTTTTGTGCTCCCAAGAGAAAATCTAAGTCATCTCTTATATGTAAACCATTGATACTGGTGGAAGAGGAGAAGGACCTGAGAGCTTCCTCATTCTAGACGTTTCTAGAAAGTTCTTTCTTTATTCATGAGTTATATCTATTATGGTTTGTTAAAAGTATAGAGGTGTAAGAATTTAGCGTTATTGCTTTGTCGTTCACCTCAAAATCATGGAATATTCTGGTGCCAACGTTTAAATAAAATATGACTTATATAATTAACCAATTTCTCTCCTCTATACCATATCACTGGGAATATGTGTACTAACTGTAAGTGGGGACGGCTACCAGACCTTAGGAATTAAATTTGATTCGTTTCGTCTTTTTTCTGCAAAAAAACGTAAAAAAATAATTAATTTAGACGTTAATCATAATTTATTTTCATTTTAATTACACTATCATTGTTGCCCCATTAGGGCAACACGTGTACCTAATAAAACTCAGAACCACTAAACCAGGGTCTCGATACTAACGTCATCAGCTTTTGATACAAATGTTATGCCCTTAAGACCCTCTTCTCAAAATGTTAGAATATTTTAACTTTGTCTCCTCAATTTTTATATGCTAATACAAAAGAAAATGTCTGATAATCAAAATGCAAATGTGGTCTGAATTAAGATGCTTAAACTTTATACTATTTTGTTGATATCGTCCTTCCTCTATAGAGCCCTGGTTAAATACTAAATTTGTTCTAGGATATATATTTAGCAACATTAACTGATCATGACCCAGTCACAAACTTTGTGACTGGCCAGTACTTCTTCCATCAACTAACTTTTCTGTAATCTGCTTTTGTGACTTTAAAGCCAC
>NC_051400.1:50084202-50084430 GCF_015228065.2 Penaeus monodon
TTAAATATTCATCACAGCAAACTGTTACCATTGCAATACGTAAATACCTGACTTTATTCTTCTCTTACTTCTTTTGTCTTCTCCGACGCCATCGGGTACAGGAAGTCAAATGGAGAGGGATAAAAAGAGAAAAAAATGGTTCCTGGCTTCACTGGAGGTGATTTAAAAGTATCGTTCCTCTATGTCGTTTTAGCACGGGATTGGCTTCTCCTGGCCAGAAAGGGGAAT
>NC_051400.1:50086810-50087006 GCF_015228065.2 Penaeus monodon
ATTCCCCTTTCTGGCCAGGAGAAGCCAATCCCGTGCTAAAACGACATAGAAGAACGATACTTTTAAATCACCTCCAGTGAAGCCAGGAACCATTTTTTTCTCTTTTTATCCCTCTCCCTTTGACTTCCTGTACCAGATGGCGTCGGAGAAGACAAAAGAAGTAAGAGAAGAATAAAGTCAGGTATTTACGTATTGC
>NC_051400.1:50089459-50090712 GCF_015228065.2 Penaeus monodon
GTTGTGGCTTTAAAGTCACAAAAGCAGATTACAGAAAAGTTAGTTGATGGAAGAAGTACTGGTCCAGTCACAAAGTTTGTGACTGGGTCATGATCAGTTAATGTTGCTAAATATATATCCTAGAACAAATTTAGTATTTAACCAGGGCTCTATAGAGGAAGGACGATATCAACAAAATAGTATAAAGTTTAAGCATCTTAATTCAGACCACATTTGCATTTTGATTATCAGACATTTTCTTTTGTATTAGCATATAAAAATTGAGGAGACAAAGTTAAGATATTCTAACATTTTGAGAAGAGGGTCTTAAGGGCATAACATTTGCATCAAAAGCTGATGACGTTAGTATCGAGACCCTGGTTTAGTGGTTCTGAGTTTTATTAGGTACACGTTTTGCCCTAATGGGGCAACAATGATAGTGTAATTAAAATGAAAATAAATTATGATTAACGTCTAGATTAATTATTTTTTTACTTTTTTTTGCAGAAAAAAGACGAAACGAATCAAATTTAATTCCTAAGGTCTGGTAGCCGTCCCCACTTACAGTTAGTACACATATTCCCAGTGATATGGTATAGAGGAGAGAAATTGGTTAATTATATAAGTCATATTTTATTTAAACGTTGGCACCAGAATATTCCATGATTTTGAGGTGAACGACAAAGCAATAAAGCTAAATTCTTACACCTCTATACTTTTAACAAACCATAATAGATATAACTCATGAATAAAGAAAGAACTTTCTAGAAACGTCTAGAATGAGGAAGCTCTCAGGTCCTTCTCCTCTTCCACCAGTATCAATGGTTTACATATAAGAGATGACTTAGATTTTCTCTTGGGAGCACAAAACAAGTCATCGTTATATCCCTAATTGATCGCGCAAGAAACAAATGGGGGAAAGTCAACTCATCTCAAATCAAACGCCAAAGCTGGACCAACCGTCATATCATCCTTCAGCCCTCAAACCTCTTCGCGAACAAAAGCTGCTATGGACACTGCCGAGGCTGCTCGTTCTGTCCTCTTTGAAAGCCGAAAGAAGAGAGGACCGACCGAATAATCGAGATTTCCTATCAATTTCAATTTTTTGTCAATGAAAACAGTTGACTGCCAGCGTCCTAACCTGTTCTCCGTGAAAGACGAGGGAAGAGAGGGCGTGAAAGCCGAGCGGTTCGCTTACGTGTCAGTCCAAAATCGAGTACGAAAGGAAAATTGGGATTTTTATTTTTTGTACGGGAAAAAAAGTTTTTTTTTTA
>NC_051400.1:50090812-50092204 GCF_015228065.2 Penaeus monodon
AAAAAAACCCCTTCCCCTAAAAAAAAACCCAAAAAAATTTAAAAATTTTAGAGCTGTCTTCAAATATTCTTAACAAAAGATCTGACGTATTTTTCTGAAAATAGAAAAATGATTTAGTGTTCATTAAAAACTCACACTTTATTCACGTTTCTGGCTGGCTTTATACTACCAGCATAAGAGGTCCATTATAGCGAGACAAGTGTTTTATTTATTGTATGCAGTAGGGTGTAAACTTTGGTCCTTTGTCCGTTTTGGGTTAAAACCCACACAATAATATTCTCTAAATTAAGGGAAAAGTACTGTATCTTGCACTTAGGCTAATTATAATAGGATTGATTGGGTTTTGGTTTTAACGTGATATAGGCAGATGGATATTTTAAATATTAGTACTTTTTTTTCTTTTTTTTTCTAGTGACACAAGAAAGTGAATGTTTTTCTTTTCTCCCCGTTTTCAGTTTACATTTCGATAGGGTTCAGAATAAAGTTTCACATTAGTTTCAATTTTATTTATTTTTATCGGTGTTTAGTTTCACGCAGGCATTCAAGGCTATCACTTACACGTCAAATTTTGAGCACATCATTTTTTTTTTTTTTGCATTGGGGGCGGAGGTGAAGTTTGATGTCGGACATCGATGGATTTGCTTTGGCTATAGGAATAGTATACATCACTAAATAGATATTATGGTATTCTTAAATAAATCAATAGTAAGTATTTCATGGACTTTAAGGATAAGTGTTTTTAAATGACGACTCAGGCAGATCCCGACGGCTGCGTTTCTTCATGTTCAAGCGCCATGGGCTCGATCTGCCTGGGGCTTGGCGAGGATTGGTTGGGGGAAAGCAGGAAGAAAGGGCAGCAAGGGGGGCTAAGGGATCGAAGATTTCTCGAGAAGGTAAGACTGAAAAGAAGAATGAAATACAGTCCTTTGATCAGACTCTGTAGATATAATATATAACCGGTGTAGACTCTATGAATATCTAGCTGAAAAAATCCATTGTCTGGGGTGAAGTAATAAATAGTAAGTGATACTCGATTCAGAAGAAGTAAAAAATATTCTGGTAACATAAACTTAACAGAAGATGGGTGATAAGGTATATGCCGTGTATACCCGAAGAGGAACAGATAGGCATTAGGGAGGTTGCCAAAGGTTGACGGACTAAGAACTCAAATTGTGATAAGTGAATTCAGGCAAGCTCGGGGCAGCAAGCAGCTGCACCCATTCCACAGCCTGGCACTCGTTCTGGAGGTATGAATTCGCAATTACTTTGGGTAGCGGCCATTAATTGGTTCTTGTGGTAATCAAGACAAGAAGCTTGTGCAGCAGCATGCAGGCACAGACTCGCTTAAGAAAAGACCTAGTGCTAACCTCTCGGAGGGCAATGAGACAGCAG
>NC_051400.1:50092862-50092964 GCF_015228065.2 Penaeus monodon
AATAATCAATCAATTATAATTATAATAAAATATAAATAAAATATTATAATAAATATATATTATATTTACAATAAAATGGAAATTAACATGCATATATCGGAA
>NC_051400.1:50093020-50093164 GCF_015228065.2 Penaeus monodon
ACATATTTGAAGTACATACAGACTAAATACATATATAACATAAAATAAATCAATAAATATATCTAATAAGAAATATAAAATAAAATGAATGTTTTATATTATAAATATATAATTTTTATAATATAAATAATAATTATTATAATA
>NC_051400.1:50093441-50093531 GCF_015228065.2 Penaeus monodon
GAGAGACAGATAGAGAGAATTTGAGGGAGAGACGAATAGACAGAGATAAAGGGACAATCATTTTTATACAGATATATGGAATTATAACTT
>NC_051400.1:50093555-50093825 GCF_015228065.2 Penaeus monodon
AGCTATTAAAACTTTTTTATTAACGGTAATAACAAAACATATAAGAGCACAAAAGCGGATATTTTCATTATTTATATTCATTTTAAGTACCTAATTTACAGCTATACAAATAATCGTTAACGTTTATTACAATACCTGTATAGCAATTGAAGTATAAAAGGCACATCGATCATGCTGTGGAGTATGATTCTGCAGTGTTTGCAATAGGAACCAAATCAAAGAAATCGTGAGTAATGGGCTTTTTTAAAATATATGGGAAAAAGGTTTAAA
>NC_051400.1:50093875-50094355 GCF_015228065.2 Penaeus monodon
CGAAAATTTATGTCCTTGATATTTATCACATTTTACGGAACAAAGCAAAAAGTTTAGCTGCGTTCCCGGGAAACGGGGAAGTACCATAATGTTTACATTAACACAATTAATACGGTCTATAGTTCATCAAATTCTTTTCGAAAATTATTTTTAGAAAGTCAGTGTAATCCTTCAGATCGTATT
The DNA here is from genome assembly GCF_015228065.2 of Penaeus monodon. Taxonomy (NCBI): domain Eukaryota; kingdom Metazoa; phylum Arthropoda; class Malacostraca; order Decapoda; family Penaeidae; genus Penaeus; species Penaeus monodon. The sequence continues at coordinate 50,094,059 of NC_051400.1, forward strand.
GGCGATGTTCGCAGTCGTTGCCCGGGTGCCAAGCCCTTTTTTCTAGACGCTCTGCTTCCCGCCCACTACCCCCGTAACTGGGTTGAAATTATCACGACGACGAGTCATCCCGCGGGACGGCTCTTGCACCTTCGTCACGGACCGAGGATGGCTCGTCCGGCAAGAGGGGGTGGCCCAGGAGGTCTCACAAGGCCAGTCAGGTGTTAGTAAAAAGGGGGCATTTATTTTTTGCGCATGGGAATTTTAAAAAAACATTCTTAATTTTATACCAGTTTCAGTCGTTTTTTCCCCAGGGCT
>NC_051400.1:50094391-50096928 GCF_015228065.2 Penaeus monodon
TTGAGCGACGGGATTTCGTTTGAGCATAAAGATCGCACCCGGGGAAAACATCGGGTCGCCCACCGCCCCCTACAACTTAGGGCCGCCCTCAAGTTTTTGAGCGTTTTTTATTGATTTTTTTTGTATTCCTTGTTGTGATATCTTGTGTTTACATTATAAGATGAGTGTTTGTTATTTTTTGGGTTTTGTCTTATTTTTTTGCGAAAAATTTTTGTCCTTACAATCTTCTTTTACATGTTTCTTCTCAGTCAAAGTGTTTTTTTAAATTTGTTTATAGTTTAATACAAATGTTTTTTTCTTATTTTTTTGAGCAAAGTTTAAATTTTCTATAGCAAAAAAATAGATCGAACTTTTTTGATATAAACTTAGAATAAAATCATGATTAGTGAAGGGGATTATTTGGGGATTATTATGTTACCGTTTATTACTAAATTTATGCCAAAAAGGGAATATTTTTATCTGTCTTGTGCCCAAATTTTCAGACCGCTGCTTCAAATAACCACTGTTATAAATGACCACATCAACCCTTCCGGCCGTTTGTCACCACGGTGACGGGGTACCACTCTTCCCATACACCTGTTTCTTTGCCCTCCAAGGGGTTTGCATAGGCCCTTTTTTGCGAGTCTGTGCCTCATGCTGTCACAGCCCCTTTCTTTATTACCACAAAAACCAATTATGGCCGCTACCCAAAGTAATTGGGCTTCATACCCCTAGAAAAAGAGTGCCAGGCTGTGGAAAGGATGCAGCTGCTTGCTGTCCCGAGTTGCCTGAATTCACCTATCACAATTTTAGTTTTTAGTCCCTCAACCTTTGGCCGCTAATGCCCATCGTTTCCCCTTGGGTATACACGGCATATACCTTATCACCCCCTTCTGTAAGTTTTTGTTACCGAATATTTTTTTCTTTTTTCTAGACTTTACTTTTTTGAATCGGATCATTTTCTTTTAATCACTTCACCCCAGACAATGGATTTTTTTGTTGATATTCAAGGTCTACACCGGGTTTTATATTAAATCTACAGAGTCTATCTAAGGGCGGATTTATTCTTCTTTTTTTCTTACCTTTTCGACGAAAATCTTCGCTCAGCCCAAACCCCCCTTGCTGCCCCTGGCTCCTGCTTTTCCCCCCCCAAGCCGTCAGGAATTTACATGGCGCTTGAAAATGAAGATCGCGCCTGGGATCGCCTGATCGCCCCGTAATGAACACTTATCCCCTTAAAAAGTCCATGTCTACTACTATTTTTGATTATTTAAGGGGGGTCCCCAATATATTTTTGGTGATGTTATACTATTCCATAAACTTTATCACAAATTATCAAAACCGACATCAAACTTTCACCTCCCGCACCATGCAAAAAAAAAAACTGAGTGCCAAAATTTGACGTGTAATGTGATAGCCTTTAATGCCTGCGTGAAAAGTAAACATGATACAGAAATAGCCAAACTTCAAATATATGTGAAACGTTGCTGAAGCATATCGAAGTGTATAATGAAAGCGGTTAAAATAAAATCAGTATATACGGTTTTCATTTTCTTGGTCATTAGGAAAGAGAAGAAAAAAAAAATAAAATTTAAATATTTTCATCCTATACACGAATATAATCTGAATCCCAAATCAATCATATAAAATTTTAACAAAGTGCAAGTACATGTACTTACCGTTAATTTTAGAGAATTTCATTGAGGTAAGATGTAGAAATGGGACAAGGGCAAATGTTCACAACCATCTTTTCAAGAAAAAAAAACATTTATGTCTCGCTATAATGGACTCTTAGCTGGTGGAAATAAGCCGCCAGTCCGTGAATAAAAAAAAAGTGTGAGGGACCGCCCCACAAACTTCTAGAGTGATTTTTTAAGAGCCAAATCTTTTTTAAATTTTTCAAAAAAAAATTTCTGCCAGATACTCTTGTGTCTAAGAATTTTTTGAATTGAATGCTCATAAACTTTCCCTGGGAAAGCTCATTAAAAGTTGTACTTTTTCAGTAAATTCCCGGGACGTCAGGGTGTTTATTTTGAAGAACACCTGAGCGAAGGAAGCCAAAAGCCTCCCCGGGGGGGAAATCGAACCCCGTTCCCCCGGGGAAAGGCGGGGATACTAACCACTTACTACCGGAATCGGCAAGGATATATTACTGTCATGCCTTAGGGGAATTGTGTTGTTTTTTGATATACGCTGCTTGCGGTGCTTTGTCCTTGTTTTGCTATCCCCCGACTTGCCCCCTTTGCATTAATAGGTTTCAACGTAAAAATTACCCCTACTTAATTTTCCCGGGTTTATAAAATATAAAAAACAAAATTCCTCATAAAAATAGCTTCCCCTTTCCCAACAGACTGGGTGACAATGACGGAATCATTTAAAAAGTATTTTCCTCAGACATAGGAGCGAAAGTAGGGTCGATGAGAGTTGGACGACAAAATAGGGGGAAAACTTTATTTTGTACATCATTTAAAAATACTGAAATTCAAAAAAATAGTAAAGCAAGCAAATCATATTCCAGATGCTGTGATAGTTTGGGGTTTTCCGTTGGGTTTGGTTCC
>NC_051400.1:50097036-50097117 GCF_015228065.2 Penaeus monodon
AAAACTAATTAAAAAAAATTATGTACATCTGTAATACATTTTTCTATTCACCCATAACACACAATCACATACCAATAATAA
>NC_051400.1:50097238-50097309 GCF_015228065.2 Penaeus monodon
TTTTGCATATATATGTGGTATTTATTGATTTTTAATATATGGTGTGTGTATGAGGAAAAATAAATTTAAAA
>NC_051400.1:50097359-50098176 GCF_015228065.2 Penaeus monodon
GTGGGTGGTGTGTTGTTGGTGTGGGTGTGTTGGGTGTAGTATGATGCTTGTATGTAAAGGCAAATTCAAAGAAATAGTAAAGCAAGTAAAATATACCCACAGTGAGGAGTTGATCCTTCCTGTTTATAGTTTGATTTCGTATAGTTGACCCCTATATACAGAGAAAAATGTATTATATTACAATTATTTTTATAAAAGATATGTACACTTTTAAACTTATATTCTTTCTTTCGTTCATACACAACCAAAAAACAAAATAATTTAAGTATTTTTGGGGGTATAAGTAGTATATGTGTGTTAGATGATGTATGAAAGAAAAAAGGATTTATTTTTAAAATTTTTTTGTTCCCCCAATAAAGTGGAGTTTTCAAAACTTATTATTCCCTCTGACTCGAGCACCGCCAAAGGAGGAGCCTACTGATGCCGGGGGGCCGGGTCCTAAAGGCTTTCTAGTGAACATAGTTTTAAGAAACGGATTTACCGTGATACAGCTCAACTGAATTATTGCTTTCGGTTTGAAAAATCCGGATAAAGATCCTGTAACTCTGCCATGGATATTTTCACCAAGCGGCTGCAAGTTTCACACTATCTGGCACTATGGCTAATGACAAGCAGTGGAGTGTACAAAGACTAAACAGTAAACATTGGAAAATATTATATTTTACATGTGTTGTTTCTCTGTGGTTGATTATTAGACATTTTTGTTTTATTTTTTCTTTTGCGTTTGTCTGAACTTTTGTAATAAATCCTATGCTGTTTTTGGAGTTTATGAAATCCTCAAAAAGAGAAACTTGACATCAAAGATCCTGCCTTCACA
>NC_051400.1:50098248-50099084 GCF_015228065.2 Penaeus monodon
GAAGATTATACAGTGAGAAAGGAACAAACCGTTTCCATTGAGAGATATATGGAATTGTGACATCTCTATCTCACACAATTCTCAGCGGGCGCGAGCTTCATGCACAAGACGCCCTCGCTCGATCGGCTCGAGGGCGTGGACGGGAACGGGCTGGGGGAAAGTAGGAGCCACGGCCAAGAAGGGCGATTGAGGTTATTAACCGTTTCCATCGGCGACAAACTGAAGGTAAAACACTTGGCCGTCCGGGAAGGTGAAGCTGTATGCTGACAGATATTAATCCGACATGATAAAGAATGTTTACCAAATAAATAACCTGCTCTTTCAATGATTCACCTGACTGAGCCTTAATGAGCACCTCCTGGGCCACCAGCCTCGTGCTGACGATGCCGTCCCGGTCTCGACGTCGAAGGTGTAAGAGCCGTCAGCAATAGGATGGAATCGATCGTCGCAGATGATTTCGACCAGTCTGACGGGGGCGGATGAGCGAGATGCAGGGGCGTCGTAGGAGAAAGACGGCTTGTGTGCCGGAGCAGCGCCCAAAACGATTGAAATTTTACATCGACATTTTTTTTCCCAAAAATTTTTTAAATTACCGATTTTAGGTGTGGGGTTTTGAAGTAAGCAATATGGGGACTTGGGGTTTTCGTGAAAAGTCTTGAAATGGTCAAAACACATATTTCCGATACTGGTAAAAATATTTATATCACAAAAGATCCAGTACTCTTCTTTTTTGTCTAATAGAAATCAGATACAGATGTCATAATTCCATATATCTCTGTGTGGAAACGAATTGTCCCTCTCTCGCGTCAAATCCCCTCATCCTCGATATCTCTCAT
>NC_051400.1:50099112-50099226 GCF_015228065.2 Penaeus monodon
CCACTGGCGCGAGCGATGGGCAGCACCCGGACGGAGGAAGCCAAAGGTCTCCCCGGCAAGGAATCGAACCCCGGTCTCCCGCGTGATAGGCAGGGATACTTACCACTATACTAC
>NC_051400.1:50099453-50100084 GCF_015228065.2 Penaeus monodon
ATTACTAGCAAAGTCATGATAGTATTATATTACATTGCCGATTCCTCGGTAGTATAGTGGTTAGTATCCCCGCCTGTCACGCGGGAGACCGGGGTTCGATTCCCCGCCGGGGAGGCTTTTGGCTTCCAGTACCCAGATGTTGGCTTCTAGAATAAACACCCTGATGTCCAGCTACTTTTTGCCACTTTATTCACAAAAATACTAACTGCTTGAGGATTCCTTATATCAAATAATTCGATATATTTATTACCATAGAAATTAATCTACAATCAGAATAACACGGAGAAAAGAAATTTGAATACTGCCTTTGCATTTAAGTCTAATACATTACAAAACACTTTATGTATATATTATTTAAAAGTACGACAAATTAAACAACTTTAAGAATCAGAAGTAATATGTAAATACTACGAGATAGAAAGTTGAAAAGGGTAAAAAATATTCGCAAATAAATAATACAAATTACAAACACTCATCCTATAATGATATAACAGCATGATATGTACAAGGAATGACAAAAGAAAATAAAAAAACGACTTAGGACTCGTGCATCAAATAATCTACTGAGATCGGCCGTAGAGTTGTGATGGAGCGAAGTGACTCTGGCTGGACGACTCACGCAACGACCTCG
>NC_051400.1:50100168-50100320 GCF_015228065.2 Penaeus monodon
GGCGTGAGCGATGGGCAACACCTGGGTGAAGGAAGCCAAAAGTCTCCCCGGCGGGGAATTGAACCCCGGTCTCCCGCGTGACAGGCGGGGATACTTACCACTATACTACCGAGGATTCGATATGGTGTCATTATCATGACCTTACTAGTAAT
>NC_051400.1:50100353-50100704 GCF_015228065.2 Penaeus monodon
CTTCATAGGATTTCTTATCTCCCACGATCCTGCATACCTTGCATTTAATAGACTTCCAACGTTTAATTATCAGCCCTTATATAATCTTACCCTTTACGAAAGAAGAAAACATAATTCTTCATGAAAAAAGGCACTCCATTCCCCCACAGACCAGGGTTTCAAATGAGTTACACCACAATAAAATTATTCATAAACTTTATTTCGAACATGGCATGGAAAAGAGTAAAAAGTCAAGAAAATTGTAAATTCAGTTAAAACCTCATATACAGATGGGCATCCGAATATTTCCTACTGGTAATGTCGATTTACGTATAGATTTTTCATTAATATAATGTACATATATATATTTGC
>NC_051400.1:50102873-50103203 GCF_015228065.2 Penaeus monodon
GTTTTAAAGTGGCTTTTGAAAATGAACCTCCAACATTTCCTCTCAAAGGGACATTTTATGAACAGTGGCACTCCCCACATTTAATTCACTGGCATTTTAAAAGAGACCCTTTAATTTAAAGGGGGTTTTCCCCTTGGAGGGTACTTTGGGCGACCTTTTTTAATTTAAAAATGGGCCATAAATGATTTTAGGTGCCAAATGCGAATTAATCACGATTATTGCAGATAGTTATTTCAAAAAAAACAGGGGTAAACTTCCCGGGGTTCTAGAAAGCAATTTCAAGGAAAAAAAAACAAAAAAGGGTTGAAAGAACCCCCCAATTCCTTTTCC
>NC_051400.1:50105281-50105508 GCF_015228065.2 Penaeus monodon
CCCAATGGGGTTTTCAAAAACAAACCCTTTTTTTTAAAAGGGGTAAAAAGGGGGGGCCGGGGGGGGGGTCCTAAAAAAAGGTAAGGGAAAAAAAGACTTTGGGCTTTTTTTTGGCAAATTTCCCCCTTTCCAAAGGGGAGAAAAGTTTTAAACATTCTTTCCCCTCTTTTTTTTAAAAGGACCCCCAAAAGGGGGCCACCACCCAAATTTTTTTTGGGGTACCTAGG
>NC_051400.1:50105637-50105721 GCF_015228065.2 Penaeus monodon
TTTAACCTTGGGTTTTTTTTTTTAAAAATTTTGAAAATTTTTAAAACTAAAGGGCTTACATGGGGCAAAGATTTTATGGTTTTA
>NC_051400.1:50113759-50113899 GCF_015228065.2 Penaeus monodon
CCCCATTAAGGGGAAAATTTTCCCAAAACCCCAGGGAATTTTGGAACCCGGGGGCTTTTCCGGGGTAAGGTGAAAAATTTAATTTCCCTTTGGGGGTTTTTGGGGAATATGTCCCTTTCCACGGGAGGCCCGTTTTCGTA
>NC_051400.1:50129492-50129572 GCF_015228065.2 Penaeus monodon
GGCCACATCACCTGAGTTTACCATTTTTCTCCATCAGTCGTTGCACATGCAGCGGTGAGGGAAATTGTCTGTAATTTCTG
>NC_051400.1:50132106-50132207 GCF_015228065.2 Penaeus monodon
CGACTTTTTTTATCCCCTTTAAAGCGATCAAGAGTTTAAAACTCTTCACCCAGTAAGGGGGTTCAGTTTGGCTTGCATGATTAAACACTAAAAGTAACTCT
>NC_051400.1:50140417-50140549 GCF_015228065.2 Penaeus monodon
AACCAGCGGAAGCCCTGAAAGCGGAGGAAAAAAACATTAAAAAAGACTATAAAGAAAATTATGATAACTTTTGGAAGAAGGAAAAGGGCCCAGCCGAATGAGTAATTTCAGAATTGGTGTCCTCCCCCAAGG
>NC_051400.1:50140624-50140804 GCF_015228065.2 Penaeus monodon
TTCGAAAAGGCGCAATATCCCTAGCACCAGAGTTTTGCAGAGGAACTTTTGATTCACGGCAGAAGCACGATGCCATTCACCTGTCCGAAACATCTTTCAAAAGGTTGATAAAAAGCAAGAAGAGGATCAAGTTTGGTTTTGTTTTTTGTTTACCCCAAGGGTTTGATCAGTATTTCAGAG
>NC_051400.1:50150428-50150518 GCF_015228065.2 Penaeus monodon
ACACCCAATGAGCAGTTCCTAAATTTAATTTAATAATATATATAATTTAATATATTATAATTATATATATATATTAAAATAATATATATG
>NC_051400.1:50150566-50151188 GCF_015228065.2 Penaeus monodon
AGTGAGGTGGTAGGGTTTTAGGTGGGGGTTTTTTTTGTGTGCTTTTTTGCTCTTATTCGAACTGGGGTTTTATTTCTTTTAGATAGCTTTGTAGGTCTCGCATTTGACTTTTATCTTTTTGGGAAAAAGGACAATGAAATGAGCTATTCTGCAGCTTGCTTGATCGGGGAGGAAAGCCATGGCGACAATTCAGCGGACCCATTTTAAAATCTACGGAGTTGTGCACCCCCCCTTTAAATTTTCCCCGACTTTAGATGTTTTTAGTCTTTTTTTCAAAGGGAAAAAAAATGCAAAAGGTTTAAGGACGGTCTCCAAAAGGCGGGGGCAAGTATAAATGATGTGGACGTGGGTTTTTTTAGTCTTTTTTTTCAATATAGTCCCTATAGCATTTTGTTGTCAAGTTAATTTTACGAATTTGCCACAAAAATGCGTCAGAATACAAGTCATGGTGTCAAATAAAGATCTGAATTATAAAAAAAAAAAAAAATGGTTTTCCCATCTTAAGTTATTTTGAACTTATTTATCTTTCATAAATTATCATGATTTTTAATTTTTAAAGGGAAAAAATACTTTGAGGGTTTTTAGCAAACCAACAAGGAATAAAAATAAATTACGATTATCG
>NC_051400.1:50155168-50155749 GCF_015228065.2 Penaeus monodon
GATAATCGAAAAATTGTATTTTTATCTCCTTTTTGGTTGCTACGAAACCCTAAAAGTACTTTCCATTTAAAATTAAATCATGAGTAATTTATAGAAAAGATAAATAAGTTCATAATAACTTAAGATAGGAACCATTTTTATTTTTTTTATAATTCAGACTTTCTTGACACCAGTGACTTGTATTCTGACGCAGTTGTGGCAAATTACGAAAAATTAAACTTGGGAAAACAAAATGCTATAGGGACTATATTAGAAAAAAAAGACATGAAAACCCCGTCCACATCTTGATATTTGCCTCGCCTTTTGGAGACCGTCCTTTAAACCATTTAGCATTTTTCCTTCGAAAAAAGATAGAAAAATCTCTAAAGCGGGTAAAAAAAGCGGGGTGACAACTCCGTGAGTTTTAAAAGGGGGTGACCCTGAATTGTCGCCATGGGTTTCCTCCGCGATAAAAACCCCAACTGCAGAAAAGCACATTTTCAGTCCTTTTCCCCAAAAGAGATAAAAAATCGAAATGGAGACCTACAAAACTATCTAAAAGAAGATAAAAACGCAGTTCGAATAAAAAAAAGCAAAAAAAG
>NC_051400.1:50165632-50165824 GCF_015228065.2 Penaeus monodon
GCATCATGAAATACTGAGTCAAAGCCTTGGGTAATCAATAAACAAAAACCAAACTTGATCCTCTTCCCTTTCTTGTTATCAAAACCCTTTTAATGATGTTTCGGACAGGTTTGAATGGCATCAGTGCTTCGCCGTGAACTCAAACTGTTCCCCTGCAATCTCTGGTGCTAGGTAGTATTGCAGCCTTTGCGA
>NC_051400.1:50165903-50166039 GCF_015228065.2 Penaeus monodon
AAACCTTTTGGGGAGGAGCACCAATTCTGAAATTACTCATTCGGCTGGCCATTTTCCTGTCTTCCAAATGTTATCAATAATTTTTTTTATAGTCTTTATAACTGTTTTTCCTCCTGCTTTCAGGGCTTCCGCTGGT
>NC_051400.1:50166157-50166365 GCF_015228065.2 Penaeus monodon
CAAAAAGTTCGGAGCAGTAGTTTTTCCATCCTTTCTTAATATCTTCTATCTTGTACAACATTATTCCATCTTTTCTCTCTCTTTTTTTGCGTTTCTGGATAAGCTCCAGCATTCGTTGTCAATCCATGGGTTTTGGGAGCTGGAGATTTCTTAAGGCATACTTCTTCGGGTGGTCTCCATTAATCCTTGTTTTAGTGTGTCCATGTCT
>NC_051400.1:50166523-50167203 GCF_015228065.2 Penaeus monodon
TGGGAACCGTAAAGTAAAACGATAAATAAATAATCGGGGAATATCAATACATCTTATAAGACAAGATCATTATTCTGTTTCCCTTATCTCTTCTCAATGACTCCATGTTGTACCTCTCATTTTCTTTTTTGTTGTTTGTTTCGCTCTGTATCATAACCCAATCATGTACCGTTGTAAGTTAGACAGACTATTTCCATCACTGCATACCCTCATGTTATAAACACTGCTCTACGAATCCGGCTTCTTAATGCCCAAGAATTAACAAAGTGCCATAAATCCTCTTCATAACGAAAACCAAGACGTTGGAGATGTTATATATCATCTCTATCGTTTAGGTCTGACTTTCCATCTTTATGAGAATTCCGAGACATGAAATTTCCAAGGCCATTTTCAAAGTATTTTGCTCATCTCTAAAAATCTTCTTATAATTAGAGAGATGCGACTCACAGATGGTTTGGCAAACTGACTTGTACACTGTAAATTACGGTTTGATATAAATTACCGTGCAAGTGTAGATATCTGATATGAATCAAGGTTTAGTATCAGAGGCATGATCACTGATAGAAATATTGTGATTAATTGTCGTAGAGTTAATCGCACATAAAGAAAGTCAGGTAAAAAAATAGAATTTGAGGACATAGCTCTATGAAGACACATGCATCTAGGTATAAATCAGTAAA
>NC_051400.1:50167271-50167381 GCF_015228065.2 Penaeus monodon
AGTGCATGCGCGCGTCCGGTAACTGTAAGAAGAGGAAAGCTGCCAGATATATGCTCAGGATCAGTGCTTGTACGTACGGGAGATAGAATCTAACTCTTCGATTCCTTCAG
>NC_051400.1:50168211-50168335 GCF_015228065.2 Penaeus monodon
GTTCCTCCAATACTGAAGGAATCGAAGAGTTAGATTCTATCTCCCGTACGTACAAGCAACTGATCCTGAGCAATATATCTGGCAGCTTTCCTCTTCTTACAGTTACCGGACGCGCGCATGCACT
>NC_051400.1:50168403-50168962 GCF_015228065.2 Penaeus monodon
TTTACTGATTTATACCTAGATGCATGTGTCTTCATAGAGCTATGTCCTCAAATTCTATTTTTTTACCTGATTTTCTTTATGTGCGATTAACTCTACGACAATTAATCACAATATTCTATCAGTGATCATGCCTCTGAATACTAAACCTTGATTCATATCAGATATCTACACTTGCACGGTAAATTTATATCAAACCGTAAATTTACAGTGTACAAGTCAGTTTGCCAAACCATCTGTGAGTCGCATCTCTCTAATTATAAGAAGATTTTTAAGAGATGAGCAAAAATACTTTGAAAAATAGGCCTTGGAAATTTCATGTCTCGGAATTCTCATAAAGATGGAAAAGTCAGACCTAAACGATAGAGATGATATATAACATCTCCAACGTCTTGGTTTTCGTTATGAGAGGATTTATGGCACTTTGTTAATTCTTGGGCATTAAGAAGCCGGATTCGTAGAGCAGTGTTTATAACATGAGGGTATGCAGTGATGGAAATAGTCTGTCTAACTTAAAAACGGTACATGATTGGGTTATGAACAGAGCGAAACAAACAACAAA
>NC_051400.1:50168989-50169421 GCF_015228065.2 Penaeus monodon
GTTTCCGCTCTGTTTTTTTTTTTTTCTTAAAAACCCCCGAAATTTCATGCCGTTTAAATTTAAAGCCCAAAGGGACTAAATTTTTTCCTCCTTGAATTCCCTTTTTTAAAAATTAAAAACCGGCTTTTTCGTTTTTTTGCTTTTTTAAATCCAAATTAAAAATCATAAATTTTGGCAACGACTTGAATGTTTTTACGTTTTATTTTAGTCAATTTACTTATGAATCGGAGTTTTTCCAAGGCATTTTTCAAAATTTTGTTAATTTCTAAAATCCAATAAAAAAGCATAAAAATGTTTGGCAACTCGAAACACGATTTAGGAAAAAAAATAAAAATTTGGTGGTGTTGTTGGTTTGGTTTGTTGGTTTGTTTGTTTTGGTGTTATTGGTGAGTATCGCCGCCCGGAATGTAAGAAGGGGAAGCTCCAGATATA
>NC_051400.1:50170381-50170533 GCF_015228065.2 Penaeus monodon
GTGTGGTGTGTGTGTTGGTTACAATGTATGGTTCCTCCAATACTGAGGAATCGAAGAGTTAGATTCTATCTCCCGTACGTACAAGCACTGATCCTGAGCAATATATCTGGCAGCTTTCCTCTTCTTACAGTTACCGGACGCGCGCATGCACT
>NC_051400.1:50170597-50171288 GCF_015228065.2 Penaeus monodon
TTTACTGATTTATACCTAGATGCATGTGTCTTCATAGAGCTATGTCCTCAAATTCTATTTTTTTACCTGACTTTCTTTATGTGCGATTAACTCTACGACAATTATCACAGTATTTCTATCAGTGATCATGCCTCTGAATACTAAACCTTGATTCATATCAGATATCTACACTTGCACGGTAAATTTATATCAAACCGTAAATTTACAGTGTACAAGTCAGTTTGCCAAACCATCTGTGAGTCGCATCTCTCTAATTATAAGAAGATTTTTAAGAGATGAGCAAAAATACTTTGAAAAATAGGCCTTGGAAATTTCATGTCTCGGAATTCTCATAAAGATGGAAAGTCACCTAAACGATAAGATGATATATACATCTCCAACGTCTTGGTTTTCGTTATGAAGAGGATTTATGGCACTTTGTTAATTCTTGGGCATTAAGAAGCCGATTCGTAGAGCAGTGTTTATAACATGAGGGTATGCAGTGATGGAAATAGTCTGTCTAACTTACAACGGTACATGATTGGGTTATGATACAGAGCGAACAAACAACAAAATAAAGAAAATGAGAGGTACAGACTGGAAGTCATTGAGAAAGAGATAAGGGAAACAGAATAATGATCTTGTCTTATAAGATGTAATTGATATTCCCCGATTATTTATTTATCGTTTTACTTTTACGGTTCCCATGCAT
>NC_051400.1:50171382-50171561 GCF_015228065.2 Penaeus monodon
TTTTTTTTTCGTCTTTTCGTCTTTCCATTTTTTTAGTTCCTCCATATCTCCTAGTTGTTAATGCTAGGACACGTCGATAGCGAAACTGAATTATGTACACATAGCAGCACTACTGCCGGCCTAATAGGAATATAGTGCATGTGGGAGCAACAGAAAAGACAGACGAAAACCATGAAGAT
>NC_051400.1:50172100-50172421 GCF_015228065.2 Penaeus monodon
TATTATTGAAAGGGTTACATCCAAAAGGAAAATAAGAGGATTGAAGAACCAAATAGGTCGTCATTCTATCTACCTCCCCATTCAGATCTTGTTTGCAAAGGACGTACTTACCCACTCATTTTTTGGCTTCGCTCCCCCGCACCTTCGAGCGGCTTGAGAGCCCAGAGACAGCATCCCATAGCAACCAGCAACGAGCTGCTTGATACACTATCTGATTTACGGGAACAAGTGAGCAGTTGCGTGGTTCGCGCTGGGATGTAGTGGGGGATTGAGGAAGACACGAGGTTGTGGGACACAATGATAAGGAGAGTGGGGCAGTTT
>NC_051400.1:50172595-50173717 GCF_015228065.2 Penaeus monodon
TTGCCAGACAGACCGACTGGGAAGCAAGAGGACGGAGCCACGAAAAAAATAAGTTCCCAAGACGCCTAATTTATCCACTGACCTTCATCATCATGCCTCCCCCTTCCCTGCTTGAATCCCCCTTCCCCTACCTTCCTTCCATCTCCCTCTGCCCTCTCCCTTCCTCCCTTCCTACTCCTGTCTCTCTCCTCTCATCTTCCTCCTACCATCCTGCCTCCTCTACACCCCCAAGTCTCCTCGTGTATCCTACCCCTTCCCCCTTCTGATATCCCTACTCCCTCCACCATCCTCCCTCCGTTTATCTTCCTTTCCCTTCTTTTATCCTCCTCCCACTTTTCTCCCCCCCCCCTCTCCCCCTAACCTCTATCCCCACTACCTCCTCCCTCTCCTCGCCTTCGCTCCTCCTGCTCTCCTCCCTCTTCTCTTTAGCCCTCCTTCCTCCCTCCCCTGCTCTGTCCCTCCCCACCCTCCCCTCCTTCCCACCGAGCCCCCCCACCCCTTTTCTCTCTACCACCTTATCCCGATGACATTTATAGGAGAAAGTCTGCCTGCGTTCTACGTCTGCCTTCATGCTTGTCTGCATTCGAGAATTCATGTCTACCATCCTGTGTGATTTTCCCTTTTGTCTGCTTGCAATATATTTTATTTTTGCAACAAATTTCATAGCTAGTTCTTTCACTAGGAGTGTAATGAACTTGCATATTGTGATGTGATGATGAGATATACAGATATGTTGCAAATGAGAATGTACTTGTCTGGTTACCATATATCTTTTTTAGATGTCAGTATGTAGTAACTATGTATAGTTCATATAATTGTTATATTTTATGTTTATAACACTTAGGATATTTGTTATGATTTTTTTATTGGAAAGAGAGAGAGAAATATTAGTAAAAATAATTATATTGCAATTAATATACATACGCATGTTGCTAAAATTACATGCGTGAATATAAATAAGATATCAGAATTATACTGATAATGAACTACCTCAGTGATGAAATAACGCTGACTATATTAACAGTCATAATAGTGAGAACAATAATACCAGCAGGAATGGTTAAAAGGACAAAATATTATGAAAATTAAGAGCACACACTAAATGACAAGACCACAGCAAGA
>NC_051400.1:50173743-50174641 GCF_015228065.2 Penaeus monodon
CATTATCCTGGTAGAGGAAATTATATCACAGACAGCAATATATGGTGACAATATATATGAAAACATGACAACGCTAATGATAATGATCACAATTAATATATCTAAAGAATAATAATTAAAAGCGATAAGATAGTCCAAATCGCGGACCTACGAAGCACCTCCTCCTCCCACCAAGAAAAACACTCTCTCTCTTCTAAGAAATAAACTTCCTAGCAGACCCTTTTTCGTACCGGGTCCGATTTACCACCAAATCTGATCAATGGTTCCGGGCCACGTAAGTTTCATTACATCTGTCAGTACTTTTACGCAATCTGCTGACAACTAGAGAAAGTAAGTACCAATATTCTGCTGCAACGCTTTGTCTTTTAAGGGGTAGCAACCTGTTCTTAATATTCCCACATCTCCATCAACACTACTTTCCTCAGATCTCCTTGTGATATGTTCAGGACTTTCAGCATCCATAGATTATAGGAGATACAGTGCGAGGCTCTCCTGAAAAGTAGCTTGTATTCCTTATGCCACTGTTCTTTTAAACCCGAAATCCAAACTCAACATGCTCTAGACTAATTTCACATTTATCCTTTCCTTTTTTTTCTTTTTATTCCGTAATGAACTTCTTGAAAACAAGAGGAGAGAATTAAACGTTTTAACTGTCTGTATGTATTCCAGTTACGCGTTTAGCATAAGAGAATCTTGTCATCTTAAACCCATTTTGAATTACTCTTATTACTTTACTGTGTACACCTAATGCATATACTAACTATCTTAGTTATACATACTTATATATACTTTCTATGCTTATTTATATACCTACATAAATGTACTTACTTGTATATACATACTATAATTGATATTGCAGGATATATGTTATTATGAAAAAATAACATGTTTTCTTCAG
>NC_051400.1:50175315-50175391 GCF_015228065.2 Penaeus monodon
TTTTTTTTCCTTTTTTCATTTTCCCCCCCCCTTAATTTTACATTTATTACTTAATACTAAATTTTTTTTTTTTTTT
>NC_051400.1:50175491-50175642 GCF_015228065.2 Penaeus monodon
AATAAAATTTTTATAAAAAAAAAAAACGAAATAAAAGAAAATAAAAAAAATTAGTAAAAATAAAACAAATAATGATTGAAAAGAAAAAAAATTTATGCTTATATTTTAAATTTAAACAATGATAATTGGGGTTTGGATGATGAAATTTTGA
>NC_051400.1:50178035-50178197 GCF_015228065.2 Penaeus monodon
CAGTTTTTAATTTTCAATTTTTTTTTAAAAAAAATTTTTAAAGGGTAAGGGATGTTAAATTTTTTTGGTTAAAAAAGGGAAATTTTTAAAAAAGAAAATAGGGGAAAAAACAAATAAAAGGGATTAAGGGTCAAAAAAAATTTTAAAATTTAATTTTAACCC
>NC_051400.1:50178314-50178410 GCF_015228065.2 Penaeus monodon
CCCCAATTTTTTAAAGGGGTTTAAAAAAACCAAAAAGGGGGATAAAAAACCCAATTTTAAAAAATTTAAAAATTTAATAATTTTTTTAAAATTTGG
>NC_051400.1:50178483-50178665 GCF_015228065.2 Penaeus monodon
TAGTGGAAATTTTGGTTTAAAACAAAAAAGGCAATGATAAAATTTTAATTTTAAAAAAAAAAAATTTTTATTTTTTTTTGGTTTTTAAAAAATTTAAATTTTTTTGATTTAAAAGGGAAGTAATTTCAAAAAAAAATTTTGGAGAAATTTACTAATTTTTTAAAGGGTTTTTTGGGCCCTAT
>NC_051400.1:50178742-50179135 GCF_015228065.2 Penaeus monodon
TAAATAGGGGAAGGGGAATTTTTTTTTTTTTTCTTAGGGAAAAAAATTTGGGTTTTTTTTTTTAAATGGGGGAAAAAAAAAAAAAAGGGCCCCGGAAACGAAAATTTTTTCCCGATTTTTAAAAAAATCCTTTAAAGGGGGGGGCCCAAAAAAAAAAGGGTTTTTTACTTTTTTCTTTTAAAATTTTTTAAAGGAAAAAAACCCCTTTTTTTTAAATTTTCAAAAAAGGGGGGAAAATTCCAAAAAAAAATCTTTAAAAGATTTTTTTTTTTTAAAAAGGGGTTTTTTTTTTTTTAGGCTTCCCCCCCTTTTTTTTTTGGGAATTAATTTTTGTTTTTTTTTCTTTTTGGTTTTTTAAAGGGCCCCCCTTTTCCCCCTTTTTTTGAAATTCCC
>NC_051400.1:50179157-50179229 GCF_015228065.2 Penaeus monodon
CTCGTTTCCAAATTTTTTTCCCCCTCTCCCTTTTTTTTTACCCCCCCCCCCTTTTTTCCCCCCCTCCCCCGG
>NC_051400.1:50179262-50179513 GCF_015228065.2 Penaeus monodon
CCCTTCCCCCCCTTTTAAATCGGGGGCCCCCTCTTTTGCCCCAAATTTTTTTTTTTTTCTGGGAAAACCAAAAAAGGGGGTTGGGGGATTTTTGGGGTTTCCCCAAGGGGGGTTTTTGGGAAAAAAAATTAAAAAGGGAAAAAAAAATTTTTTTTTTGGGGTTATGGTTTTGCCCCCCTAAAAAAAAATTTTAAAAAAAACATTTTAAAAAGGGAATTATGTTTTTTTTTTAACCCACAAACCCTTTAAGG
>NC_051400.1:50179598-50179810 GCF_015228065.2 Penaeus monodon
GGCCCCCGGGGGGGAAGGGGAAGGTTTGGGGGCCCCCGGGGTTTAAGGGGGGGAACCCCGGGTTTTCCCCTTGGGGGGCCTTTTCTGGGGGAAGGGGGAAAAAAGGGGGGGAAAGGTTTTTTTTGGGCCCTTTAAAGGAAGGGATTTGGAAAAAAAAGGGGGGAAGAAAAAAAATTTTTGGGGTTTGAAAAGGGGTTTGGGCCCCCCGGAAA
>NC_051400.1:50179833-50180213 GCF_015228065.2 Penaeus monodon
AAAGGTTTAAAAGGGTAAAGGGGTAAAAGGGGGGGAAAAAAGGGGTGGGGGAAAAAAAGGGGGGGGGGAAAAAGGGGGAAATTTTTAAAAAATGGGGGGTTGGGGCCCCCCCCCCCCCGGAAAAATGGGAAAAAGGGGGTTTTTGTTGGGGCCCCAAAAAAGGGGAAAAAGGGGGAAAAAAAAAGGGGGGGGAAAGAAGGAAAAGGGGGGGGAATTTTTGGGAAAAAGGGGGGGAACCCCCTTCCAAAAACCCCCCTTTTTGGGCTTTTCACGGAAAAAGGAAAAAAAACACCCCCTTAAAAAAATTTCGCTAAAAAAAAAACCCTTTTTAAGGGAAGGGGCCCCCCCCTTCCCCCCTTTTGGGTTCCCCCGGTTTTTTT
>NC_051400.1:50180233-50180319 GCF_015228065.2 Penaeus monodon
GGGTGGGGGGGGAAATTAAAAAATTTTTTGGGGCCCGGAAAAAAGATTTAAAATTTTTTTTTTTTAAATAAAAAACCCGCCCCCGG
>NC_051400.1:50180343-50180785 GCF_015228065.2 Penaeus monodon
CCATCGGGCAAAGGGGGGGGGGAAAGGGAAAAAAAGGGGGGGAAAGCCCGGGGGGGCCCCTTCTCCCCGTAGGGGGAAAATTTTTCCCGGGGAAAGGTTTTTCATTTTTTTTTTGGGGCCCCTTTAAATTTTTAAAAAAACCCTTTTTAAAAAAATATATTTATTTTTAAATAAAATTTTTAATATTATAAATTATTATTTTTAAAATTAATTTTTAAAAAATTAAAAAAAAATTATTTTATATAATAATTAAAAAATTTATATTTTAATATTAATATTATATTTTAAATTTATAAATAAAAATTTAAATATCTATTTAAAATTTTTTATAATATATAAATAAAAATTATTATTTTTATTTTATTTTATTTTAATTTTTAATATAATTTTAATTTTTCAAAAAATATCAATATTTTTTTATAAAATATTTTTAAAAAAGGGG
>NC_051400.1:50180987-50181222 GCF_015228065.2 Penaeus monodon
AACCCAAAACAAAAAAATACACCACCAACCAAAAACCCAACCACCCCCCACCCCCCCAAACCCCAAAAACCCCCCACCAACCCCCCCCCAACCCCCAACAAAAACCCCCCCAACACCCCCAAAAAACCCAAAACCCCCTTTATATTATTATATATTTATATATTATTTTTATAAATAAATTTATTTTAAATTTTTTAAATATTATAATATAATTAATAAAATTTTTTGGTTTAAA
>NC_051400.1:50181256-50181465 GCF_015228065.2 Penaeus monodon
TGTTGTGTGTGGGGAAAAGGGTTTAAATTGGGGGGGGGGTTTTTTTGGGGTGTGGTGGGGGTTTGGTTGGGGTGTTTTTTTTTTTTTTGAGTGGGGGGGTGAAATTAAAATTTTATAATATTTTTAAAAATATTTTTATTATATAAAAAAAAAAAATAATATTTAATTTTATAATAAATATAATTTTATTTAAATTAAAAAATTTTTTT
>NC_051400.1:50181577-50182070 GCF_015228065.2 Penaeus monodon
AACCCCACTTTGAAAAAACCCCACGCCCCAAAAAAAAAACCGCCCCCTTTTAAATTTAAATCTTTTTAATTTTTTTACATATTTTTATATTATTTTTAAAATATAAAAATTTATATATTAAAAATTAAATTTTTTATATAATTATAAAATATATAAATTTTAATATATAAAATTATTTTTAAAATTTTACAAATATATAAAAATAATTTTTATTTTTTTAAATTAAAATTTTAATATTTTATTTTATTATATATAAAAAAATTTTTATAATAATATATATATAAATTTTTATAAATTTATAAATTTAATGTATTTTTTAAATATATAAAAACAAAACAAATATACCCCCAAAAATTTAAATTTTAAAATTTTATAAAAAAATTTAAAAACCCTTTTTTAAATTAAAATTTCTAAAACCCCTTATATTTTAAAAGGGTATTCCCCAAAACCCCCCACCCCCAACCCACACAACAAAACCCCAAAACCCCAAAAA
>NC_051400.1:50182096-50182573 GCF_015228065.2 Penaeus monodon
AAAACCCCAAAACAAAACCCCCACCCCCCCAAAACCAACCCCCCCCCACACACAAAAAAAAACACACCCCCAACCCCAACCCCACACCCCAAACAAACACCCCAAAAAAATATATATATAAAAATTATAAATATATTAAAATTTTAATAATTTTATTTTATATATATATTTATTAATAATATTATTATATAAAAACATTAAAAAAATTATAAAATTATATTATAATTATTTTAATAAAAATTTTAAAATATAAAAATTTAAAAATTTTTATAATATTATTATAATATTTATAAAAATTTTTTTTTTTTTTTAAAAAAAAATAATATATATAATTTATTTTTTATTAAAAATTTTTTTTATATTTTTTCAAAATTTCCCCTTTCCTACCCTTACCCTAATTTTAACCCCAATCTACCCTATTTACCCAAAACCCTACCCTTTTTTTTCTTTTCTACCCTAAATCTAAAAATTTTTTTT
>NC_051400.1:50182663-50182921 GCF_015228065.2 Penaeus monodon
TTATTTATTTTAGGGGGGGCCCCTTATTTTTTTTAGGGGTTTTAAGGGAAAATATAAAATTTATATAAAATTTAAAATATTTTTTAATTAAAAATTTTTAAATTTTATTTTTAAAATTTAAAAAAAATTTTAATAAATATTTATATATTTTAATTTTAAAATATAAATTAAATTTTTTTTAATTTATATATATAATAAAAAATTTTTAAAATATATTTTAATATAATATTAATATAATTTTAATATATATTTTTAATT
>NC_051400.1:50182986-50184281 GCF_015228065.2 Penaeus monodon
TTTGGGGTGGGGGGTTTTTAAATTTATTTTTTTCCAATGGGGGTTTTTTTTTTTATAAAATATATTTATATATTAAATAAAATTTTAATAATATAAAAATTTATATTTTAAAATTATAAAATATATTTTATATAAATAAAATATATAAAATTATTTTTAAAAATTAAAATTTTTTTTTGGGGGGGTGGGGGGGGTTTTTTAAAACATTTTTTAATAAAATATTTTTTAATATATTTAAAAAATTTAAAATATAAAAAATTTTTATATAAAAAAAATAATATTTTTATATATATATAATATGAAATTAAAATATAAAAATATTTTTTTAATATTTATTATTTAATAAAAATAATTTTTAATATTAATTTTTATTTTTAATAATTTTTATAAAAAAATTTTAAAAATTTTATTATTATATTATTAATTTTATATAATAAAATATATATATTTTATTAAATTAAAATATATTTATTTTTATAATATATATAAAATAAAATTTATATATTTTGGGTTTATTAAAAAAAATGAAAAATTTTACTTTAATTTTATAATATTTAAAAAATTTTAATTTATTATTATATATATAAAAATTTTAAAAATTAAATTTTTTTAATTTAAATTTATAATATATATATATATATTTTTAATATTTAAAAATATAAACATAAAAATTTTAAAAATTTTTGGGAAAAATATATTATAATATTAATATTTTATATAAAATATAAAAATTTTAATTAAAAATTATATATATATATAAAATATTATTTTTAAATTATAAAAAGGGGAAATCATAAAAATTGTTTTTTTACATTTTTCCCCTTTAAAAAAATATTTTAAAAAATTTTAAATTTATATATATTTTTTTTTTTTTAAATATATTTTATATATATTAAAATTTAAAATATAAAATATTTTAATATTTTTTAAAAATAATATTTAAATTATTTTAAAATTAAAATTTTATTTTGGTTTTTGGGGGGCCAAAAATACTTTTTCAAAACCCAAAAATTATTTTTTAAAAATTTTAAAATTATTTATAAAATATTTTTAAATATAAAATATTAAAAAATATTATTATATAAATATATATATATTAATATTATATATATTAAAATTTTTTTTAAAAAAAAAAAATATTAATAAAAATTATTATATTTATTTTTATAATATTTGGGGTTGGGGGTTTCCCATAAAAAAACATTTTCCAAATAAATTATAATTTTTATATATATAAATAATTATTTTATAAAAAATTTATAAATATTTTTATAATTTTATTTTTTAAAATTATA
>NC_051400.1:50184419-50184499 GCF_015228065.2 Penaeus monodon
GGGGGGGAAAAGGGGGGGAAGAAAAAAAGGAAAAAGGGGGGAAAAGAAGGGGAAGGGAGGAGGGAAAAAGGGGAAGAGAG
>NC_051400.1:50185959-50186859 GCF_015228065.2 Penaeus monodon
TGAATTTTCCTTCTATTATAGAAATTAGTTGTTTTCCTTAGCTTTTCTACTCCTCGTATTTTTACATCAATGCTTGTGAAAAGAAGGAGAGAAAGAGATAGGGTCGGGTAGGTGTTGGTGGGGGGGCGAAGGTATATATTGAAAGACATGGGCCAATAAGAGTGAAGGAAACGTGGAAAAGTCCCTTTACGCAGTTCTACTGTTGAAGCTCCGTGATAATGCACTGAGTGCCCTTAAAGTGTTAAGACTACCGAGACTTTTTCCTTCCCTTTTTACCTTCCTCTCCTTTTTTTTGCCCCTCTTTTCCCTCCCACAAATCTAGGTTACGCGCGTGTTTTGTACTTCCGCACTCACCACACCTTCACGAATTCGGAATAAGTGGACGGGTATTTTCCAAGTGGAATGGCATGTTTTGTTAACTTATTTAGTCGTATTTTGTGTCAGAGTGATTTTTTTTCTCCTACGGGGATACTATTCGGCCACTGAGATATCCATTGTTGATCTTAATAACAGGGTAACGAAGGAGGACATTGTCTCCTGACTTGAGTATTAAGGCTCTCGTCACCACAGCAATCTTCGGCAACGTAATGAGATTATGCAGTGGCGACGCTTTCTGTGAATACATTTAAGTGCGCGTGTACGGGTCTGTTTGTGAGTATACGGTGGAGGGAGGCGAAGGAAGGATGTCTGTGTGCGTATTTTGTGCGGGCACTGAATTTTTTTTTGTGTATTATTTCTGAGCGGATGTGTGAGTGACTGTAAGAGTGTGTATGCGTGGTTGTTTGCAAGTTGTTTATAGTTTGTATCTAAACCTTCCTTTCTTTTTTCTAGCACGTTGTTATGATGGTTATAAAATGAGTATATAGTACTGTTACTGCTGGTTATATCTTCAATTGTCAC
>NC_051400.1:50189819-50189886 GCF_015228065.2 Penaeus monodon
CTGAAGAAAACATGTTATTTTTTCATAATACATATATCCTGCAATATCAATTATAGTATGTATATAC
>NC_051400.1:50190003-50190759 GCF_015228065.2 Penaeus monodon
TCAAAATGGGTTTTAAGATGACAAGATTCTCTCCTTAGTGCTAAACGCGTAACTGGAATACATACAGACAGTTAAAACGTTTAATTTCTCTTCCTCTTGTTTTTCAAGGAAGTTCATTTACCGGAATAAAAAGAAAAAAAAAGGAAAGGGATAAATGTGAAATTAGTCTAGAGCAAGTTTGAGTTTTGGATTTCGGGTTTAAAAGAACAGTGGCATAAGGAATACAAGCTTACTTTTCAGGAGAGCCTCGCACTGCTATCTCCTATTAATCTGTGGATGCTTGAAAGTCCTGAACATATTCACAAGGAAGATCTGAGGAAAGTAAGTGTTGATGGAGATGTGGGAATATTAAGAACAGGTTGCTACCCCTTAAAAGACAAAGCGTTTGCAGCAGAATATTGGTTACTTACTTTCTCTAGTTGTCAGCAGATTGCGTAAAAGTTACTGACAGATTGTAATGAAACTTTACCGTGGCCCCGGAACCATTTGATCAGATTTTGGTGGTAAATCGGACCCGGTACGAAAAAGGGTCTGCTAGGAAGTTTATTTTCTTAGAAGAGAGAGAGTGTTTTTCTTGGTGGGAGGAGGGAGGTGCTTTCGTAGGTCCGCGATTTTGGACTATCTTATCGCTTTTAATTATTATTTCTTTTAGATATATTAATTGTGACCATTATCATTAGCGTTGTCATGTTTTCATATATATTGTCACCATTATTATTGCTGTCTGTGATTATAATTTCCTCTACCAGGATAATG
>NC_051400.1:50190789-50191323 GCF_015228065.2 Penaeus monodon
TCTTGCTGTGGTCTTGTCATTTAGTGTGTAATTTTCATAATATTTTGTCCTTTTAACCATTCCTGCTGGTATTATTATTCTCACTATTATGACTGTTAATATAGTCAGCGTTATTTCATCACTGAGGTAGTTCATTATCAGTATTAATTCTGATATTCTTATTTATATTCACGCATGTAATTTTAGCAACATGCGTATGTATATTAATTGCAATATAATTATTTTTACTAATATTTCTCTTTCTCTTTCCAATAAAAAAATCATAACAAATATCCTAAGTGTTATAAACATAACATATAACAATTATATGAATTATACATAGTTACTACATACTGACATCTAAAAAAGATATATGGTAACCAGACAAGTACATTCTCATTTGCAACATATCTGTATATCTCATCATCACATCACAATATGCAAGTTCATTACACTCCTAGAGAAAAGAACTAGCTATGAAATTTGTTGCAAAAATAAAATAT
The DNA here is from genome assembly GCF_015228065.2 of Penaeus monodon. Lineage (NCBI taxonomy): Eukaryota > Metazoa > Arthropoda > Malacostraca > Decapoda > Penaeidae > Penaeus > Penaeus monodon. Next base: position 50,191,272 of record NC_051400.1, read on the forward strand.
ATTGCAAGCAGACAAAAGGGAAAATCACACAGGATGGTAGACATGAATTCTC
>NC_051400.1:50191360-50191427 GCF_015228065.2 Penaeus monodon
GCAGACTTTCTCCTATAAATGTCATCGGGATAAGGTGGTAGAGAGAAAAGGGGTGGGGGGCTCGGTG
>NC_051400.1:50191531-50191911 GCF_015228065.2 Penaeus monodon
GGTAGTGGGGATAGAGGTTAGGGGGAGAGTGGGGGGGAGAAAAGTGGGAGGAGGATAAAAGAAGGGAGAAGGAAGATAAACGGAGGGAGGAATGGTGGAGGGGAGTAGGGGATATCAGAAGGGGGAAGGGGTAGGATACACGAGGAGACTTGGGGGTGTAGAGGAGGCAGGATGGTAGGAGGAAGATGAGAGGAGAGAGACAGGAGTAGGAAGGGAGGAAGGGAGAGGGCAGAGGGAGATGGAAGGAAGGTAGGGGAAGGGAGATTCAAGCAGGGAAGGGGGAGGCATGATGATGAAGGTCAGTGGATAAATTAGGCGTCTTGGGAACTTATTTTTTTCGTGGCTCCGTCCTCTTGCTTCCCAGTCGGTCTGTCTGGCAA
>NC_051400.1:50192085-50192373 GCF_015228065.2 Penaeus monodon
AAACTGCCCCACTCTCCTTATCATTGTGTCCCACAACCTCGTGTCTTCCTCAATCCCCCACTAAATCCCAGCGCGAACCACGCAACTGCTCACTTGTTCCCGTAAATCAGATAGTGTATCAAGCAGCTCGTTGCTGGTTGCTATGGGATGCTGTCTCTGGGCTCCCAAGCCCCTCGAAGGTGCGGGGGAGCGAAGCCGAAAAATGAGTGGGTAAGTACGTCCTTTGCAAACAAGATCTGAATGGGGAGGTAGATAGAATGACGACCTATTTGATTCTTCAATCCTCTT
>NC_051400.1:50192924-50193012 GCF_015228065.2 Penaeus monodon
TATTAGGCCGGCAGTAGTGCTGCTATGTGTACATAATTCAGTTTCGCTATCGACGTGTCCTAGCATTAACAACTCGGAGATATGGAGG
>NC_051400.1:50193311-50193966 GCF_015228065.2 Penaeus monodon
CAATTACATCTTATAAGACAAAGATCATTATTCTGTTTCCCTTATCTCTTTCTCAATGACTTCCCTGTCTGTACCTCTCATTTTTCTTTATTTTTGTTGTTTTGTTTCGCTCTGTATCATAACCCAATCATGTACCGTTGTAAGTTAGACAGACTGTTTCCATCACTGCATACCCTCATGTTATAAACACTGCTCTACGAATCCGGCTTCTTAATGCCCAAGAATTAACAAAGTGCCATAAATCCTCTTCATAACGAAAACCAAGACGTTGGAGATGTTATATATCATCTCTATCGTTTAGGTCTGACTTTTCCATCTTTATGAGAATTCCGAGACATGAAATTTCCAAGGCCTATTTTTCAAAGTATTTTTCCTCATCTCTTAAAAATCCTCTTATAATTAGAGGGATGCGACTCACAGATGGTTTGGCAAACTGACTTGTACACTGTAAATTTACGGTTTGATATAAATTTACCGTGCAAGTGTAGATATCTGATATGAATCAAGGTTTGTATTCAGAGGCATGATCACTGATAGAAATATTGTGATTAATAGTCGTAGAGTTAATCGCACATAAAGAAAGTCAGGTAAAAAATTAGAATTTCAGGACATGGCTCTATGAAGACACATGCATCTAGGTATAAATCAGTAAATA
>NC_051400.1:50194020-50194144 GCF_015228065.2 Penaeus monodon
AGTGCATGCGCGCGTCCGGTAACTGTAAGAAGAGGAAAGCTGCCAGATATATTGCTCAGGATCAGTTGCTTGTACGTACGGGAGATAGAATCTAACTCTTCGATTCCTTCAGTATTGGAGGAAC
>NC_051400.1:50195374-50195457 GCF_015228065.2 Penaeus monodon
CCCTGTGGGCATAAATAGAGAATATCTAAGTACACCCCTCCGTAAGATGACCTACCACTATCACTAGAGACACAATGAATCAT
>NC_051400.1:50198350-50198787 GCF_015228065.2 Penaeus monodon
ACAACATAGTTAACTATGTAAATACGTTTACCGAAGTTTTCCCGATTAAGCCGTTTTACCGTTTTCTAGGGATTAGCGGTTACTGACAGGGTAAGGGCAGCGACTGTGGGGCGAGTGCGGGTACTTGTTGACAGTGCACACTTCTTTGGTCATATATGCTAGTTATTTGTTAATAGATGTCAAGAGCTATGATTTGTTCTAATTCCCATCCAGATAAGAAATTAACAGAGAGTAAAAGGTGGTTCATAAATATATACTAGTGTTTTGTCAGACGGCTGTTTCAACATACTGAAGCATAATTCTCATGATTTTTTTCATCATTGTTATTAGTATTGATAATAAACCTTTGTTATTAAGAGTTCTCTTATTACCATGAACAAGGAGGAATGGAGTGAAGAAAATTGATAGCTAGTGGTAAACATAATGAGCAGAAATGA
>NC_051400.1:50199969-50200036 GCF_015228065.2 Penaeus monodon
GTCTATTGAAATACAAGTCAATATTTGATGATTAGTAATACAACAATGTGCATAATTTTCTTTGATT
>NC_051400.1:50202920-50204081 GCF_015228065.2 Penaeus monodon
TGATGCTGTATCTGTTACATATATAGTATAGGATCTATTATAAATTACTTCCTCCTCATATATTCATTACATCCTGATTATTATTGTTAACCTATTGAAATCACTTTATTAGTTATTTTGAATGAATATTTTCACTAACAGAAACCTAATATTTCACTAACAGCCTAGTGCAAATTGATGCCAGATTAAGATCTTGTTTTCAATTCATTATGGACATTGAAAGGAATGAACATTTATCATATGCTATCATTCAAAAATATGTTACATTAACAATATCTTTCATGAAAAGGCTCATTAAAACTGTTTTCTCAAAATACTTTTCTTATATATAATGAAAACAGGAAAAAAATGAAGAAACTAAAAAAGGATGATAAAAAAAGCTATGTTTTTTTTTCTTTTCTTTTCATGAAGCATTTGATGATTTGGTCTGTAGTAAAAGATGCAAAAAGAAGGAAAACGAGAAAGGGAAATTATTGAAAGGAGCAGAGAGAAATAAAAAAGAAAGGCGAGTCTATAAACTTTACAGGAGAAACATCAAGGAGAAATTAGTATAGTTTAAGGAATGTCTAAGAAAGCGCATTACAATAAATTTGAAAATACAAAATTGATATGGCAGAAGTACTGTTCAAAATATCCCGTATCAAAATCCACGTGAAGTGGATAATATAATAGCACATATATTTTCAAAGATGTACAAGCACATAAAGCGAAATAGCACAGATACAAATAGGCACGGAAACGGCACACAATAGCTGAACGTTCACATATCCAAAACGCTAATTAATTCTCGAAAAATACTAATCAACAAATATAGAAACATGAATAGAATCCCGAAAGGCAGATTAATTCAAATTATAAAAAAGCAAATGAAAATTCAAGCGGAAACATAAACATATGCATAAAGAAAAAAGAAAAAAAACACACCCACCCAAGAGCCAAATTAATTCACTCAAAATATTCCCGAAATGTCAATGGCGAGCCGGTTAGACGCACTATAAAAGGGCTCATTAGCGAACACTGGATTCTAGAACGACAAGGTTTATGTCTTTATAAAGGCAAAGTCAGGAGAAAGAGGAGGAGGAAGGGAAACAAATGAACTCGGGAGAAGGAAAACAAGGAGGAGAAAATGATGGGAAATGGGAAGGAGGAAATGAATATAAC
>NC_051400.1:50204254-50204483 GCF_015228065.2 Penaeus monodon
TGCGGTTGTTGGGGAGAGGAGGTATCCATGGCAAGGATTCCTCTTAGCAACATTCCCTGGCACTGCAACAGGGAAGTTCAGTAGGGCGAGTCCGAATTTCTCCTTTATCTGATATATGGAATTTTGTGGGTCGGTTCAATTTTCGATTGGAAGCTCTCCTCGATTTTTTTTCAAGGCCTATATAGAAAATACCCCCGTTTCACTCTCTCTCTATTTACCTATCTATACA
>NC_051400.1:50205168-50205434 GCF_015228065.2 Penaeus monodon
ACTTTCAATCCATCTGTTTATATAGAATTTATCATTATCTCTGTATATATCTATATGTCAGTTTCTCTGTCTAAGCGCTTGTTTCGATGGATATGAGCCTATGGTATACATGGAAAGCAAGCTCAGTACCTTGGAAAAATAACGGGGCAACGCAATAAGCAAGGAATTTCCCATGAGCAGAATCCACCTCGTAGGGCTGTGAAGACCTGGCCGTCATCATGCGAAGTCATCCTTTCTGAGAAACTCAAAGGGGTTACTGGCCTTTG
>NC_051400.1:50205495-50205651 GCF_015228065.2 Penaeus monodon
TGTCTTATTTTTGTTCGTTCGCTCTCTCTCTCTTTGTACCTCTTTCTCTTCTCTATAACACATACATTTCCCCAGGCCTCTCCCTCTCTCTCCAATCGCTCCTACTTCTCCAACCTACCTCCATCTCTCTCTGCCTCTCTCTTTGCCCCCCCCCCC
>NC_051400.1:50205802-50206222 GCF_015228065.2 Penaeus monodon
GAAAGCTAGAACGAAGTAAGGACTCAGATCACTCATTTAGTTTAGATAAAAGCTATGCTGATCTCCGTTTTACCTCAGATATATACATATATGTATGTCACACATCTCTGTGCAAGCGTTATTTCTCATCAGTACATTCAATTAGCACTCATAGTTATATTTGTTTTGTTTTTGTTTTAGGGCCTCAGAGATCATGGTCAGTTCTGAAGATGCAGTCAAAATGAGTTTGTTAATAACTATATTACAGGACCAAGATAATAAGAGAAGTATTAGGGGCAACAGTTGCGAATATAAATAACTTTATTCTTCGGATTATTTTCACTTCTTTCATGCTTTCTCGCTATCATAATCTGTGTTGTATTTTCACTATCATAATTATTAGCAATATTATAATCCCTTCCATCAGTACCCTCAATGGGT
>NC_051400.1:50209220-50209635 GCF_015228065.2 Penaeus monodon
GGGTGGGGGTGTATTCGTCCCCCATTGAGGGTACTGAGGGAAAGGGTTAAATATTGCTAAAAATTTGTATAAAAATACAACACAGATTAATAGCGAGAAAGCATGAAAAAGTGAAAAAAAATCCGAAGAAAAAAGTTATTTTATTCGAACTTTTTCCCCCTAATATTTCTTTTATTATCTTGGCCCTGTAAAAAGTTATTAACAACTCTTTTTTGCTGCATCTTCGAACTGACCATGATCTCTGAGGCCCCAAAACAAAAAAAAACAAATATAACTATGATGCTATTAAATGTACGATAAAATAACGCTTGCCAAGATGTTGACATACTAATGATTATCTGGGAAAAACGAGTAGCATAGCTTTTATCAAAACTAAATGAGCTGATCTGAGTCATATACTCTCGTTTTAGCTTGC
>NC_051400.1:50209808-50210258 GCF_015228065.2 Penaeus monodon
GTAGGTTGGAAAATAGACGATTGGAGAGGAAGGAAGCCGGGGGAAATTTGTGTTATAGGAAAGAAAAAGATTTAAAAAGGGAAGACAAACGAACAAAAATAAGAAAAGGGGAGGAAAGGAGGAGGGGAGGATCGGGGGTCAGAAGGGAGGGAGGGAGGGAAAAGGCCTAACCCCTTTGATTTCTCAGAAAGGATGACTTCGCATGATGAGGGAAAGTCTTCACAGCCCTCGTGATTCTGCCAGGAAAAATTTCCTTGCTTATTGGGGTTCCCCCGTTTTTTTTTCCAAGGTACGAGCTTGCTTTCCATGTATACCATAGGCTCATATCCATCGAAACAAGCGCTTAGACAGAGAAACTGACATATAGATATATACAGAGATAATGATAAATTCTATATAAACAGATGGATTGAAAGTTGTCTAGATCTTTAAACAGAGCATAAAAATCTA
>NC_051400.1:50212548-50212739 GCF_015228065.2 Penaeus monodon
GCATCATGAAATACTGAGTCAAACGCCTTGGTGTAATCAATAAACAAAAACCAAACTTGATCCTCTTCTTGCTTGTTATCAACCTTTTGAATGATGTTTCGGACAGGTAGAATGGCATCAGTGCTTCTGCCGTGAACTCAAACTGTTCCTCTGCAATCTCTGGTGCTAGGTAGTATTGCAGCCTTTGCCGA
>NC_051400.1:50212819-50212950 GCF_015228065.2 Penaeus monodon
CTTGGGCAGGAGCACCAATTCTGAAATTACTCATTCGGCTGGCCATTTTCCTGTCTTCCAAATGTCATCAATAATTTTCTTTATAGTCTTTATAACTGTTTTTCCTCCTGCTTTCAGGGCTTCCGCTGGTT
>NC_051400.1:50213071-50213575 GCF_015228065.2 Penaeus monodon
CAAAAAGTTCGGAGCAGTAGTTCTTCCATCCTTTCTTAATATCTTCTATCTTGTACAACATTATTCCATCTTTTCTCTCTCTTTTTTTGCGTTTCTGGATAAGTCTCCAGCATTCGTTGTCAATCCATGGTTTGGTAGCTGGAGATTTCTTAAGGCATACTTCTTCGATGGTCTCCATTAATCCTTGTTTTAGTGCTGTCCATGTCTGGTCTCCTTCTAAGTTAGGTTATGGTATGCATCTCGTTGAGAACATTCAAATATCTTTTCGGGTTCTTTTTCTGTCTAGTTGGTTTCCAAGCTTTTCCCTTCATTACTATCCATACCATATGATGGTCCGAGTCACAGTCAGCACTCACTAGTGATCTACAGTCTCTAACCTCTACTCTCTCTATTTTTCTAATTATGATAAAGTCGATCCTGTTCATATATCTGCCATCTGACGATACCCACGTGACTTTCTCTTTCAATCTGTACCGGAAGCATGTGTTCATAGCTATTAGGTTA
>NC_051400.1:50216513-50216892 GCF_015228065.2 Penaeus monodon
TTATGATAGTGAAAATACAACACAGATTATGATAGCGAGAAAGCATGAAAAAAGTGAAAATAATCCGAAGAACAAAGTTATTTATATTCGCAACTGTTGCCCCCAATACTTCTCTTATTATCTTGGTCCTGTAGCATAGTTATTAACAAACTCATTTTGACTGCATCTTCAGAACTGACCATGATCTCCGAGGCCCTAAAACAAAAACAAAACAAATATAACCATGAGTGCTAATTGAATGTACTGATGAGAAATAACGCTTGCACAGAGATGTGTGACATACATATATGTATATATCTGAGGTAAAACGGAGATCAGCATAGCTTTTATCTAAACTAAATGAGCTGATCTGAGTCATATACTCTCGTTTCTAGCTTGC
>NC_051400.1:50217272-50217608 GCF_015228065.2 Penaeus monodon
CAAAGGGCCCGAAACCCCCTTGATTTTCTCAGAAAGGATGATTCGATGAGGGCCAGGTCTTCACAGCCCTACGAGGTGGATTCTGCCATGGGAAATTTCCCTTGCTTATTGCTTTCCCCCGTTATTTTTCCAAGGTATGAGTTTGTTTTTCCATGCATACCATAGGCTCATATCCTCGGGAAACAAGCGCTTAGACAGAGAAACTGCCCATTAATATATACAGAGATAATGATAAATTCTATATAAACAGATGGGTTGAAAAATTGCCAAATTTTAAACAGAGCATAAAAATTACATGTATTGAAGTGTGTGGTGGTTGGGGTGTGTGTGTTGGTG
>NC_051400.1:50217903-50218093 GCF_015228065.2 Penaeus monodon
GTCATTTTCTCTGAAAAGGCTTGTTTGATGGATCCCCTAGGGGATGCATGGAAAGCAAGCTCAGACCTTGGAAAAATAAAGGGGAAAACGCAATAAGCAAATTTCCCTGAGCAGAACCCACCTCGTAGGGCTGTAAAGACCGGCCCGTCATATGCGAAGCATCCTTTTGAGAAACCAAAGGGGTTACTGG
>NC_051400.1:50218200-50218304 GCF_015228065.2 Penaeus monodon
TTCTTTTTCTATAACACAACTTTCCCCAGGCTCTCCCCTCCCCAATCGCCCCCTATTCCCCAACACCCCTTTCTCTTCTGCCTCTCTCTTTGCCCCCCCCCCTC
>NC_051400.1:50218478-50218882 GCF_015228065.2 Penaeus monodon
GCAAGCTAGAAACGGGGAGTATATGACCGACAGCTCATTTAGTTTAGATAAAAGCTATGTGATCTCCCTTTTACCCAGAATATACAATATGTATGACAATCTCGTGCAACGTTATTTTTCATAGTACATTTTAATTAGCATCGGTTATATTTTTTGTTTTTGTTTTAGGGCCCCGGGATCATGGTCGTTTGAAGATGCAGTAAAAAAGAGTTTTTTAATAAAAAATGTACAGGACCAAGATAAAAGAGAAGTATTTGGGGGCAACAGTTGCGAATATAAATAACTTTTTTTCGGAATTTCACTTTTTTATGTTTCCGCTATCATAATTGGTTGTATTTTTACTATCATAATTATTTTGCAATATTTTAATCCCTTCCATTTATTACCCTCAATGGGTTTTCGAT
>NC_051400.1:50222083-50222623 GCF_015228065.2 Penaeus monodon
CTAACGAAGCGGCGAAATGCTACTAGACTGGATTTTGAAAACAACTAACCTAATAGCGATGAACACATGCTTCCGGATGATTGAAAGAGAGTCACGTGGGTATAGTCAGATGGCAGATATATGACAAGGACGATTTATCATAATTAGAAAAGGATAGAGAGCGTGAGGTTAGAGACTGTAGATCCTAGTGAGTGCTGACTGTGGACTCGGACATCATATGGTATGGATATAATGAAGGAAAAGCTTGGAAACAACTAGACAGGAAAAAGAAACCCGAAAAGATATTTGAATGTCTCAACGAGATGCATACCATAACCTAACATTAGAAGGGGACCAGACCTGGACAGCACTAAAACAAGGATTAATGGAGGACCATCGAAGAAGTGGCCTTAAGAAATCTCCAGCTACCAACCAATGGATGACAACGAATATGCTGGAGACTATCCAGAAACGCAAAAAAAGAGAGAGAAAAGTGGAATAATTTTGTACAAGATAGAAGATATTAAGAAAGGATGGAAGAACTACTGCTCCGAACTTTTG
>NC_051400.1:50222744-50222896 GCF_015228065.2 Penaeus monodon
AGTCGGATGGATAAAAACCCCAGGCGGAAAGCCCTGAAAGGCAGGAGGAAAAAACAGTTATAAAGACTATAAAGAAAATTATTGATAAACATTTGGAAGACAGGAAAATGGCAGCCGAATGAGTAATTTCAGAATGGTCGCTCCTGCCCAAG
>NC_051400.1:50222972-50223168 GCF_015228065.2 Penaeus monodon
CTTCGCAAAGGCTGCAATACTACCTAGCACCAGAGATTGCAGAGGACAGTTTGAGGTTCACGGCAGAAGCACTGATGCCATTCTACCGGTCCGAAAACATCATTCAAAAGGTGTTGATAACAAGCAAGAAGAGGAGCAAGTTTGGTTTTTGTTTATTGATTACACAAAGGCGTTTGACTCAGTATTTTCATGATGC
>NC_051400.1:50235094-50235621 GCF_015228065.2 Penaeus monodon
AGGTCTCGCATTTCGACTTTTTATCTCTGTTGGGAAAGGACAATGACAATGATGCTATTCGGCAGCTTGGCTTGATTGCGGAGGAAAGCCATGGCGACAATTCAGCGGTCACTCCATTTTTGAAACTCTACGGAGTATGCGCACCCCGCTTTAATTACCGACGTTTAGATGATTTCTAGTCTTTGTTTACGAAGGGAAGAAACTGCTAAATGGATTAAGCGACGGTCTCCATAAAGGCAAGGGCAAGTATCAGTGATGTGGAAGTGGTGTTTTCATGTCTTCTTATATTTCTAATATAGTCCCTCATAGCATTTTGTTGTCAATGTTAATTTTACAGTAATTCGCCACAACATGCGTCAGAATACAAGGCACTGGTGTCAAGTAAAGATCTGAATTATAAAAAAAAAATAATAATGGGTTCCTATCTTCAAGTTATTATAAACTTAAATAATCTTATCTTTTCTATAAATTTATTCATGATTTTATTTAAAGTGGAAAAGTACTTTGAGGATTTCGTTAGCAACCAA
>NC_051400.1:50236770-50236894 GCF_015228065.2 Penaeus monodon
GGAAACATCATAAAAATAGAAACAAAAATGAGTGTCAATCCTCCCAATATCTTCCCAATCATGTCGGCTACACTGGTTGGCTCGGTCACGTTGGGCGCCTCCTCGACGGATGGCTCGGTCACGT
>NC_051400.1:50238521-50238646 GCF_015228065.2 Penaeus monodon
CCTGAGACAAGCTGAGAATGTCAATTTTACCCTCTTTCGACGGTCCGTGGGTGAGCACAGTGTGTTTGGGTGAGAGTTAGGGGTGAGGATGGGAGGGAAGGGGAACTCCCTCTCCCTGTCACGGT
>NC_051400.1:50248107-50248275 GCF_015228065.2 Penaeus monodon
GGAAAGGGAAACCCCTGAAAAGACAAAGCGGCTAGTGGTAGCTTTAAGCGAGGATAAAAAACCTAATCGTCTTCATATTTTTCCATGATGATTCGCCCGACATAGTATTGTCATAAAACTTAATGAACTAAAAAAAAAGAAATATATCTACAACACAATTCCACATCA
>NC_051400.1:50253146-50253230 GCF_015228065.2 Penaeus monodon
CCCCAATAAAATTTTTTTTTGCTTTTTGGGGGTTTTTCTCCCCCAAAATATAAAAATTATATAAGATAAATATATTTAAAATAG
>NC_051400.1:50253279-50253381 GCF_015228065.2 Penaeus monodon
GCATACATATGAAACTTTAAAATATTTTAATATAAAAAATAATTTTATATAAAATATATATTTTATATATATATATATTTTTTTTTCTTTTTTATTTATACC
>NC_051400.1:50253453-50253564 GCF_015228065.2 Penaeus monodon
GGTATATTTTAAAATTAATACACAAAATTTTAATATTATATATATATATATTATAATATATATATTAAAAAAAATAAAAAAATTTTTAAATATAAAATATATATTATATTT
>NC_051400.1:50256247-50256996 GCF_015228065.2 Penaeus monodon
AATGGGAAACCCCCGTAGTATATGTGTTTTTGACCAAGTTTGGCTCTAAAATTGGCAGAGTAGAGAAAGGGTGGATTTTTCCATATACATAAAGTTTCTTGAATTACGGGAGGCCAGGAACAGAAAAAGATACCGAAGAGAGATCGTATGCGTATATATAACCGGAGGACACTTTCACCCACTTGTCTCCCTACATTCACCTAACGCAATTGCACTCAGACTTGTTGTAGCACTATAGATCTAAACCCAACATCTCTACACTCTCATAGACAGATAATCTTTCTCATATTCAGACTTTGTTAAACACATGTTTGCCTGTATCAAATCACACACTGATATATACATACATACTTTAATTCAAAAGAACACTCGGAAATTACTATATACTATTGTTTTCTTTAATACCTTGTAACTTACGGTTTTAATATTCCCTCCACATAGCCCCCACTCAATAGCTTTTGTCGTAACCTTTTCCGTATGTAAAAGCTAGCTCCCCCCAGCGCAAATTTTCCCTCTTCTTTGGGGCGTGCACAATTTGTCCAGATAAACGTCCCCCGGCTGAGGGACTTCCCCCCCCGGGAAAAGGGGTTTTTATTTTTTCCCCAAGCTGAAAAATGGGGGGGAGGGGGCCCTTTCACGCCTTCTCACGGGGCTTTTAAAAAAACTCGAAAAATTTGGCCATCCTTTGTCGGGGAATGGAACGCATCTTTTTTTTTTCCCCTTTAAAAATCCCCTTTCTCCCCCCCCCC
>NC_051400.1:50257073-50257154 GCF_015228065.2 Penaeus monodon
GATATCCTTCCCTCTCTTAATGGCTATATCTATAATTTTCTCCTAACATCAATTTCTTATTCACTGTATGAAATATATTTT
>NC_051400.1:50257312-50257981 GCF_015228065.2 Penaeus monodon
TATTCCCAAAATTTTTGCAAATACAGTACTACTACTGATTTTAAATTTGATAGTTTTTGATTATAAATTTGCAAATAAAAATCTTTAACCATTAATAAACACAATGACCCTAGGGAAGGGATGCTGGGAGAACCATACTGAAAATTAGGATTGATTTAATCGTCTTTATTATGGAATTCATCATCAGTTATATCATACTAGGTTCTTTATCATCTTTATCAGTAACTTAAAAAGTAAAAATTTTTTGTTTAAATGATTTGAGAAATAGAAAAAATTTTTAAATGATCCCCCCACATCAGTTTTTTTTGGGCTTTTTTTTTCTGATTATTGTCGGTAAGCAAGTTTGTTTAAAACGTCGCCCCCTCGGGCCTTTGGGGTTTGGGCCAGCCACACACGATCAGCTTTCCCCGGCCCAAAGGGCAAGAATTAAAAGACTGAATCGCTTTCATTTTCCTTCCGTCAATCCACGAGGGAAACGATAGCCTATGCCAGTCTATGGTTTTGCGTTATATTTTTTTTTTAAATCCCCAGGGGGTTTTTTGTTCTTTGTCCCGATTCCCCTTCTTGAGAAAAAAAAATTTTTCGTTTTTTCTATATTATTTGCATTACAAAAAAATATAGTTTTTTTAGTTTGTTTTTTTTGATGTAATTTTTGATTGGGCCTTTACC
>NC_051400.1:50258117-50258331 GCF_015228065.2 Penaeus monodon
AATTCATTATTTGTCATCCTTCCTTTTTTCCTATAGCCATGATCTTCCATTGTTATTACCATCACTTCTTTGTCATTCTCTTGGTCATTGTAATTTCCTGATTAATCTAAAGCAGGGCAGAATGAAGGGAAAATAAATAACTTGATGTACATTTAAACAACCAAAAATAAGTTTTACTAGGGTTTTTTTTGGGGGTGCGGGCGCGCGGGGGTTT
>NC_051400.1:50258467-50259122 GCF_015228065.2 Penaeus monodon
AGAGATAGGAGAGACTGAGAAAGAAAAAGAGGGAAGCAGAGATACAGAATGCAAGAAAGCGACATAGATTTTTCGCCCCCCGCGAGTCTTCTCCTTAATTTGCCAAAAAACCTCACTTTTTAAAACTCCCTTTTTCCCAAAGGTCTATAACTCCTTTCCTCCTTCCCCCTTTCCCCCCTTTCCTTCATCCTCTCGCTCCTTCGATACAAGGCAGTGTCTGGCAGTCGGTGGCCAAGGATTTGAAGGGCGCCACTCCGCCATTCATGAGATCCGGCTGGCCTCTCTTTATGAATGAATGAACGAATGGTTACAATATACTCCTCCCCTCTACTACTTTTCCCCTTTGTCTCTTTCTTTTTTCTCCTCCTTTATTCCCCTTCCTGCCCTCCTTTTTCCCTCTTCTCAAGATCTTCCTTTTTCCCTTTTGTTATCCTATCGCCATCTTCTTCTCGCATTCTCCCACTCTCCTCGCCTTCTCTGTTCTCTCGCCTGTTCCTGCCTTTTTATTGTTTTTTTGCCCCTTTGGGGAAATCAAATCTGATGCCCCCATCAAAATGGACCCTTTGTTTTTTTTTTGGGGTTTTAAAGCGGGAAAAGGGCTCTGAGAGTTATGTGGTTTTTACAATCGGAAAGGGTTTTTGGCCTTTTTTTTTTT
>NC_051400.1:50259390-50259535 GCF_015228065.2 Penaeus monodon
GGTAGCTCCATCTTTTCTTCCCTTTCCTCTGTTTATTCTCTTTAACATGTCATTTTAGTGTTAATTTTAAATTCATTAGTCATCTACTTACTTTGTTATATAAAATCATCTGCATATGCTAAAGTACGTAGCGTCATATCGCTCA
>NC_051400.1:50259582-50260387 GCF_015228065.2 Penaeus monodon
ATCCCAACGAAACCCTCCATCTCATAGTGTCCTTTTCTTTATTTTCGTCCCGCAAGAATGAAGTGATCTGCTAGGAAAAATCCTCAGGAAAAAACCCTTGTGGGGGGAAATTTGCATTGGGCCCCATTTTCCTCTAAAGCCTCCCCCTCCTTTTTCCTCACCCCTCCGCACCATCATGCAACCCACATCTTCAAGTTTAGGTCGTAAATCATCATTAATCATTCCTCGTTTGTATTTTGATGAGGGACAAACAATCTGGAAAATGAGATATTTAACCTTTATATCTTGAAATGATAGATTTCCCCACTTAAGTAAAAGTCAAGGTCATTCCAACATTCGCAACCATACCCAAGTACAAGTATAATATACATAAAGTACATTTCATATACTAACATAGTAATCATATACTAATATAGTAATTATATACTAATATGGTAATATGCATACAATATACATGGTATAATATAACGATATGCATAATATAATAATATTACGATAAACTATATACATAATAGTGATATAATAATACAACATAATAGTATGAATAATCTACATAAGATTATTATATGATAATATACATAGTTATATAAAATATACCTAAAAATCAAAAAGGGGTAGGAATAAATTCCACAGGCAAAAAACTAAAGTAAATAGGCCCCCTTTTTTGGCGATTTTTTCCCCGGGCCCTTAAAAAAAAAACCCGGGGCGAAATTTTTGGGGTGGGGTGGCCCGTCCCCCCGATGCGGGATTTTTTTTTTTCCGCCATGCGTTTTACATAACCCTGGAACGGTCCTGTCCTTTTTGA
>NC_051400.1:50260537-50261072 GCF_015228065.2 Penaeus monodon
TTAAAATTTTAAAATATATAACAATTAAAATACACACCATACCCCATAAACATGTTTTTTATTTTACACATGAAAGAAAAAGCAAGAAATTGGGGAAGGTTTAAATTTAGGCATGTCACCAGCCGCCCACCCCTTCAGTGCCCCACTCCCTTTGCACAGCGGCGCTGAGTGTGTGCGGATTAGCACTATGGAACATAGGACTCCTCTTACCCTCCCCCCTTCTCCCCCCCCTAGAAAAAACACATGAAGGGAAAGGGGGAAAAGTGGGGGGGGGGGGGATAGAATACCCGACATGGCTACATTGGGGGTCCCCCCTCCCTACGCTCACCATCTCCGACAACAATCAACCAATGCAATGCCTCTTATTGTATGATTTGGCATCAAATTTGCACCCTAACCATCTATTTCTGTGACTCTTTTTCCGTGTCTAAGCGACTTTTTCTGAAATTATACTGCTGCATGTTTGTAGGCTTTGCCTTTTTGCCCGACTTGGCTGACTATCCGTCTAGTATATCAAATCATTCTCTCTTTCTTT
>NC_051400.1:50261285-50261394 GCF_015228065.2 Penaeus monodon
AAAAAGTATGTTTTATATAATTTTAATATATTAGATTTATATTAAAAATATAATTTATATATATATTTAATTTTAAAAATTTATTTATTTTTTCATTCAAAATTTTAAA
>NC_051400.1:50262775-50263321 GCF_015228065.2 Penaeus monodon
TATATATGTGTGTGTGTGTAAACAGAGAGAGAGCGAGATTCACACACAGACGCACACTGTCTCTGTCTCTTTCTCTTATTCCATTCATATCCCTTTTCCCAAAACAGAAGATGAACCCCCCCACCCCTTCTGTTCCTCCTCTTCCTATTTCCATTCATCTCGGTCACCTCATACCCCGCTCCCGAAAACCCCTTCCTCTCCTTTTTCCCTTTATCTCAGCCACCTCCTGGCTACTATAGCTCCCCCTACCCATCTTCCCCATACCCCCTCCGTCTTCCTTTTTTTCCATTCATCTTAGAAACCTCATCCTCCTTTTCCTCTCCCGCCTCCCCCCACATCCTGCGTCACCATGCCATGACCCTCCCCCTTCCCAGCAGCTCTCTTCATTCTCCTCCCACGCGTCTCTGTCAAGCGGCGAGAGTGAGCCTCGTCTTTCTTCTCCGATTTAATCTTGATAGATCCTGGACACTGGCACGCTGCTTACGTGACGATTCATTGTGGAAATAAATTCGCTGCTGCGCTGCGATCGGATGACGTTTTCTTTGT
>NC_051400.1:50264049-50264128 GCF_015228065.2 Penaeus monodon
AATATCCCACTGTAAGAAACAATAGAAACAATAACTGACTAAACTCCCTCTAAACTCGGATGTTTTGAAGAAAACTCAT
>NC_051400.1:50265047-50265116 GCF_015228065.2 Penaeus monodon
CCTACAATCGACATGTACCTTTCTGAAATTGTTTCTGTATTTTATATTTCTGTTTTCTTGTTAAGCGTT
>NC_051400.1:50265915-50266405 GCF_015228065.2 Penaeus monodon
GTTGACAGAAAGCGTGATTACACGTTGCTGTTTTTTTTCTTCTTAGACTTCATGCTCGTGCTTGCGTGTAAATGCTCTCTCTCGCTTTCTTTGTGTGCGCACGTATTCTCTCCAGATATTTATGTCAATGTGTGCTACTTCTCTTCCTCCCCGTGTGGGCGAACAGAGACAAAGAAGTTAATTAGAGCTGCCGATTTCTTTTACCAATCCATTTAACAAGGGGAAAAAAACATCTAAACTAAATATCTATCGGAAATATTAAAAATTATAGTTTTGTAATACTTGGTTTATATCGCCTTTGCAAAAGTTAGTATATTTCAATGACCGCGTATTTTTCGAATGTCATGTATTAAATTTGTATACATATGGCACATATGTAGGATTATTGTTCAAGTACGTGCATATGTTGATGTGTTGATACTAAAAGAAAAGAAACATTTGCGATGCATTCACGTACTTTAATGTTTATTGCGAAGTATATGCGTTCTGG
>NC_051400.1:50266541-50266734 GCF_015228065.2 Penaeus monodon
AGCCTCTGATCCCGATAAGCACCCGGGATATTCAAAGATACTCAGATGGGCAGAAACAGCTTCAGTTCTCTTCCCCGCTTCTCTCTTCTTCTCCCGAGATCTATGAATGGCCGCGGAGGGCCATTCAAGATGCTTCCCTACTTCCCATGTGGGAGGCGAGGGGTGGAGTGACTTTGCATGGAGGACTGGGAAG
>NC_051400.1:50266899-50267640 GCF_015228065.2 Penaeus monodon
TTGAGGGGGGGGGACTTTGCATTGCAGGCAAGGGAAAGGGGTGGTGGTTAGATTGAGAGAGGGCGGGGAAGACAAAGCGAAAGAGAAGGGGACATCACAGGAAAAGACGTAAAAGGAACAGAGGTGAAAGGAAAGTATAGATAACGTAAATAACGGAAAAGATAGAGAGGGTAATCATATCAGCAAAAAAAAAAATATATATATAATATCAAAAACATTACGAGATATTTTGCGACGAAAAATTTAGCAAAAAAAATCAAGGATCTCTAGGTCTCATATGGAGAATAAAGGAAATCCGCGAAGGAGAAAAATAAAAAGTAAATCTTGATTTTTGTTCCTTAATTCACTATATTTCACCAAATGTCATAATATCTCCTACGAGATACCATTATGGAACATAAACACGTTTATCAGAAATAAAATGTGTGAACTAGGGAGCCGTATAAAGTCTAATTAAATATATATGTCAGATACACTCCCACACATTTGCACATATTCGCAGCAATAATGCATAGGACGAACAGAATTTTCGTACCTGATTCTTTTCATTACACCTTTCCTAATCTCTGGGCACTCAACGGTAAGCCATCTTGCAATGTATAATGTTACGGAAGATAATCTACTCACGTTTATTTATATATTTTATGGGATGTTACTACTTCATGTACTCTATAACAAGGCTTCTTTAAGGCTTTAAATAGGTATATCTACCATATTCATGGAAAGGAAAAATTACATTGC
>NC_051400.1:50270454-50270546 GCF_015228065.2 Penaeus monodon
TGTTTTTGGTGCGGTGTGGGTTTTGTATGTATTTACAACACAAAAATCATACAACACCCCACACACAAAAAATCTATTACTATTATCTATTA
>NC_051400.1:50280644-50281108 GCF_015228065.2 Penaeus monodon
TGCCGTTTTTTTTCTTCTTAGACTTCATGCTCGTGCTTGCGTGTAAATGCTCTCTCTCGCTTTCTTTGTGTGCGCACGTATTCTCTCCAGATATTTATGTCAATGTGTGCTACTTCTCTTCCTCCCCGTGTGGGCGAACAGAGACAAAGAAGTTAATTAGAGCTGCCGATTTCTTTTACCAATCCATTTAACAAGGGGAAAAAACATCTAAACTAAATATCTATCGGAAATATTAAAAATTATAGTTTTGTAATACTTGGTTTATATCGCCTTTGCAAAAGTTAGTATATTTCAATGACCGCGTATTTTTCGAATGTCATGTATTAAATTTGTATACATATGGCACATATGTAGGATTATTGTTCAAGTACGTGCAGATGTTGATGTGTTGATACTAAAAGAAAAGAAACATTTGCGATGCATTCACGTACTTTAATGTTTATTGCGAAGTATATGCGTTCTGG
>NC_051400.1:50281244-50281437 GCF_015228065.2 Penaeus monodon
AGCCTCTGATCCCGATAAGCGCCCGGGATATTCAAAGATACTCAGATGGGCAGAAACAGCTTCAGTTCTCTTCCCCGCTTCTCTCTTCTTCTCCCGAAATCTATGAATGGCCGCGGAGGGCCATTCAAGATGCTTCCCTACTTCCCATGTGGGAGGCGAGGGGTGGAGTGACTTTGCATGGAGGACTGGGAAG
>NC_051400.1:50281570-50282288 GCF_015228065.2 Penaeus monodon
TTGAGGGGGGGGGGGGACTTTGCATTGCAGGCAAGGGAAAGGGGTGGTGGTTAGATTGAGAGAGGGCGGGGAAGACAAAGCGAAAGAGAAGGGGACATCACAGGAAAAGACGTAAAGGGAACAGAGGTGAAAGGAAAGTATAGATAACGTAAATAACGGAAAAGATAGAGAGGGTAATCATATCAGCGAAAAAAAATATATATATATAATATTAAAAACATTACGAGATATTTTGCGACGAAAAATTTAACAAAAAAAATCAAGGATCTCTAGGTCTCATATAGAGAATAAAGGAAATCCGCGAAGGAGAAAAATAAAAAGTAAATCTTGATTTTTGTTCCTTAATTCACTATATTTCGCCAAATGTCATAATATCTCCTACGAGATACCATTATGGAACATAAACACGTTTATCAGAAATAAAATGTGTGAACTAGGGAGCCGTATAAAGTCTAATTAAATATATATGTCAGATACACTCCCACACATTTGCACATATTCGCAGCAATAATGCATAGGACGAACAGAATTTTCGTACCTGATTCTTTTCATTACACCTTTCCTAATCTCTGGGCACTCAACGGTAAGCCATCTTGCAATGTATAATGTTACGGAAGATAATCTACTCACGTTTATATATATATTTTATGGGATGTTACTACTTCATGTACTCTATAACAAGGCTTTTTTAAGGCTTTAAATAGGTATATCTACCATA
>NC_051400.1:50289403-50289490 GCF_015228065.2 Penaeus monodon
ATAAAAATTACTTATATGGTATAATATAAAATTAATATAATATATAATATTATAATTAATAATATATAATTTTTATTTTTTTATTTA
>NC_051400.1:50291564-50291675 GCF_015228065.2 Penaeus monodon
ATTATGTAACATTTTCCCGAGTATCAGGGTTTGGGGAGGTCACTCTCTCAGCGATTCCCGCGATCGCCCCCCAACCGATGCAAGTGATCTTGGGTATGTAGGCCGAAAATT
>NC_051400.1:50295215-50295287 GCF_015228065.2 Penaeus monodon
ATCTGATTATTTAAAAGTGTGGTGTGTTGTGACAACCCCACCAAAACACAAACCACACAAACACCTCCCCCC
>NC_051400.1:50295387-50295728 GCF_015228065.2 Penaeus monodon
AAAAAAATTGAAATATTCTTTACAAAAATACCCTACCTTTTTAACAATGCGATTTCAAAAATATAGGAAAAGTTTTATCTTTTTGGTTGGTTAGTTTTTACTTTGTTTGTGATGGGTTCTAAAGCGCTCCTATGCCCAGATTTCATTAAAGTTTTTTCTTTTTTTTTTATAGTCTGCCCAAATCTGCCATACTACCGATGGCCAGAGGTCCTCCTTTTTCTCTTTGGTGAACCCGTCCTTCCGGGTAAAAAATACCAATTGGGTGGGATGGGGCTTTTCCGGGACCACCATCACTCTTCTGAAAGGAAAAGATCCGACCCCAAAAGGGGATCCCCATGGGC
>NC_051400.1:50295752-50296351 GCF_015228065.2 Penaeus monodon
TTTTCCTATCACAAACAACAACGTTTTTAAAAATTTTTTCTTGAATTCTGTAGAAGACCGGGGCGTTCTTTGGGCAGTTTTCGTTGCATCGGGAACCCCCCTTTTTTGTCATATCATTTTCACAGTCATCGCCAACCCCCTCTCCATCAAATGGGTCTGATGCCTTTGGGGGAAAAAAAGGGGACAGTTGTCTTTGGTGTTGAGAATGCCATGGGGCCGTCGGCATCAGTGTCCACGCATCGCCATTGCCATCAGTGCCTGCCCTTTTGGTCACTGTTGCGATTTTTGGGGCGTTGTCCAAGTCTTTTTGGATGCTACACGTCAAATGAAATTCTAAAGATTAATATATCATGAATCAGCAGATGCATTGTACCATAAGAGCCCCAAGGAAGAAATGTAAAAAACTTCTCCTTTTGCATCAGAAAACAATAGCCGATTGAAATAGACAAAAACACAAATACACAGGTATACCCTAAAAAACGGGACACTAGCATTGACCGTTATGCCCTGCATGGTTTCAGATTTTTGAATCTGCAAAACTGACCTGTCTGTGTCTGTGTCAGTGTCACGACTTACCTAAGAGCATCTTAGGTTAAGAC
>NC_051400.1:50296372-50296466 GCF_015228065.2 Penaeus monodon
TTTGGGATTTGGGCCTTTGGGGGGGCCCGACCTTAAGGGGGGGAAGAATCCATGGGGGGGGCAATTGCTCCCTTCAAATACGCCCTTTTATTAT
>NC_051400.1:50297859-50298247 GCF_015228065.2 Penaeus monodon
AATTTGTGTGTAATATTAAATATTCCATCTTCCTTCCCTCTGACTCATCGCAGTCTGTCATCTTTCACACTAAACAGAAAGCTCCATGCACCCCCTTTTTAAAAATTCTCATACCCATTTCGGGCTTCCTTGCTCCCAAAACCACCGACAAAATGTAGGCGGCATATGGGTAATCTAGCTTGTACGTACCCACCCACAAATGCATGCACAAACTTTTTCCATTATGACATGCAATAATCTTTTCGTTTGTGTGTTTGCTTTGTTCCTTCTCTTAGTACTGCTGATGCAAAACACTAACAATGTTTCCGATTTTAGTATTATTACTAAACAAGCAGCAACAGTAGTAGTACTTATAATAGAATAGTATCACCGATTAATCATATTTTCT
>NC_051400.1:50298992-50300928 GCF_015228065.2 Penaeus monodon
AGAGTAAAACACATTTAAAACCATCTTTTAAAAAACAAATAGATCCCAAACAAAATACACTGAAATAGAAAAAAATTATGAAATCCACTTAAGTGGTATCTTTCAGGTTTTTTTAAATTAAAAAATAGCCCATAGCTGCTCTGATCACTTCAGTACTTGGATATCAGGTAAATATCCGAATATAAATTTCTAGCAGCAAGACCGCCACGTAATATGCAGATCATCCAAATCCACAACTAAAAATCCATAGAATTGATTACGTATCATGTTGTTTTTTACTTTCATATCTCTGATAAATCCTTAACATTTACCAAAGCATTATGATTCTGTAACAGATGCTCAAGATGTTTTTCATGTTTAATAATGTGTGTAGGTCTTCCTAACATATATATTTTTTCACCTTATTGTTGCAAAAGTGACTGAGGAATGGTGGTAAGTAGTAAGACGTGCATACGACTCACACACTGATGAATTTGCTTAAAGCGTTACTATAGGGAAAATGACCACGTCATCAACATTTGCAAATGCATTCTCACCCTGGATTTCCCCTTCTCAAAATAGTAGAGGACTCAAAAAATCCACTTGCTCGACACCATTCTTCAACATTAATTGTTCGAACATTCATCTCTCCATCCAAAAGCAGTAGAGCGCATTAAATTTTCATATTAATTGGTAATCGAATAACTAGAGGACATACATCTCGTTTGATAATTATGAGGGTGAAAAGTTTACTATACTTAATTTTGTCAGATGCTTTAGTCGCATCGAGTAAAACCGATGTAATTAATAAATGTAAATGTAGACCCTTTATATTACGGTTTCAAAAATACTTTTTCCAAGATTTGGAAAAAGCATAGTGGGTTTGGATGATAAGCCTCATAACGAACTGAAAATTTGATGTATCTAAACCCATCTTTAACTATTGAAATGATTATATAGTCTAACAGTTTACTTATGGGGAAATTTAAAATAATTTCATAGCTGGCATGAAATTTTTCATTATTTTTTGGTATTGGTTTAATAACTATTACACAACATAGTACAGCGGTGATGCACATTACGAATAGTATTTTTTAGTATGAGAGATAGTCGTTCGAGACCATAAATCCTTCATCCCCCTTTCTTAAACTCCGAACAGCATCCCTTGCCATAAAAAGCGTGGCAAAGTGACAAGGAGAGCCTTGGTCATTAAAGTCATGAACTACAGTTGCCAGGTCAGGATCCGGAAACACTGCTGTAAAATCTGCATATATGTCATGAAACCTCATTACAAAATCATGGTCACTAGATAAACCATCAATTTTTATGAGATGAAAAAATTTAAAATTACCATAAAATTTCTTTATTGTCCTTTCACATATCTTTGAAAGCTTTGCCCAATCAATTGTTTACTGTCTTATCTTCAATAATCGCATCTAAATTATATTTAAATTGCTTAATAGCCAAATAATATTTAGATCTGTCCTGAGTTTTCCACATACTATGCCAGAAAATATAGTTTTTTTCCTTAAAAAGCTTAACAAAAATCATTCCAACAGGCAAACCAACTTTCTTACATATCCTCTTGATGGGCAAGGACACTTGTGCAGATTCTTGCTTATTTTAATTGCACCATCAAAATCCCCATTTTTATTTCATTGTGATATGTAGATGGATATAGTGAAAAAACAGATGGGTAAATAATTGGCAAAGATTTTTTACCGTCATTTTTTAAAGGGAAAAGTAAAGTCCCACTATCTAACGGTTCTTTGGAAATTTTAATGTCAACAAAGGATCTACTATTTTTGAGCAGATTCATGGTGTATCGCGTGAGGCGGTGAAAAAGAAAAGGTCGGCCCTCATTTCTAAAAAATGCAAAAGAAGGCTAGGTTCTTTGAAACCCACTTTAAAAGTCCCCCCAAATGATGATATTACGATTTCCAATGAGTTGACCAAT
>NC_051400.1:50304361-50305597 GCF_015228065.2 Penaeus monodon
GGGAAATCCCAAAGAGGAAGTTCACTTAAAATTAGGGATCTTGATGAGTAAATAAAATTGTTATCTTCGGCATAACAAAACAAATCAAAGTAAATTTTAGATTTTTTGGAAATTTTTAACCACACCCCACATTTGTGGAGTACAGGGGGCACATTAAAAAACCCTCAGCTACGGTGCCCTACCACAACCAGCGCAAGCCCCCTCCAGCCATGTCCAGACGAATGGGAACAATCCTCCTCCTGGGTGAGGCACGGTGAATCCCTTTCCCCGTCTATCGTGATTTTTGGTTTGTCTTGCCAAACGATGTTGAAATCGTGCTGGTTTCCATAAACCCCCCCTTTATGACCATCTCCCGGTCGAGGATTGGCAGGCCCCTTCTTCCTCTGCGTCCCCCTAAGGAGCCGTCTTGATGTTTCCTTCACGAAGAAAACATCACCGTCGCTGCCCCCAACGGTTAAGCACTGTCGTCGTTGCGAAATCCCGTTTTCCTAGATCGTGGACTTCCTTTTATTAGTGCTTCATGGCACTCGGTTGACTGACGTCTGATTGGGTGTTATCAGACCAGGCGATGGGTTTCAGGATGGTGGGTCGTCATAGGCTCGTCAGGCGCGGGCATCAAAATGCTGCGAATTTTTAGGACAATTTTATAAACCGAATTTTCTCCAAGTTTGCAACTCTTTGTATTTAAAAAGAGGTCTAGCTCTTTGTTTGGGCTATCAGGTCCCAAAATCAGGTAATTTTGTCCAAAGTCTTTACCCCTCCTTGCCTCGAGTGAGGCACTAGTTCTTTGTCTGTTGCTTCCTCTGTTGGTAGTCTCCCAGAAGAGAGCCACAGTCATCCCCTATGCCCTTCATTTACGATCTCATCCCACTATGCATATTTATTAACAACTACGTGGTGCTCGCAGTATGTTTAGATTTCTTTAAAACAGTTTAAAAGAAAACATTTTAGTCTGGAATTCCTTGTAAAGAGGTTACCGCCCCGTCCGACCAAAGAATTCCATCCACCTGGTGCCTAGCCCAAGTGACGTTACGGGATGGTGGTGACTCACAAGACGGTATCACTTACAAACATGTTTTCAAGGCTGTTTCACCGGCAATGGAGGTTGTACATCTATATGTCCAAAAAGGAAGCTCCATGCACCTTATATGCAGCGATCGGTTCGGGAGGTTGTCTACATTCACTGCAATTTGACAAATAGTGCAGAGCAGGGGACGCCAGACATTCTGGCGGACA
>NC_051400.1:50307580-50308876 GCF_015228065.2 Penaeus monodon
TGTCCGCCAGAATGTCTGGCGTCCCCTGCTCTGCACTATTTGTCAAATTGCAGTGAATGTAGACAACCTCCCGAACCGATCGCTGCATATAAGGTGCATGGAGCTTCCTTTTTGGACATATAGATGTACAACCTCCATTGCCGGTGAAACAGCCTTGAAAACATGTTTGTAAGTGATACCGTCTTGTGAGTCACCACCATCCCGTAACGTCACTTGGGCTGAGGCACCAGTGTAGGATGGAATTCCCTTTGGTCGGGACGGGGCGGTAACCTCGTTACAAGGAATTCCAGACAATAAAATGTTTTCATTTTAAACTGTTTTAAAGAAATCTAAACATTATCTGCGATGCACCACGTCAGTTGTTAATAAATATGCATAGTGCGGATGAGATCGTAAATGAAGGCACTACGGGATGACTGTGGCTCTCTTCTCGGAGACTACCAACAGAGGAAGCCAACAGACAAAGAACGTCAGTGCCTCACATCGAGGCAATGGACGGGCTAAAGACTTTGGACAAAATTACCTGATGTTGTGACCTGATAGACAAACTGAAGAGCTAGACCTCTTTTTTCATAATACAAGAGTTGCAAACTTGGAGAAAATTCGAGATTCATACAATTGATGTCCTAAGTAGATTCGCAGCATTTTGATGACCGCGCCTGACGAGCCTATGAGCTGCATCCATCCATCACTGACAACCCATCGCCTGTGCCTGCTGATAACATCCAATCAGACGATCATGTCAACCGAGTGCCATGAAGCACTAATGAAGGAAGTCCACGATGCTAGGCAACGGGGATTTCGCAACGACGACAGTGCTTAACCGTTGAGAGACAGCGACGTCGTGATGTTTCTCTTCAGTGAAGAGAAACATCAAGACGGTCGTCCTTATGGGGACTGCAGAGGAAGAAGTGGCCTGCCAATCCTCGACCGGGAGATGGTCATCAAAGGGGTGGTATGGCAACCAGGCACGATTTCAACCATCGCTTGGCGAAGACACAACCAAACAACTCACGATAGACGAGGAAGGATTCACCGTGCCTCAGCCCAGGAGGAGTGATTGGTTACCATTCGTCTGGACATGAGCTGGAGGTGGCTTGCGCTGGTTGTGGTATGGCACCGTAGCTGAGGGCTTTTTAATGTGCACCTGTACTCCACGAATGTGTGGTGTGGTTAATAATTCCAAAAATCTAAAATTACTTTTGATTTGCTTGTATATGCCGAACGATAACAACTTTGATGTTACTCATCAGATGTATGCCTACATTTTAAGTGAACTATCCTCATTGGACTTCC
>NC_051400.1:50312422-50314356 GCF_015228065.2 Penaeus monodon
ATTGGTCAACTCATATGGAAATCGTAATATCATCATTAGGGGCGACTTTAATGTGGATTTCAAAGAACCTTAGCCTTCTTTTGCATTTTTTTAGAAATGAGGGCCTGACCTGTGCTTCTCTCACCGCCTCACGCGACTACACCCATGAATCTGCTCAAAGTAGTAGATCCTTTGTTGACCATTAAATTGCCAATGAATCCGTATATGATAGTGGCACTTTACTTTCCGTTAACAATGACGGTAATAATCTTTGCAATTATTTACCCATCTGTTTTTTCACTACTATCCATCTACATATCACAATGAAATAATAATGGAGATTTCAGATGGTGCAATTAAAATAATGCAAGAATCTGCACAAGTGTCCTTGCCCATCAAGAGGATATGTAAGAAAGTTGGTTTGCCTGGTTGGAATGACTTTGTTAAGCTTTTTAAGGAAAAAAAACTATATTTTCTGGCATAGTATGTGGAAACTCAGGACAGATCTAAATATTATTTGGCTATTAAGCAATTTAAATATAATTTAGATGCGATTATTGAAGATAAGACAGTAAACAATTGATTGGGCAAAGCTTTCAAAGATATGTGAAAGCAATAAAGAAAATTTATGGTAATATTAATTGTTCATCTCATATAATTGATGGTTTATCTAGTGACCATGATATTGTAATGAGGTTTCATGACATATATGCAGATTTTACAGCAGTGATCCGGATCCTGACCTGGCAACTGTAGTTCATGACGTTAATGACCAATGCTCTCCTTGTCACTTTGCCACGCTTTTTATGGCAAGGGATGCTGTTCGGAGTTTAAGCAAGGGGATGAAGGATTTATGGTCTCGAACGACTATCTCTCATACTAAATAATACATATTCGTAATGGTGCATCACCGCTGTACTATGTTGTGTAATAGTTATTAAACCAATACCCAAAATAATGTAAAATTTCATGCCAGCTCATGAAATTACTTTAATTCCCATAAGTAAACTGTTAGACTATATAATCATTTCAATAGTTAAAGATAGGTTAGATACATCAAATTTTCAGTTCGCTTATGAGGCTTATCATCCAAACACACTATGCTCTTTCCAAATCTTGGAAAAAGTATTATTGAAACCGTAATATAAATGTCTACATTTACATTATATACATTACATCGGTGTTACTCGATGCGACTAAAGCATCTGACAAAATTAAGTATAGTAAACTTTTCACCCTCATAATTATCAAACGAGATGTATGTCCTCTAGTTATTCGATTACCACTTAATATGTAAATAATGCGCTCTACTGCTGTTGGATGGAGAGATGAATGTTCAGAACAATTAATGTTGAAGAATGGTGTCGAGCAAGGTGGAGTTTTGAGTCCTCTACTATTTTGAGAAGAGGAAATCCACGTGAGAATGCATTTGCAAATGTTGATGACGTGGTCATTTTCCCTATATGTAACGCTTTAAAGCAAATGTCATCAGTGTGTGAGTCGTATGCACGTCTTACTACTTACCACCATTCCTCAGTCACTTTTGCAACAATAAGGTGAAAAAAAATACATGTTAGGAAGACCTACACACATTATTAAACATGAAAAACATCTTGAGCATCTGTTACAGAATCATAATGCTTTGGTAAATGTTAAGGATATTATCAGAGATATGAAAGTAAAAACACACATGATACGTAATCAATTCTATGGATGTTAGTTGTGGATTTGGATGATCTGCATATTACGTGGCGGTCTTGCTGCTAGAAATTTATATTCGGATATTTAACCTGATATCCAAGTACTGAAGTGATCAGAGCAGCTATGGACTATTTTTGAATTGAAAAAAACCTGAAAGATACCACTTAAGTGGATTTCATAATTTTTTTCTATTTCAGTGTATTTTGTTTGTATCTATTTGTTTTAAATGATGGTTTTAAATGTGTTTTACTCTA
>NC_051400.1:50315177-50315499 GCF_015228065.2 Penaeus monodon
TCGGAAACTTTGGGTTAGTTGTTTATAGCATCAGCAGTACAAAGAGAAGGGAACAAGCAAACACACAAACGAAAAGATTATTGCATGATCATAATGGAAACTTTTGTGCATGCATTAGTGGGTGGGTACGTACACAGCTAGATGTACCATATGCCTGCATTTTATTTTTGTCGGTGGGTTTGTAGCAAGTGAAGCCTGAAATGGATATGAGAGATTTTAAAGGGGGTAGCATGGAGCTTTCTGTGTTAGTGTGAAAGATGAGCAGACTGCGATGATCAGAGGGAATGGAAGATGGAATATTTAGATATATACACACAAAATT
>NC_051400.1:50316808-50316941 GCF_015228065.2 Penaeus monodon
AAATCAAGGGCGTCATTTGAAAGAGGGGCAAAGGGAATGTGGGGCGGCTGAAGAGGGAGGAATTGCTCCCCCCATGGATTCTTCCCCCCTTAAAGGGTTTCAGGCTCCCCCCTAAAGGACCACACTCCCACGA
>NC_051400.1:50316963-50317922 GCF_015228065.2 Penaeus monodon
GTCTTAACCTAAGAATGCTCTTAGGTAAGTCTGTGACACTGACACAGACACAGACAGGTCAGTTATTGCAGTATTCCAAAAATCTGAAACCATGCAGGGGATAACAGTGTCAATGCATAGTGTCCTGTTGTATTAGGTGTATACCTGGTGTATTTGTGTTTGTGTCTTTGCAATACGGCTATTGTTTATCTTGATGCAAAAGGGAGAAAGTTGATATACATTGCTTATCCTTGGTGCTCTTATGTGTACAATGCATCATGCTGTATTCATGATATATTAATCTTCAGAATTACATTTGACAGTGATAGCATCCAAGATGACTTGGACAACTGCCCAAACATCGCCAACAGTGACCAAAAGGACAGTGACACTGGGTGGCAATGGCGATGCGTGGCGACACTGATGCCGACGGCGATGGCATTCTCAACACCAACGACAACTGTCCTCTTGTCCCCCAAAGGCAGTCGACCGATTCGATGGAGATGGGATTGCGATGACTGTGAAGGTGACTATGACAAAGATGGCGTTCCTGATGGCAACGACAACTGCCCAAAGAACGCCCAGGTCTTTACTACAGAATTCAAGTAAATCTTTCCCAAAACGTTTGTTCTGTTTGCTGAGTAGGAATAGTTGTTTTATTTCTATTTTTTTTATGCCTATGGTATCCTTTAGGCTCGTGACTTTTCCATTTCAGAAGAGTGATGGTGGTTCCCTTGGAAGAGCCCATCACACACCCAATTGGTATTTTTTTTCCTGGAAGGACAGGGTTTTTACCAAAGAGAAGAAGGGAGACCTCTGCTGCCATCGGTATGTATGGCCGCATTTGGGCAGACTATAAAAGGAAAAGAGAAAACTTCAAAGAAATCTGGACTATAGGAGCTGCTTTTAGAACCGATTCCCAAAACAAAGTAAAAACTAACCAACCAAGGAGATAATACTTTTGACCCTTTTTTTTTTTT
>NC_051400.1:50318022-50318589 GCF_015228065.2 Penaeus monodon
ATTTGTCTATCAGTCACAACATCAGGTAATTTGTCCAAGGTCTTTAGCCCGTCCTTGCCTCGATGTGAGGCACTGACGTTCTTTGTCGGTTTGGGCTTCCTCTGTTGGTAGTCTCCGAGAAGAGAGCCACGTCATCCCGTAGTGCCTTCATTTACGATCTCATCCCCCACTATGCCATATTTATTAACAACTGACGTGGTTGCATCGCAGATAATGGTTAGATTTCTTTAAACAGTTTAAAATGAAACATTTTATTGTCTGGAATTCCTTGTAACGGGGTTACGCCCGTCCGACCAGAGGGAATTCTCCTACACTGGTGCCTCGGCCCAAGTGACGTTACGGGATGGTGGTGACTCACAAGACGGTACACTTACAAACATGTTTTCAAGGCTGTTTCACCGGCAATGGAGGTTGTACATCTTATGCCCCAAAAAGGAAGCTCCATGCACCTTATATGCAGCGATGGGTTTTCGGGAGGTTGTCTACATTCACTGCAATTTGCCCAAAATAGTGCAGAGCAGGGGACGCCAGACATTCTGGGGGACACATACACACACAGTGATATCA
>NC_051400.1:50320348-50321631 GCF_015228065.2 Penaeus monodon
TGTCCGCCAGAATGTCTGGCGTCCCCTGCTCTGCACTATTTGTCAAATTGCAGTGAATGTAGACAACCTCCCGAACCGATCGCTGCATATAAGGTGCATGGAGCTTCCTTTTTGGACATATAGATGTACAACCTCCATTGCCGGTGAAACAGCCTTGAAAACATGTTTGTAAGT
The DNA here is from genome assembly GCF_015228065.2 of Penaeus monodon. Lineage (NCBI taxonomy): Eukaryota > Metazoa > Arthropoda > Malacostraca > Decapoda > Penaeidae > Penaeus > Penaeus monodon. The sequence goes on from NC_051400.1 coordinate 50,320,523, forward strand.
GATACCGTCTTGTGAGTCACCACCATCCCGTAACGTCACTTGGGCCGAGGCACCAGTGTAGGAAGGAATTCCCTCTGGTCGGGACGGGGCGGTAACCCCGTTACAAGGAATTCCAGACAATAAAATGTTTTCATTTTAAACTGTTTTAAAGAAATCTAAACATTATCTGCGATGCACCACGTCAGTTGTTAATAAATATGCATAGTGCGGATGAGATCGTAAATGAAGGCACTACGGGATGACTGTGGCTCTCTTCTCGGAGACTACCAAAAAGAGGAAAGCCAACCGACAAAGAACGTCAGTGCCTCACATCGAGGAAATGGACGGGCTAAAGACTCTGGACAAAATTACCTGATGTTGTACCTGATAGACAAACTGAAGAGCTAGACCTCTTTTTCATAATACAAAGAGTTGAAAATTTGGGAGAAAATTCGAGATTCATACATGATGTCCTAAGTAGATTCGCAGCATGTGATGACCGCGCCTGACGAGCCCATGAGCTGCATCCTCCATCACTGACAACCCATCCCTGTGCCTGCTGATAACATCCAATCAGACGATCATGTCACCGAGTGCCATGAAGCACTAATGAAGGAAGTCCACGATGCTAGGCAAGGGGGATTTCGCAACGACGACAGTGCTTAACCGTTGAGAGACAGCGACGTCGTGATTTTCTCTTCAGTGAAGAAAAACATCAAGGCGGTCGTCCTTATGGGGACTGCAGAGGAAAAAGTGGCCTGCCATCCTCGACCGGGAGATGGTCATCAAAGGGGTGGTATGGCAACCAGGCACGATTTCAACCATCGCTTGGCGAAGACACAACCAAACAACCCACGATAAAACGAGGAAGGATTCACCGTGCCTCACCCCAGGAGGAGTGATTGGTTACCATTCGTCGGACATGAGCTGGAGGTGGCTTGCGCTGGTTGTGGTATGGCACCGTAGCTGAGGGCTTTTTAATGTACCCCACGAATGTGTGGTGTGGTTAAAAATTCCAAAAATCTAAATTACTTTTGATTTGCTTGTATATGCCGACGATAACAACTTTGATGTTACTCATCAGATGTATGCCTACATTTTAAGTGAACTATCCTCATTGGACTCCCCTT
>NC_051400.1:50325181-50327171 GCF_015228065.2 Penaeus monodon
ATTGGTCAACTCATATGGAAATCGTAATATCATCATTAGGGGCGACTTTAATGTGGATTTCAAAGAACCTTAGCCTTCTTTTGCATTTTTTTAGAAATGAGGGCCTGACCTGTGCTTCTCTCACCGCCTCACGCGACTACACCCATGAATCTGCTCAAAGTAGTAGATCCTTTGTTGACCATTAAATTGTCAATGAATCCGTATATGATAGTGGCACTTTACTTTCCGTTAACAATGACGGTAATAATCTTTGCAATTATTTACTCATCTGTTTTTTCACTACTATCCATCTACATATCACAATGAAATAATAATGGAGATTTCAGATGGTGCAATTAAAATAATGCAAGAATCTGCATAAGTGTCCTTGCCCATCAAGAGGATATGTAAGAAAGTTGGTTTGCCTGGTTGGAATGACTTTGTTAAGCTTTTTAAGGAAAAAAAATTATTTTCTGGGATAGTATGTGGAAACTCAGGACAGATCTAAAAATTATTTGGCTATTAAGCAATTTAAATATAATCTAGATGCGATTTTTTGAAGATAAGACAGTAAACAATTGATTGGGCAAAGCTTTCAAAGATATATGAAGACAAAAGAAAATTTTGGTAATATTAATTGTTCATCTCATATAATTGATGGTTTATCTAGTGACCATTATATTGTAATGAGGTTTCATGACATATATGCAGATTTTACAGCAGTGTTCCGGATCCTGACTTGGCAACTGTAGTTCATGACGTTAATGACCAATGCTCTCCTTGTCATTTTGTCACGCTTTTTATGGTAAGGGATGCTGTTCGGAGTTTAAGCAAGGGGATGAAGGATTTATGGTCTCGAACGACTATCTCTCATACTAAATAATACATATTCGTAATGGTGCATCACCGCTGTACTTATATGTTGTGTAATAGAGTTATTAAACCAATACCCAAAATAATGTAAAATTTCATGCCAGCTCCAATAACAGAGTCATTACTTTAATTCCCATAAGTAAACTGTTAGACTATATAATCATTTCAATAGTTAAAGATAGGTTAGATACATCAAATTTTCAGTTCGCTTATGAGGCTTATCATCCAAACACACTATGTTCTTTCCAAATCTTGGAAAAAGTATTATTGAAACCGTGATATAAATGTCTACATTTACATTACATTACATAGTCGCATCGGTGTTACTCGATGCGACTAAAGCATTTGACAAAATTAAGTATAGTAAACTTTTCACCCTCATAATTATCAAACGAGATGTATGTCCTCTAGTTATTCGATTACCACTTAATATGTAAATAATGAGCTCTACTGCTGTTGGATGGAGAGATGAATGTTCAGAACAATTAATGTTGAAGAATGGTGTCGAGCAAGGTGGAGTTTTGAGTCCTCTACTATTTTGAGTGTAACTTGATCCACTGTTATTTAGGCTGCATCAGACTATGTTTGAGAAGAGGAAATCCACGTGAGAATGCATATGCAAATGTTGATGACGTGGTCACTTTCCCTATATGTAACGCTTTAAAGCAAATGTCATCAGTGTGTGAGTCGTATGCACGTCTTACTACTTACCACCTTCCTCAGTCACTTTTGCAACATAAGGTGAAAAATATATATGTTAGGAAGACCTACACACATTATTAAAAATGAAAACATCTTGAGCATCTGTTACAGAATCATAATGCTTTGGGAATTTTAAGGATATTATCAGAGATATGAAAGTAAAAACCACATGATCGTAATCAATTCTATGGATGTTAGTTTTTGGATTTGGATGATCTGCATATTACGTGGCGGTCTTGGCTGCTAGAAATTTTATATTCGGATATTTAACCTGAAATCCAAGTACTGAAGAGATCAGAGCACCTATGGACTATTTTTGAATTGAAAAAAACCTGAAAGATACCACTTAAGTGGATTTTTATATTTTTTTCTATTTCAGTGTATTTTGTTTGTATCTACTTGTTTTAAAAAATGGTTTTTAAAAGTGGTTTTACTC
>NC_051400.1:50328286-50328615 GCF_015228065.2 Penaeus monodon
TTTGTAAGATGTCTTTGAAGGAAATATTTTGATTAATAGCGTTGAAAGCGACTTTTTGAGAAAAGCGATCTCAAAGATGGAGAAAATATTGTTTCTCTTTGCTTTTCTGTGATGACAAACTTCCTACCAGAGACAGTGGTGGTAGTGTCCTCCTTACTTATCTTCCCCGAGATAAGCTGCAGGCGCTGGTCGTGAGGGGAGAGAGAGGGCAAAAGTGTTGTTAGTGATGTTGGAGATGTTGGTGATGTTGGTGATCCTGGGGATGTAGGTGATGAGTCTATTCCATGAAATTCCAGGTAAGATGTGGAGGAGAGTGGCGAGGAGATACA
>NC_051400.1:50329121-50329407 GCF_015228065.2 Penaeus monodon
CATACACTTCCATAATTCGTCTCATACTTTTCTTCATCACTCGATGTCCCCCCCCCCAACACGCTTTCATCCGTCATCAATCCACTTCGATGACGTCATCAGCATCCTATCGCATTTCGTCCTCTGGTTTGCACAGAAAGGGAAAGGTCGGGTTTGATTTATAACCCATGAGCCTCCCATCTTCGCTTTCTTTCCCTCTCTATACCTCTCCATCGTCCATTTTCTCACTTTCCTTAATCCCAGTTACATTCATTCACTCCCCCCAATCACCCAGGCACATGAATGC
>NC_051400.1:50330096-50331513 GCF_015228065.2 Penaeus monodon
GGACTGCTCCATATATCTGCGGCTTTTAGAAAATATAAATGCTCAAAGTATGGATTACTTTAAAGGTGAGAGCGTCTGCAGTAAGCGAACTCCCTGACCCGCATGAGATAGGCAGTTAAGTTCACTTCGCTCTTTCCTTAAGAAATTATATGAACAAAATTATTTTATAAGAGAACGTGTTATTATGTAGTGTAATGAATATAATAACTTATATAAGGAATATATTTGAATCTCGATTTCAATTTAAAATGCTATTATTCTGACCTGAATTCTATACTGTCCAATTAAAGCCCTTTCAATATTAATGGAGGGGAAACTAATCAGAGTAACTCACGTGAGAGATTTATAAGTTGGATCACTGTACAGAGTTCAAATGTATATGTATTTTTCTACGACTGAATCTTCAGAGAATGGTAGACACGAAATCTCTTTCTTCCATTTCAATCTCTTACGTGTTTGTTGATATCCATTTAACATTTTGTGAAACTGCTCCTGCATTCATTTTTCTGCGAAATGTATAATAACCGCAAGGTACAATTGTATGTCTACCTAATACCCATTGAATACGATATTCATATTTACTTTATCTAAAGAGAAACTGTAGCAGCCTAAGCTGAATAAAGTACAAGAAAGGTCACGGAAAAGGTCAGTTCATTATGGTTTCATGCGGGGGCTCCATAGCTGCACTGCAGCGAGACCTGCCAAGAGGTAGTAATTCAAGTGTAGAATGAATGAATGGACTTCGTAGGAGGAACTGAATGGAACTCAAGAATCGTGTACTGGGTACCTGGTCAAATATATATAAAGTTCATTATTCATGAGTGAAACAAAACTGGGTATATACTGGATGGATTTTGCTGGCGGTTGAAAAGTAAACGAAACTTACAAAGTTGAATGAACCTCTGCGGTGTAAGCCGAAGCTCATTATGCATAAGCAAATTATGAAGTATGATAATGAGATAGTATTTCATTTATTTGGGTAATAAATACTGCATAAAAAGAACGTATGCCATCATAATGACACCTAAACAAAACTGATATACAATTTATAACACAAAATGTTGACCAGACTAAACGGAAACTTACGGCAGTGAGAAGACCTACCGATTCTTAAACCTGTAGGCTCCGTACCCAGTGACCCCACTTGCAGATACATCTTTAACTACTAATCTCGCAATATTGCAGTTATTGCCATGGATGGGAACCGCAATGGCACTAGTTTGCAAAATCATATCAGCTTCCACAGAATTGTAAGTAGGTTACTAGGGCTAGGTATTACACAGGATTAGAGTCAATTGTAATGTTCATGTGTTCCATACCATTGTGGCAGGAAACTATGCTGCTGTTCACCGATGTATCGGCACATTATTAGCCTTATAGAATACTGTATGTCTGTCAAGTAAAACTGTTGTATTCC
>NC_051400.1:50332426-50332704 GCF_015228065.2 Penaeus monodon
GCGATTGTTTTAGAAATATCATCCATCAATACAAAAGTTTTTCCAGGCGACACAGCTCTCCTACAGCTCTAAGTAATCACACTTTATCACACAGCTCAAGAAGAGCTTCAGCTTTCCGGGTATTAGAACTGCGTCAATAATGTTCATGGAACTGACATAGCACAAGTGTTCGACGAATTTAAGTTTTTCTTTTTTAAATAATCTTGGAATTCTTAACGACATTTTCTGTGGATGGATATACTTATTGATATGTATATCTTATTACTCCTTCTGTAGTA
>NC_051400.1:50333901-50334348 GCF_015228065.2 Penaeus monodon
ATATATATACTATTATTTTTTTTATTATGTGGATGTCTGTGTACATACATATAAATATTACTAAATAGATGGATAGGACGGTATCGAAATGTACAGCTAGACTGAGAGACAGACATGTGGACAAGTATTTAGGTAGGCATGTAGATATACGGCTAAATAAGAAAAGAAGTATATAGAATTGATATTACTACAGAAGGAGTAATAAGATATACGTATCAATAAGTATATCCATCCACAGAAAATGTTGTTAAGAATTCCAAGATTATTTAAAAAAGAAAATCTTAAATTCGTCGAACACTTGTGCTATGTCAGTTCCATGAACATTATTGACGCAGTTCTAATACCCGGAAAGCTGAAGCTCTTCTTGAGCTGTGTGATAAAGTGTGATTACTTAGAGCTGTAGGAGAGCTGTGTCGCCTGGAAAAACTTTTGTAGTGATGGATGATA
>NC_051400.1:50335539-50336944 GCF_015228065.2 Penaeus monodon
TATTCTATAAGGCTAATAATGTGCCGATACATCGGTGAACAGCAGCATAGTTTCCTGCCACAATGGTATGGAACACATGAACATTACAATTGACTCTAATCCTGTGTAATACCTAGCCCTAGTAACCTACTTACAATTCTGTGGAAGCTGATATGATTTTGCAAACTAGTGCCATTGCGGTTCCCATCCATGGCAATAACTGTAATATTGCGAGATTAGTAGTTAAAGATGTATCTGCAAGTGGGGTCACTGGGTACGGAGCCTACAGGTTTAAGAATCGGTAGGTCTTCTCACTGCCGCAAGTTTCCGTTTAGTCTGGTCAACATTTTGTGTTATAAATTGTATATCAGTTTTGTTTAGGTGTCATTATGATGGCATACGTTCTTTTTATGCAGTATTTATTACCCAATTAATGAAATACTATCTCATTATCACACTTCATAATTTTGCTTATTGCAAATGATTCGGCTTACCACCCCAGAGGTTCATTCATTGTAAAATTTCGTTTACTTTTAACCGCCCGCAAAATCCCTCCCGATATACCCGTTTTTTTTAAAAAATAATGAAATTTATTATATTGACCAGTCCCATAAAACCCCTCTTGATTCCAATTCCTCCCCACAAGCCTTCATTCATTTTACACTTTAAATTTCTACCTCTTTTCAGGTCTCGCTGCGGCATTTGGGGCCCCCGAGAAAAAAATAATGAACGACCTTTTTCCCTGCCTTTCTTTCTTTATTTCCCTTTGGGTGCTACATTTCTCTTTAGAAAAAAAAATGAATTCGTATTCAATGGGTATTTGGTAACAACAATTTTCCTTGCGGTTATTAACTTTCGCAGAAATGAATGGGAGCAGTTCACAAATGTTAAATGGATATCCCCCACTAAGGATTGAAATGGGAAAAGATTTCGTGTCACCTTCTCGAAATTTATCGTAGAAATAATATAATTTGAACTTGTAAGTGACCAAATTAAATCTCTCACTGGTTCTCTATTAGGGGGCCCCCCCATGTAAAAATTGGGAAAAGGGGTTTATCAAAATTTTTAAATTAACATGTCGATTATCATTTTTTAAAGAAAAAAGGAATTTAAAATATTCCTTTAAAGTATTTATTCATTACACACATAAAACAGTTCTCTTTTAAAATTTTTGTTATATTTTTCTTTGGAAAAGCGAAGGAACTTAACTGCCCATTTTATGGGGTCGGGAGTTCGCTTTCGCAGACCTCTCACCTTTTTAAATATCCATACTTTGAGCTTTATATTTTTTAAAAGCCCCATATATGGAGCGTCCCATAGAATCGGAGGAACAATTTCCCAGGACGGTATACCAAAAAACACACACACTTATAAAACATCAAAAAAAAACCCCCAACCCATAAAACACCCCCCCTATATTAAAAAC
>NC_051400.1:50337477-50337887 GCF_015228065.2 Penaeus monodon
TTGTGGTGTTATGTAAGTTCATTCTTGTTATAGCCTTTTTTCATCTATTGTCTTATAAATTTTTACGGATCTGTCTTATTTTAAACCCACATCCCCCCCTTCCTAATTATTCCCTACGACATTCAAAATTCTGATTCTGTCCTGGTGTTGGGGGGGGTAAAGAAAGTAAACTGGGGTTAAAGGAAATGAGAAAATGGGCGTGGGGAGTATAAAAGGGGGAAAAACGAGTGGGGGGCCTGGGTTATAAATCAAAACCACCTTTCCCTTTTTGTGCAAACCGAGGACGAAGCGTAGGATGCTGTACGTCATCGAATGGATTAACGGGTAAAGGGGTTGGGGGGGACACGAGTGATAAGAAAAATATGAGACAATTGGAAGTTATGAAAAAAAAAAAATTTTATTTAAAAAAA
>NC_051400.1:50337955-50338248 GCF_015228065.2 Penaeus monodon
AACGCAGTGAAAAATTTCAAAAAAAAAAAAAAAATTCGAACATCAAATCTATACTGAGGAAATTATTTTTAGTTATATTTCCAAAAAATTATTTTCAAAACAAAAATAAGAATTTCTTTGACGTGATGGGGATAATTGAAAATTATTATATTTAAATAAAGAATAAATTTTGATAATACTGCGACAATCAAAAAGATCGTATGATAGATTTAAAATGAAAAAAAACGAACCAAAAACGGGAAAAATATTAACCCCTAAATAAAATTCGTGTGTATTAATGTTTGATGTGATGC
>NC_051400.1:50338307-50338610 GCF_015228065.2 Penaeus monodon
CTCCTCGCCACTTTCCCCAATCTTTCCGGTTTATGGAATGACCTCACCCACATCCCCGGATCACCAAAACACCAACCTTTCCCAAAATCACTAACAAAACTTTGCCCTCTCTCTCCCCCAGGACCAGGGCCCGCAGCTTACTGGGGGAAAATAGTAAAGGCACTACCACCACGGCTCTGGTAGGGAAATTTTTTCTCACGAAAAGCAAAAAAAACAAAATTTTCTCCATCTTGAGATGGGTTTTTTCAAAACGCTTCAAGTATTAATCAAAAATTTCCCCTTTAAAGAATTTACAAAAAAACA
>NC_051400.1:50340266-50341573 GCF_015228065.2 Penaeus monodon
TGATATCACTGTGTGTGTATGTGTCCGCCAGAATGTCTGGCGTCCCCTGCTCTGCACTATTTGTCAAATTGCAGTGAATGTAGACAACCTCCCGAACCGATCGCTGCATATAAGGTGCATGGAGCTTCCTTTTTGGACATATAGATGTACAACCTCCATTGCCGGTGAAACAGCCTTGAAAACATGTTTGTAAGTGATACCGTCTTGTGAGTCACCACCATCCCGTAACGTCACTTGGGCCGAGGCACCAGTGTAGGAAGGAATTCCCTCTGGTCGGGACGGGGCGGTAACCCCGTTACAAGGAATTCCAGACAATAAAATGTTTTCATTTTAAACTGTTTTAAAGAAATCTAAACATTATCTGCGATGCACCACGTCAGTTGTTAATAAATATGCATAGTGCGGATGAGATCGTAAATGAAGGCACTACGGGATGACTGTGGCTCTCTTCTCGGAGACTACCAACAGAGGAAGCCAACCGACAAAGAACGTCAGTGCCTCACATCGAGGCAATGGACGGGCTAAAGACTTTGGACAAAATTACCTGATGTTGTGACCTGATAGACAAACTGAAGAGCTAGACCTCTTTTTCATAATACAAAGAGTTGCAAACTTGGAGAAAATTCGAGATTCATACAATGATGTCCTAAGTAGATTCGCAGCATGTGATGACCGCGCCTGACGAGCCTATGAGCTGCATCCATCCATCACTGACAACCCATCGCCTGTGCCTGCTGATAACATCCAATCAGACGATCATGTCAACCGAGTGCCATGAAGCACTAATGAAGGAAGTCCACGATGCTAGGCAACGGGGATTTCGCAACGACGACAGTGCTTAACCGTTGAGAGACAGCGACGTCGTGATGTTTCTCTTCAGTGAAGAGAAACATCAAGGCGGTCGTCCTTATGGGGACTGCAGAGGAAGAAGTGGCCTGCCAATCCTCGACCGGGAGATGGTCATCAAAGGGGTGGTATGGCAACCAGGCACGATTTCAACCATCGCTTGGCGAAGACACAACCAAACAACCCACGATAGACGAGGAAGGATTCACCGTGCCTCAGCCCAGGAGGAGTGATTGGTTACCATTCGTCTGGACATGAGCTGGAGGTGGCTTGCGCTGGTTGTGGTATGGCACCGTAGCTGAGGGCTTTTTAATGTACTCCACGAATGTGTGGTGTGGTTAATAATTCCAAAAATCTAAAATTACTTTTGATTTGCTTGTATATGCCGAACGATAACAACTTTGATGTTACTCATCAGATGTATGCCTACATTTTAAGTGAACTATCCTCATTGGACTCCC
>NC_051400.1:50341798-50341863 GCF_015228065.2 Penaeus monodon
CCAAGCCCTCGACCTGATGATTGCATTCATGGTAAAAAATCTGATTAGCCCGGGGGAAACCCAAA
>NC_051400.1:50344851-50346848 GCF_015228065.2 Penaeus monodon
CGAAGGGTGGTGGAGAGGTCCGGCTACTAAAAAATGACATACCGTTTTTGATGTCCTATTGGTCAATCATAGGAAATGTAAAAATCATTTGGGGGGACTTTTAAAAGTGGATTTTTAAAAAAACCTTAGCCTTCTTTTGCATTTTTTTAGAAAAAGGGGCCCGACCTGTGCTTCTCTACCCTCACGCGACAACACCCATGAAACTGCTCAAAGTAGTAGATCCTTTGTTGACCATTAAATTGTCAATGAATCCGTATATGATAGTGGCACTTTACTTTCCGTTAACAATGACGGTAATAATCTTTGCAATTATTTACCCATCTGTTTTTTCACTACTATCCATCTACATATCACAATGAAATAATAATGGAGATTTCAGATGGTGCAATTAAAATAATGCAAGAATCTGCACAAGTGTCCTTGCCCATCAAGAGGATATGTAAGAAAGTTGGTTTGCCTGGTTGGAATGACTTTGTTAAGCTTTTTAAGGAAAAAAACTATATTTTCTGGCATAGTATGTGGAAACTCAGGACAGATCTAAATATTATTTGGCTATTAAGCAATTTAAATATAATTTAGATGCGATTATTGAAGATAAGACAGTAAACAATTGATTGGGCAAAGCTTTCAAAGATATGTGAAAGACAATAAAGAAAATTTATGGTAATATTAATTGTTCATCTCATATAATTGATGGTTTATCTAGTGACCATTATATTGTAATGAGGTTTCATGACATATATGCAGATTTTACAGCAGTGTTCCGGATCCTGACTTGGCAACTGTAGTTCATGACGTTAATGACCAATGCTCTCCTTGTCACTTTGCCACGCTTTTTATGGCAAGGGATGCTGTTCGGAGTTTAAGCAAGGGGATGAAGGATTTATGGTCTCGAACGACTATCTCTCATACTAAATAATACATATTCGTAATGGTGCATCACCGCTGTACTATGTTGTGTAATAGAGTTATTAAACCAATACCCAAAATAATGTAAAATTTCATGCCAGCTCCAATAACAGAGTCATTACTTTAATTCCCATAAGTAAACTGTTAGACTATATAATCATTTCAATAGTTAAAGATAGGTTAGATACATCAAATTTTCAGTTCGCTTATGAGGCTTATCATCCAAACACACTATGCTCTTTCCAAATCTTGGAAAAAGTATTATTGAAACCGTAATATAAATGTCTACATTTACATTATATACATTACATCGGTGTTACTCGATGCGACTAAAGCATTTGACAAAATTAAGTATAGTAAACTTTTCACCCTCATAATTATCAAACGAGATGTATGTCCTCTAGTTATTCGATTACCACTTAATATGTAAATAATGAGCTCTACTGCTGTTGGATGGAGAGATGAATGTTCAGAACAATTAATGTTGAAGAATGGTGTCGAGCAAGGTGGAGTTTTGAGTCCTCTACTATTTTGAGAAGAGGAAATCCACGTGAGAATGCATTTGCAAATGTTGATGACGTGGTCACTTTCCCTATATGTAACGCTTTAAAGCAAATGTCATCAGTGTGTGAGTCGTATGCACGTCTTACTACTTACCACCATTCCTCAGTCACTTTTGCAACAATAAGGTGAAAAAATATATATGTTAGGAAGACCTACACACATTATTAAACATGAAAAACATCTTGAGCATCTGTTACAGAATCATAATGCTTTGGTAAATTTTAAGGATATTATCAGAGATATGAAAGTAAAAACACACATGATACGTAATCAATTCTATGGATGTTAGTTGTGGATTTGGATGATCTGCATATTACGTGGCGGTCTTGCTGCTAGAAATTTATATTCGGATATTTAACCTGATATCCAAGTACTGAAGTGATCAGAGCAGCTATGGACTATTTTTGAATTGAAAAAAACCTGAAAGATACCACTTAAGTGGATTTCATATTTTTTTTCTATTTCAGTGTATTTTGTTTGTATCTATTTGTTTTAAATGATGGTTTTAAATGTGTTTTACTCTA
>NC_051400.1:50347640-50347977 GCF_015228065.2 Penaeus monodon
GCTGCTTGTTCTAGTAATAATACTAATATCGGAAACATTGTTAGTTGTTTATAGCATCAGCAGTACTAAGAGAAGGAACAAAGCAAACACACAAACGAAAAGATTATTGCAACTCTTAATAATGATGATAATGGAAACGTTTGTGCATGCATTAGTGGGTGGGTACGTACACAGCTAGATGTACCTATATGCCTGCATATTTATTTTTGTCGGTGGGTTGTGTAGCAAGTGAAGCCTGAAATGGATATGAGAGATTTTAAAGGGGATAGCATGGAGCTTTCTGTGTTAGTGTGAAAGATGAGCAGACTGCGATGAGTCAGAGGGAATGGAAGATGGA
>NC_051400.1:50349263-50349340 GCF_015228065.2 Penaeus monodon
AGGAGCAATTGCTCCCCCCATGGATTCTTCCCCCCCCTTAAGGTCAGGCTCCCCCCTAAAGGACCACACTCCCACGA
>NC_051400.1:50349361-50349476 GCF_015228065.2 Penaeus monodon
GTCTTAACCTAAGAATGCTCTTAAAGTAGCTATTTTCTTGGTGGGCCTAGAAGTGCCCCAGAAACTGAGCGTGCTCATTTCGCTTGCCAACCTTGTCCCCTTCCCAAGAAAATGC
>NC_051400.1:50349648-50350181 GCF_015228065.2 Penaeus monodon
AGACTACGCCGGCAACTAAATACACAAACTAAAAGTATTGTAGAAGACAAACAGAAGTCGGAGAAGAAAAGTCATCGTTCAAAAAGGATCACATTCCCACATTAAAGTACAATATAGTCCCCCCTCATTTTCATGGTGATCAAAAACATTTTCTATAAGAGATGCGTCCTCTGGGTCTGAAGCAAGTGACATCCATCTGCCTGAAAAGAGACGCATCCCTTGAGAATGAGAACATCAACACTCGCCTACGAAACGGAGAGAAATGGTCGACCTGGTCTGCTTACAACCAGCGTGGGTGGTCTGAAATTAAAGTAAAGAGTTCTTTGCATTAATAAACAACGTCCAACGAAAACTAAACGCCCACATCAAAAATTGGGGCCATTCTGCATCCTTTCCCTGCACAGGAAGACTTATGATAAAGACTACTCCATAATTTACTTGAATCTTATCATGGTACTTTGTAACCCCGGATGGTCGGAATCTGGGAAAGGTCAAACGAGGTTGGATGTTCCTGCGGGAAATACTTTTATGGA
>NC_051400.1:50350302-50351184 GCF_015228065.2 Penaeus monodon
GACACTGTCTTTTGTGCGTGGAGTTGGACGATGTTTTAACATTTTCTTCTTTCCCTCCAAGGTTACTTTTGTGAGTGTTTTATGTGTTCATATTATTGTTGCATGCATATAGGACAAGGATTGAAAAAAAGAGGAAAAAAACGTGAAGCAAATTTGTTCACATAGTTCATACTAAGATCTATTTCTCTATATGTTGAAGAAGAGAGTTGTAATAATGGTGAACTCATGGATGAATGTTAAACAAACACATATTTATTCATGTCATTCGTTTATATACTATGGATTTATATATGAACTGTTTATCTCTATAGACACATTTGCTAATAAAATTAACACAGACACACACATTTGTCTTTTGAAAGATGCTCTTGCAATCGAGGACTGTTACCACGGCAGAATTAGAGCATGGGTGAGAGAATCATCACGTTAACATCCTCGTGCTTTTTTAACCTTTTTGGTGATTAGTTTATTTCCTGGTGCAGTAGAAGCCTTGAAAGCAGTAAAGTAAAATTTGCTTTAAATATTGAGAATATGTTTATATTATTTTAGTACATTTTCTATGATAAGACTTATAGTAGTTATATAAAAAAATCGAGATTCATTTTGATTAATTACTGAAAATAATGCATGATAAAAGACATATCAAGAGGTAAAAATGAGAATGAAGCAAGGGGAGAATTCTTATATATATAATACGTCACAATCTGAAACCATCACGAAACATTACTGCGAGTTTTATGAGTTTCTCTCCCATTCTTTTTCCTTATTATTCACCCGAGAGTTTATCCATTTCTTTAAACTCTCCCTGTTGCCACGGAGATCCAGGAAGCTTTCCTATCCAAAAGAACTTTATAACAAATTCATCTTACCATTTTACATCTT
>NC_051400.1:50362155-50362222 GCF_015228065.2 Penaeus monodon
TATAAAAATATGAGATACCGGATGTGCAGTATTTACAACGAAGAGGACCCTGTCTGCGTACTTTTTC
>NC_051400.1:50364165-50366385 GCF_015228065.2 Penaeus monodon
AAAAAAAACGTTAATTTTAAAACCAAAAATTTTGCTTTTCCTTCCCCCTTTTTGGGTTTAAAAAACTTTGCCCACGCTTTTTATGGAAAGGGGATGGTTCGGAGTTTAAGCAAGGGAGAAGGATTATGGCAAAGACTATCTCTCATACAAAAATAATATCGTAAGGTGATCACCGCTTACTATTTTGTGTAATGTATTAAACCAATACCAAAAAATGAAAAAATTTCATCCCAGCTATAAAATTATTTTAATTCCCAAAGTAAACTTTTAGACATATAATCATTTCAATAGTTAAGATGGGTTTAGATACATCAAATTTTCAGTTCGCTTATGAGGTTATCATCCAAAACACTATGTTTTTCCAAATCTTGGAAAAATATTATTGAAAACCGTAATATAAAGTCTAATTTAATTTATACATTACCCCCCCCCCCGGTTTCCGATGCGACTAAAGCATTGACAAAAAAAAGTATAGAAAACTTTTCCCCCTCATAATTTAAAACGAGAGTATGTCCTTTAGTTTTCGATACACTTAATATGAAAAATAATGCGCTCTACGCTTTTGGATGGAGAGAGAATGTTCAGAAAAATTAAGTTGAAGAATGGTGTCGAGCAAGGGGGTTTGAGTCCTTACTATTTTGAGAAGGGAAATCCCGGAGAATGCATTTGCAAATTTTGATGCGTGGTCATTTCCCTTATGAACGCTTTAAAGCAAATTATCAGTGGTGATCGTAGCACGTTTACTACTTACCACCATTCTCAGTCACTTTTGCAACAAAAAGGTGAAAAAAAAACATTTAGGAAGACCTACACCTTATTAAAATGAAAAAACATTTTGAGCATCTTCAGAATATATGCTTGGTAAATGTTAAGGATATTATCAAGATATGAAAGTAAAAAAAACCCCAGATACGTAATCAATTTTATGGTGTAGTTGTGGATTTTGGAGATCGCAATACGGGCGGCTTGCGCTAGAAATTTATATTGGATATTTAAAACCCGATATCCAAGTATGAAGGATCAGAGCGCTATGGACTATTTTTTAATTGAAAAAAACCTGAAAGATACCCCTTAAAGGGGTTTTATAATTTTTTTTTTATTTTAGGTATTTGTTTTTATCTTTTGTTTTTAAAAGATGGTTTTAAAAGGTTTTACTCTATATTGTATTTTTTACGAATAAAAAATGAAAAATGATAGTAAAATGATAATATTACAATAACAAAATGACAAATAAAAAATGTAATGAAAAAGTTTTGATAAAAAATTTTAATAATAAATTAGAAATAAAAAGAAAATACTGATAATAATAGCAATACTTATTATGATGATAAAAATAAAAACCGTAAAAGTGGTAATAGAGTAAAACTAGTAATACTAAAATCAAAAAATATTATAAGAATAATGGCAATAATGATAAAATGATAATAAGATAAAAACCCAAAAAAATGGGAATAATGACAAGCAATACGAATAAAAATGACGTTTTGAAAGAGAAAAAAAAAGTGTATAAATAGAAAGTAGACATAATAATATGAATAATATTAAGTTATCAAAAGAAATAACAATAACAACAAAATTTGATTGATTATAGTATTCTGAAAATAGAAGCTAATCGAGTATTATGATAAAAAATGTAAACACAATCTGATAATATAGCAAATTTTTAAAACATCATAAAAGATAGAAAATTTAATAATGGTAAAAGTAAAAACAATAACAGCAAAATAATATTTATAGAATAAAGATAATTATATAAAGGACAAGGACAACCAATGCAACAGCAACAACACCGCTAAAAAAAGTATTAAATAATGTTAATAATAATAATCTCGAAAATTATACTATTAAAGAAAATATGATTAATCGGTGATACTTCTATTATAAGTATACTACTGTTGCTGTTGTTCTAGTAATAATACTAATATCGGAAACATTGTTAGTTGTTTATAGCATCAGCAGTACTAAGAGAAGGAACAAAGCAAACACACAAACGAAAAGATTATTGCATGATCATAATGGAAAAAGTTTGTGCATGCATTAGTGGGTGGGTACGTACACAGACAGATGTACCTATATGCCCGCATATCTATTTTGTCGGTGGGTTGTGTAGCAAGTGAAGCCTGAAATGGATATGAGAGATTTTAAAGGGGATAGCATGGAGCTTTCTGTGTTAGTGTGAAAAATGAGCAGACTGCGATGAGTCAGAGGAATGGAAGAGGA
>NC_051400.1:50368024-50368157 GCF_015228065.2 Penaeus monodon
GTCTTAACCTAAGAATGCTCTTAAAGTAGCTATTTTCTTGGTGGGCCTAGAAGTGCCCCAGAAATGAGCGTGCTCATTTCGCTTCCCAAACCCTTGCCCCCTTTCCCCAAGAAAATGCTATGTAATCAATTGC
>NC_051400.1:50368314-50368845 GCF_015228065.2 Penaeus monodon
AGACTACGCCGGTAACTAAATACACAAACTAAAAGTATTGTAGAAGACAAACAGAAGTCGGAGAAGAAAAGTCATCGTTCAAAAGGATCACATTCCCACATTAAAGTACAATATAGTCCCCCCTCATTTTCATGGTGATCAAAAAACATTTTCTATGAGAGATGGCGTCCTCTGGGTCTGAAGCAAGTGACATCCATCTGCCTGAAAAGAGACGCATCCCTTGAGAATGAGAACATCAACACTCGCCTACGAAACGGAGAGAAATGGTCGACCTGGTCTGCTTACAACCAGCGTGGGTGGTCTGAAATTAAAGTAAAGAGTTCTTTGCTTAATAAACAACGTCCAACGAAAACTAAACGCCCACATCAAAAATTGGGGCCATTCTGCATCCTTTCCCTGCACAGGAAGACTTATGATAAAGACTACTCCATAATTTACTTGAATCTTATCATGGTACTTTGTAACCCCGGATGGTCGGAATCTGGAAAGGTCAAACGAGGTTGGATGTTCTGCGGGATATACTTTTATGTA
>NC_051400.1:50368960-50369839 GCF_015228065.2 Penaeus monodon
GACACTGTCTTTTGTGCGTGGAGTTGGACGAGTTTTAACATTTTCTTCTTTCCCTCCTAGGTTACTTTGTGAGTGTTTTATATGTTCATATTATTGTTGCATGCATGTAGGACAAGGATTGAAAAAAAGGAAAAAAACGTGAAGCAAATTTGTTCACATAGTTCATAATAAGATCTATTTCTCTATATGTTGAAGAAGAGAGTGGTGAACTCATGGATGAATGTTAAACACACATATTTATTCATGTCATTGTTTATATACTATGGATTTATATATGAACTGTTTTATCTCTATAGACACATTGCTAAAAAATTACACAGACACACAATTTGTCTTTGAAAGAGCTCTTGCAATCGAGGACTGTTACCACGCAGAATTAGAGCATGGGTGAGAGAATCATCACGTTAACATCTCGTGCTTTTTAACCTTTTTGGTGATTAGTTTATTTCCTGGTGCAGTAGAAGCCTTGAAAGCAGTAAAGTAAAATTTGCTTTAAATATTGAGAATATGTTTATATTATTTAGTACATTTCTATGATAAGACTTATAGTAGTTATATAAAAAAATCGAGATTCATTTTGATAATTACTGAAAATAATGCATGATAAAAGACATATCAAGAGGAAAAAATGAGAATGAAGCAAGGGGAGAATTCTTATATATATCATACGTCACAATCTAAAAACCATCACGAAACATTACTGCGAGTTTTATGAGTTCTCTCCCATTCTTTTTCCTTTATTATTCACCCGAGAGTTTACCCATTTCTTTAAACTCTCCCTGTTGCCAGGGGATCCCGGAAGCTTTCCTACCAAAAGAACTTATAACAAATTCATCTTACCATTTTACATCTTTTTCTATTTCAGTGGCCCTATTATTT
>NC_051400.1:50380807-50380873 GCF_015228065.2 Penaeus monodon
TATAACATATGAGATACCGGATGTGCAGTATTTACAACGAAGAGGATCCTGTCTGCGTACTGTTTC
>NC_051400.1:50386326-50387110 GCF_015228065.2 Penaeus monodon
AGTATGTATATGCGACTTCATTGACAGCGTTGCATAACGGATTGTCAGAATTCAATTTCTGATTTTAACGGAAAGGTGACACGATGAGAGAAAGATCCCAACACACAAACCAACGTTCTGTTATACCCTAATGTTATTCAGGATCAACACACGATTAGATGACGATATATTCTAAACTTTACGCAAAAAAATGGAAGGGTACTTTCTTGTCACATGTAAAGTCATCTCGGAATATGAAATGCGATGGAGGAAAAGGGTGAAGGAGGGAGACACTGTCGAAAATAGACCATTTTCTGTCCTTGCCATCCTCTCCCACTTTCTGTACCCTTCTCATCGGGGCAAAGCCCTGTAAGATAACGGGTAGGGAAGTGGAGAAAGTGTCACCACCCAGACCAACTCAACTCTTCGGTCCCTGTAATCATCTAACCTTTTAGAGAGTAAGTAGGTCGAACCGCCATGTGAGCGAAGGCGTGGAAGGAAATTCTCTAAGAACAGCTGCCGAGACTCTTGACAAGAGCTAACCCAGGATGAAGAACGTGTCTCTGGCCTTCCTTAATTAATGTGTAAACACCTTTGTAAAGTCCTTGCGTGTAAAACAGGTCCTCCTTCCACATAGAGTTTCGGATCTGTGCCGTGTATAAGAAACACATTTAGATGTAAACATGTGCACTTGTACACACATATGTTTGCGTTCTGAATTTGTTTGTCTTAGGAATCGGTTTATGATTTTTTTTTTATACGGCACAAAGGCGACATTCACCCAGAATATCCATAGAACAAGCTA
>NC_051400.1:50387148-50388456 GCF_015228065.2 Penaeus monodon
CAGCAATTCACAATTCCCTCCAGCCCAATCCTAGAAAGCCCCGGCAGAAAACCCACCAGTTTTTAAAATCCATATACCCCCTCCCCCCCCATCATGAATTTTGGCTGTGTCCATGACTTCCAGAAAGCCTTCCTATACGAGATTCGGGAATTTAAAAATTTAATATTTGGGCAAAATCTTTTCTACGCCCCAAAGCACGAAAAAAGGGGGAAAGAATAGGAAAGGGCAGGGAAGAAAAATAAAAAGGGAGGAGAATGACGATAGAGGTAAAAGGGGGAGAAAAGGAAAACCACAGGAGTTTTGGGGAGAAAAAGAAAAAAATGAGCGAAAAGGGGAACCGAGAGGATTAAAAACTGAAGAAGACGGGGAAAGGGGAATAAACAAACACAGAGAAATAGCAAATAAATAGGAACGGGGAAGTAAACAGAAAAAGACAAATTAGGAGAGAGGAGAAAGATAAAACGGGAATTTAAAAAGTAGAATTCTTAAAAAAAATGCTGTGCACAAAATGACACGGGAAAAAAACGATCATAATTTATACATTAACCCAATACAAAATATATGATCTCTGATAATTAGTGTTTGATAGTAAATAGGTTTCCATGTTACCTCTAGCGTGTTTGTATGGTGTGTGAAATGTTGTTTATTATGTCTGCATCAGTTTTCGTTCGTTCGAATATAAAAAGTTTGGGATGAGCAGAAAAAAAAAAAATCATAAAGAGCCGAAAAAAGGTCAAAGTGTTTTGAGACGGGGCCGGCCAGGGCTGCGGGGGCTCTTTTAGTGGGCTTTTGTCTCGATTAGTACGTTCAGACGTGTCGTGAATCAGAGGGAAATGAATGAAAATTTAAAGCCTGAGACCCCCCCCCGCAGCCCCTGTCTCGCGAATACAACAAAAATCAAATTCTATATGTCACGGTAATGAGTATTATTAATGTTTTTAAAACTTAGTTGTGTGGCCTTGTTGACCGGGCTGCCCTTAGCCCCTCAGGAAGCACGAGTCCCCCCTCCCCCATCAGCTTCCCCATCCTTTTTCCCTTATCCCTCTCTCCTTTCCAAAAGTTTTTCTTTTTTTGGTTCGAAATTTCTTTACAAAACAAGGTAAATTAAAATTTTTGGATGAGGGGACGGAGTGAGCGAAAAAGGGGTTTAAAAATTTTCACATGAATGTTAAAAAAAAAGCAGTAGATATTTCTTTTTCTAAAAACATATTCCTACTCTATCCTTAACCCTTTCTCTCTTTTTTATCTTATCTACCCACCTTTTTTTTCTTTTATCAATATTTACACATTTAAAATAAATAATTAAAA
>NC_051400.1:50401852-50402476 GCF_015228065.2 Penaeus monodon
AGTGATTTCGATTCTACGTTTTATCGCTACTGATTGGTGCTCTACTTCGAGTCCCCTTCTCCGAATACAGATTGGAATGACATCAAAGGAACTGCCACGTCTTCTGTGTCTTCAGTGCTCTTTTGAGTAACCACTAATTTATCCATAACTTCCAAGGACAAACTTGTTCGGAATCATATGTGAGTGATTTGGAATCGTATGATGTTGGTCGACAGACCTGAATAACACTAATTAGCTTCGTCACCTCCTCCCCCTAATTCCTCCCCTACTTCCCCCTCCCTTACCCTCTTGAAAATGAGTCTTGGTGTATTAATATATATCTCATCGTGCTTGGTTGGGTGCAGTTCAATTTCAGTTCAGCCGAAGGTTGATTGTAGAACCCACAGTGTTTGCTAACATATATATTTGAAAAAAAGAGTTCCAATTTGGTATCGGCGGTGGGACGTCCTGTAATTTTTCAGCTCTCATGCCACGTCTCCGGAGTTGTTCTGGAATGCTGGGTTGGATCGTTACTTCGCGTGTGTGATGAAGATCTTATAATAGGCATTTGTGGATCAAGAGGGTGTGCTGACTGCATTTCTGGGTATACATTATTACTGAGATTTGTGCTATAATATACACCAA
>NC_051400.1:50402710-50403227 GCF_015228065.2 Penaeus monodon
ATCTTTTTGGAGAACAACAAGCTCAGCATTGTTAAGTATCTAATTGTCTGAGAGGAAGTGTTTCCCAAACGAGGTTGACGAGCCATTCCTTTAAGATAGGTGATATCCTCGGATTAAAGCGGGACTATGCCAGGACGCCTTTTCCTCTCCCATCCCCTGCTCCTACTCACCGCGAGTCGCGATGTGGGCGTAGGTGGTGTGTGGATGCGCTTGCGCCGCATGTGTGTGTGAGAGGAAAGTCATTCATTCTCCGTGTTCTTAAGTATCCACCCACTTAAACTGACCATTGAACATCGTATTACTCTTCTCCTATATCGCTGGTACGTTGAATAGTCTCAAACACACACTGGAGAAGGGTTTTGGCCAAAGTAACTTTCCTTCGTAATTCACCTCCTACGCATCCTTGATCTATGTAGTCTTTTTTCACCACTTATATTTCTTCTTCCTTTTAGTGCTATTATCATCCTTCATTATCTCTTCTCTTCTCCCACATTCAGAAACCCCCACAACTCAGTTT
>NC_051400.1:50403305-50403530 GCF_015228065.2 Penaeus monodon
CCGCCCAACCCACCATTTCAACATCGACCTATCCCTCCTCTTCTCTGCCTTTCTGTCCTTCTGATTCCCCCTCTCTTTCTCATTTATTCATATTTTCTTCACCTCCTCCCCTCTCCCCACGCTATGCATACATCAAGTAGTAGGAAAAGCCGCAAAGGCACTGCGCTCGGTGATAGATTAGAAGTTGAAGGAAAAATGTTGCATAAAAATGAATGAAATCGTTCG
>NC_051400.1:50403925-50406395 GCF_015228065.2 Penaeus monodon
ACGTAGCGAAGAACTAACGTTCTCTCGCCCTCTCTTCGGCAGGCTTGCACGAAGAAAACAGGAGGGGGACGCTGGCGGTCAACTGCTTTATCGGAAAAAAATGGAAACTTTACTAGAAATCTCGTGTTAAATTATCGGCCAAATAGCTTTTTTCGGCTTCACGAGAACAGAACGGAGCAGCCTACTGGCAGTGTCCAAGAGCAGTTATTTTTCGCAAAGAGGTTTGAGAGGAACCGGCAAGAGCTGGGGCTTTGCCATTTTATTTGAGATGAGTTGACTTTCCCCCATTTGTTCCTGCACGATCAGTTGGGATATAATTATGAGATTTATGAAAAACTAATGCTTGTTTTGTGTTCCCAAAGGAAAATCTAAATTAGTCTTTATGTGTAAACCGTGGATAACTAGTGGAAGAGAAGAAAAATTCCTCATTCTAGAAGTTTCAAGAAATGTTATTCCTTTCACTTTATCATGAGGTTATGTATTATGGTTAGTTGGGATTATACAATAGTGATTTAAAATTAAGATATTGGTTTGACGTTACCTTCATAATTTTTTAACGGAAAAATTATATGCTAATTGCTAATGTTCATTTTGCTGTGTAATTAACCAGTTTTCGTCCCCTTTACTAAATCACAGAAATATGTCTGTATCGAATTGGTAATCTTTGACCTGAGAAATTCCTGGGAGAATATGCCCAAGGTGGTGGCAGGCTACCAGAATGGCAAATTATTGCGATGGTAAGATTATGATAAGAAAAATGGATAATAGTACATGATTTTATCACTGTTCCATTCAAACAGGCTTACAACTATTCAAAAATCCCCAACACTTTTCCATTTGCAGTAATGTAAGGGTTTATGATGGAAAAATATATTGCAAAAGTAGAAAACTTAAATTCATTCTTCGTTGGTTCATCAAGAAAACAGGAACGGAAGGAAATACAAACAGCAATTACTGCAGCTTAAGTTCCGTAGCAATCGAAAATTTGATTCTTAACGCAAAAAAAGGAAAAAAGAAGTCGGATTCGTCTAGAACTTCACAGTGTAAGTCATTAATTTCTCTAAACATAGCACATTCCGCTTATATCTAAAAATTAATCCTCCGCTAATGGCTGTTGTGTTGCAAGAATAATGTCACTTAAGAAAGTTACGATCATACCCAATTGAAGTTGGGAAAAACTAGCCCGAAGATAAAATTACACTCCAAAGTACCGTGATGATACTCTGGAAAGACGAATTTCTTCACCTAATTATTAGAAAGGCAGAATAAAATAAGGTATTGATTATAAAACGGGACAAAAAGTTCTAGGGGAGAGAAGAGAAAGAAATGTCGAGGGAAGGGCGGATTAGAAAAATATTCATTGTAAAACGAGGAATAAAGTAAAAAAAAAAAATTAACGTAGAAACGAAGGACATAGGGATAGTAGTAACGCAAGGCAAGGGAAAGGAAAATTGAGCTGAGGAAAGGAGGATGGGTGGTCAGGATCGCAAATTTCAACAGAGAGTGCCAGTAGTCATGAGCGCAGTCTTCGATATAGCATGATTTACGAGAACAATATGTTGTTCACTGGCGTGACAGTGCATGGCGTGGCTTGAGTTTCGCATAGGAGAAAAGGTTTGAAATTCTTAAAAGGCATTATGAATTGCGTGGAAGCGAACAAGGGTAGGAGACTGAGTCAGAAAACGGAGGAATAAGGAAAGGTGAGAAAAGCGAGGGGAGGAGAGGGGAGACATTTGTTAACGGGAAAAAAGCGTGGTTCATCACATTTTAAAATTTTATGGATCGTATAGGTTATATAGTTTCGACCATGAGTGGACGGAAAAAAAGGTAAAGCAAAACATAAAGAAAAATGTTAGTATAATCAAGAAGAATTATCAGTATTTATACTACTGACGTCATGTACTATCACCCTCTCATCCTCTGATTCTTCTTATTTCAAACCTCTTTTTAGCATACATAACAACAGAATATAAGACAAATTGATAATGACATCCACAGAACTAAATATTACTACTAAATATTTCATTGATACGATATATGATGTTAGGAAAGATGATCATAATAATGTTAGAACAGATATTAGTAATAAAAAAAGCAATAATGATTTATTTTGAATATTCAAAGAAATAAAAGTAGTAATGTTTAAAAAACATAATAGTAATAGTGAGAATAATAAAAATGATATAGACATGAAGGATGAGTTGGTCAAAGAATGGCACAAAAAATAAATCAATAAAAACAATAATGGAAAGAAATTTCCCAAAATAATCATAAAAATAAAAGTAGTTAAAAGTGATTAATAATATTAAGAATTATGATCAGGACCAAAAACTGATAGTAACGACAAACTATAATAAAATGTAATTGGAAAGATATTTTGATATATTATTAGAAATAAAAGCAATGAACCCATAGTAAAGATAAAGAAAGTTAATTTAAACAAAAAAATAATAAATAATGATAATTTGTT
>NC_051400.1:50411073-50411261 GCF_015228065.2 Penaeus monodon
TTTCCCCCTCCCCATCCCGCTACGTTTCCCATTTCCCAGCCACTCCATCTCATTTCGAAATATTCCTTAAATTCACTACTCCTCTCTCTTTCTCCCTATCTCCCTTTTTTTCCTTCCTTGCCCTTTCCCCTTCTACCTTTGTTCTTTGTCGTCTCCACCTCCAGAAATAATGGATGTTCATCAACTGA
>NC_051400.1:50411345-50411710 GCF_015228065.2 Penaeus monodon
CATGATGATACTAATGGGGTTAGAAAAGGATTCTAATAGATTTGTAATATGTGACCTTTATACGCATGTGTGTGTAGGTTAGCTTCTTTGACATTTATTTATCCGAAAGGGGGGGCAGCTTCAAAACTGCGCCACATATATTTTCAGGGAGTGAATATGTCCATTTTAAATCAAACTGAAACAACTTGATTTTCCAAATTTCTCTCTTTCTTGTTAATTCGTGTGTAAGGGGTCAGTGAATGGGACGAAAAAAAGGCGAATAAATTATAGTTAAAAGACGAAAAAACTGATAAGCACAATAACAACAGAGAGTAGTATTAAAATGGGAACTAGTAGATAATGCTAATGGGTTAGTCAGGATAAGG
>NC_051400.1:50412347-50413310 GCF_015228065.2 Penaeus monodon
CGGTCAACACAGCCATGGAGCACATTACTATGGAGTAATAAGGCACCTGTGCACACACCCGATAAACTAAAATACACCGGGACATTTTAGCGCTCGCTCTTCACCCACCCACACTTACACAGGGACACCTGCATACGCTCACGCAGAAACGTCTACAAATAAATAATAGTAATGTGTTTTAAAGCAGAGTAATAATTTTCATTCCCATTCATTTGCCCACAAAAACGTTGACTGACGACGAATACCACTTGATCTGTCTGCATCTTCATGGTTCTTGGAAGGCAAAGAGTGGCAAAAATAGACTTACCGCGGCTATTTTCTTCTTGTCTTTAATAATTAGAACAATGTTTGTAATAGCGTTCGAGGAATAGGGAGTAGAGGAAACAAGAAAAATGATTTTCAGGGGGAAATGTTTACAGTTAGGGGGACATTGAAATAGACTATGAGCGATGAAAAAAAAATTGTAATAAGTAGGTTTCAAATAGTAGAGGCCTAGGAATAAGGGAATGATACATAAATACATTTAATGCTGCACACACCATACGCGGTGGGTGTGTGCAATATTCAGATCCGTGTTTCTTTTAACTCCGATATATGTTATTGCCTCTACCATCTCTAACCTTCTTAAATTCTACTGGCATATCTCTCTCTCTCGCATGCACGTCCCATTATTTTTGTCAATATCAATGTACAAAGAAACATCGAACGATATAGCATCTCTTCAGGTTGGGGTAAACATCACTCTCAACTACAACTGCAAACCGCCCATCGCTCCTCTAACAGCCCGCCCTCTCCCTCTTGCCCCCCCCTCTCCCCTCAGCCCCTTCTAAGAAAATTAATTGCGCAAAGATGTGCGATCAGTCTATGTGGCCAAGAGATCCAGAGAGAAAAAAAACAATTAAATTTAATGTCCTTTTCAACAAAAGGGTTTTGCCTCCCTATTTACTGTAAGTGTTTTGCCTC
>NC_051400.1:50415458-50415678 GCF_015228065.2 Penaeus monodon
CTGTACTACACAATGAAAAAATGATCTGATAAGAGGGACTGCGCTGTAGATCTGTTTAATAATACAAGTACATATGCCAACATAGTGCTTGAAATGCAAGTTGACGAGGAATTTTTCTATGAACAAGAGTTATCTATCTGAGGTAGAAAAAGGAAAGTGATTATTGTCATCAAATAGGAGATTAGAACAGTGTCATTTGAGAGAAAAAAAGTTCTACTCA
>NC_051400.1:50416563-50416707 GCF_015228065.2 Penaeus monodon
GGGCCTCTTTGGTAGAACAAGAGAAGTACCAACGTGCTGGATTTTTTAAAATGCTTGGGAGAGCCGTTCATACTTTCGGCAACGTGAGGTATACTATTTTATGTCATCGTAAAGCCTGATGATGCATATAGATGAAATTCGTTG
>NC_051400.1:50416766-50416901 GCF_015228065.2 Penaeus monodon
AACAAGAAAAGTACAATTGTAGGATTTTTTCAACACTTGGGAGAGCCGTTCAGACTTTCGTCATCGCGGTACACTATTTTACGTCATCGTTTAAACTCTGCCCTTCTAGCCTGAAAACAAGCCTTAAGTTCGTTG
>NC_051400.1:50416991-50417345 GCF_015228065.2 Penaeus monodon
TTCTGTATCCAGAGAGCAAAGAAATAAGCCATGAACACAGATATTATTTTTGTTGTTCGTCGAGTCATTGGAAATATCTCAAACAAACGGTGTCTCAGTTGATTTCAACGAGTTTTCTATATTGTCAATAACGTGTGTTTTAATATATAATATGACATTGTTAGTAATGACTATTACAAAATTTAAGAGAAATTTTGAAAAGTGAATGAAGTTGAATAAACATGCTCATATAAGACCAATGAATTAACAAAAATTGTATGTCGTTACTTTAAATGGACAATCCGTAATTGTCATATATTCGGGGTAAGACCTGTCTCCTCATATTTATATTTGAAAAAAAATAATCTGTCTTTA
>NC_051400.1:50417733-50418011 GCF_015228065.2 Penaeus monodon
TTTCTGGACAAGTCGATCGGCCATTTGTACGGTTATCTTATCGTTGATACTTGAGTGCACTGTGACGAATGAAGTGTTCCATAGCTTTTCCGTAACTTGCCCTATGCCTGGCAGTAAATTCACCAGCCAATCAGCATTTATTAGGATTAATGACGTTATCTGTCCCAGCACGTTGGGACGTATACCAAAAACGTCTATACATGACATAGTTTCCACGCCCGATTCAGCAAACTTGACAGAACTTCCAACATGACGCTGATGCCATGAGGATTGAATAA
>NC_051400.1:50421324-50421523 GCF_015228065.2 Penaeus monodon
CCACCAGAAATGAAGGGTGCTAAGACTTTATACAAACAGAAAGGACATAAAGGAGACTGTAATAACTATCGCGGAATACGATTACATAATGTGGCTGGCAAAGTATTTGCCATAGTGCTACTAACAATACTTCAAACATTAGCAAATAGCATCTATCCTGAATCACAATGTGGATTCAGAAGTGGGTTTTCTACAGCAA
>NC_051400.1:50421640-50422802 GCF_015228065.2 Penaeus monodon
TTTCTATCTTACAAAAACTTGCTACCCCCCTACCTTGCTTGGATTGATCGAGTCTTCTCATAAATAACATGTCAGCCACTGTCTGCTTTGAGGCAGTAACGGCTGATCCTTTTACTGTTCGCAGTGAGGTCAAACAAGTGTGTGTGCTGGCTCCTACACTTCTTGGCATATTCTTCACGGGACTACTATATCATGTTTTTGACGGCTGCACAGATAATGATGACATCTTTCTTCACAGCAGATCAGATGGTAAACTGTTCAATCTGGCCCATTTGATTGGAAAACTAAAATACGCAAGATACTAGTCAGCGAGCTTCTGTTTACAGATGACGAAGCCCTCGTATCTCGCAACCTAGGGGCATCCAGCACTTGGTGGACCAGTTTAGTGCAACCTGCTCAGATTTTCCTCTGGTCATAAGCACGGAGAAAACAGTTGTCATACTCCATGCTAATAGTAACTTAGCTCGGTGTTGGTCAATGAGAAGGAATTAGCTACCGCTGACACATTTTACTACCTTGGTTCTACTATTATGAATGATCTGAAATCCAAAGACATATTGGTTTAGCCGTTACAACATTCAGCCGACTACAGCACCGCGCATGGGAAAACAAACAGCTAACTGTGCGCACAAAAGTTCACATTTATGAATGCTGCAATACTGACGCACTATTGTATGGATCTGAGACATGGACACCTATGCGGGACACGAGAGGATGCTGAAAACGTTCCATATTCGCAACCTTTGACAAATCCTGAAGATATCTTGGAGTGACAGGGGGACAAATAAGACTGTACTGTCCCGCACAGGCTGTATATCAATAATGCAATCACTGAAGATTTGTCGGCTAAGATGGCATGGCCACCTTCGTAGAATTCCTGATGGCCAACTACCCAAGGTCATACTATATTCTGAGCTCAGCAGTGGTGTATGAGGGCGTGACAGACCCCTGTTGAGATACAAAGATGTCAAACGCGATCTTCAAGTTCTCGAGATCCCATATAATTATTGGAAAAAATTCGCTGAAAATCGTGTGGAATGGCGAAGACGGTTTCAAAAGGGTGGTCGTAGCATGGATGCTAAATGGCTGCAACAGCAGGAGGCAGCCCAGAATAGCCGTGCGCATGCAAACACCCATATTTACTCGTCTATGAATGCTTTGC
>NC_051400.1:50423678-50423928 GCF_015228065.2 Penaeus monodon
AATTATCGTCTATTCTTCTTTCAGTCACCTACAGCAACCCGTTTCCACATAAAACATGTCTAATCCTTTTACATTTAGATTAAAGAACAATCCCCTTTCTCCCACCAATAGCGGCACTTCCTCATTGGTCTTTTTCTCTGCCCAGCTTATTTTTTCTATCCTTTCCAAAGCCAAATTTGAAAACACTCTATTCTTTTAATTATTTTTGTTTTCATTGTCCATTTCTCTGATCCATAGAAGAGCACTACGC
>NC_051400.1:50424928-50425080 GCF_015228065.2 Penaeus monodon
AAGAAAATTAAGTAATATTGTAATAACAGAAACTCAGAGTGAATTTCTTTTTTATTGAAGAGCAGGGTACAGTTCGAATTCAAGCAGTGGGGTATGGCTGAAGCTGAAGTCCGAGTGATGCTCGAGAACCTAATAAGGAAAAGCCAAATATG
>NC_051400.1:50425316-50425428 GCF_015228065.2 Penaeus monodon
TTTATTTATTTGCCTGAACGCCGTCAGGTCCGAAGACGGTGACGTTTGGCGCGTGTAGGTTTCGCATCAGAGGGCCGTGCGGGCCGGCGCACCTGACCAAGTAGCGATTGCT
>NC_051400.1:50426498-50427340 GCF_015228065.2 Penaeus monodon
ATAGTGGGAAAGAACATTAACCTTGGAGTAAACGTAAGTAAAAACTTTTGGTCGCAGTATATCTATCAAATGAGGCTACTTTGAAGTTTCTTCTTTGTTTCTGTTATTAATTCTAGACACAGACAATATTTGAATAAAGGGCTTTATTTCAGCGAATGTTTCCGTCATTTCTTTCCCCATTCCCTCCCCCTCCGTCACCCATTACATCATTTTCTCCCAAAATTGCATAGTGAATATATATGGCATTGTGTAAGTAGAACAACGAAGGGACTTTGTTCGACATGAATTCTACATATGGCATTGTATACTACACATAGTTTTTTTGTTGTTGTTAATTGTCATTATTCACCCGAATAAAGTATAATTTTTTTTTTTGACTTTTTTAATGAATGGAGCGAAGAAATCAATAATTCACAGATAATATTACGTAATCATATTTCCCTATATATAATTAAGTCTTTGTGTGCCAGGATCACAGTACATGATCTACGTATTCTGACGTTCCACTATAAATAATTGAATTCAATCATGAAAATATATTCATTAATATAATAACGCAATCATATGCGTGGGTGGCTCGGTATTAACGACAAAATGAAGCTTTTGAACTATAGACTGTAGATATTTATAGTATGATTAGCTGAAGTTCAAATATTAAAATCTATATTTAGTTCTACTAAACTTTTCAATCATCCGGCATCGGCATCTCACAGCGTACACGAGATGAATGTAATGTTAATTAAAGTCACTGGTCATGAGAACTAAGTGGGAACGATGAGGATAGTGACGAAGATAAATGTGTCAGGGAAATAGATAGTAAAAATCGCGAAGAAATTCAAAAT
>NC_051400.1:50438368-50438536 GCF_015228065.2 Penaeus monodon
GTTATTTTAATATTTTTATTTTATTATATTTATTTACCCCTATATTTTATATTTTGACTTCTTTTTTTTTTTTCTTTTATATTTTTTTGTTTTAATTATTTTTTTTTTTTTTGTTTTTTTATAATATTTTCTATTTTTGGTCCCATTTATATTTTTTTTTTTTTTTTT
>NC_051400.1:50438613-50438732 GCF_015228065.2 Penaeus monodon
GGGGGCCTGGTGTTTTGGGTGTTGTGTGTTTTTATGTTTGGCTTGTTTTATTTTTTTTTTTTTTTTTTTAAAAATTTTTTTTGTTTGTTTTTTGTTTTATTTGATTTCAATTTTTTATA
>NC_051400.1:50438810-50438956 GCF_015228065.2 Penaeus monodon
ATGCTTTCGTGGTTCTTCTTCTTCTATTTCTATATTATTTTATATAATTTATTTTTTAAATTTTTTTTTTGTTATCTTTATATATTTTTATTTTATTATTTTTATTTTTTAAAATTAAACTTTGTTTTATTTATTTTTTTTTTTAT
>NC_051400.1:50440384-50440556 GCF_015228065.2 Penaeus monodon
TATTATTTAATATATTAATATTTTTAAAAATTTAAAATAATTTTATTTATTTTGCATTTTTATTTTAATTTTTTTTTTTTTATACTAATATTTTTAAAATTATTAAATATTTTATTAATATGTTTTTTTTTTTTTTTTTTTTCACGTTTGTGTACCTTGGGGCCTCTCGGCG
>NC_051400.1:50445224-50445293 GCF_015228065.2 Penaeus monodon
TATAACATATGAGATACCCGGGTGTGGCAGTATTTTACAACGAAGAGGATCCGTCCCCGCGTACGGGTT
>NC_051400.1:50451009-50453115 GCF_015228065.2 Penaeus monodon
AGTATGTATATGAGACTTCATTGACAGCGTTGCATAACGGATTGTCAGAATTCAATTTCTGATTTTAACGGAAAGGTGACACGATGAGAGAAAGATCCCAACACACAAACCAACGTTCTGTTATACCCTAATGTTATTCAGGATCAACACACGATTAGATGACGATATATTCTAAACTTTACGCAAAAAAATGGAAGGGTACTTTCTTGTCACATGTAAAGTCATCTCGGAATATGAAATGCGATGGAGGAAAAGGGTGAAGGAGGGAGACACTGTCGAAAATAGACCATTTTCTGTCCTTGCCATCCTCTCCCACTTTCTGTACCCTTCTCATCGGGGCAAAGCCCTGTAAGATAACGGGTAGGGAAGTGGAGAAAGTGTCATCACCCAGACCAACTCAACTCTTCGGTCCCTGTAATCATCTAACCTTTTAGAGAGTAAGTAGGTCGAACCGCCATGTGAGCGAAGGCGTGGAAGGAAATTCTCTAAGAACAGCTGCCGAGACTCTTGACAAGAGCTAACCCAGGATGAAGAACGTGTCTCTGGCCTTCCTTAATTAATGTGTAAACACCTTTGTAAAGTCCTTGCGTGTAAAACAGGTCCTCCTTCCACATAGAGTTTCGGATCTGTGCCGTGTATAAGAAACACATTTAGATGTAAACATGTGCACTTGTACACACATATGTTTGCGTCCTGACATTTGTTTGTCTTAGGAATCTGGTTTATGATTTTTTTTTTATACTGGACACAAAGGCGACATATCAGCCATGAATATCCATAGCAACAAGCAATATTAAAAGTACAATATCAAAAGAAAGGGAGAGAGGAAAAAAGACAGCAATTAGCACAATTACTTCCAGCCCAATCCTATGAAAGCCCACCGGCATGTAACCCACCAGTTATATAATCCACTATACCCCCTCCTCTCCCATCCATGAATTTTGGCTGATGTCCATGACTTCTCAGAATGCACTTCCTATACGAGATTCTGTAACTTCAAATTTAATATTTGTTGGCAAAGAATCTTTTCTACAGCATCAAAGCGTACGAAAAAATGGGGAAAGAATATGGAAAGGGCAGGGAAAGAAGAATAAAAATGGAGGAAGAATGACGATAGAGAAGTAAGAAGAGGAGAAAAGGAAAACCACAGGAGATGGGAGAAAGAAGAAAAAATGAGCGATAAGGGAACCAGAGAAGGATTAAAGACTGAAAGAAGAGCGAGGAAGAGGGGAATAAAGCAAACACAGAGAAATAGCAAATAAGATAGGAACGGGAGAAGTAAACAGCAAAAGACAAATTAGGAGAGAGGAGAAAGATAAAACAGGAATTAAAGTACGTAATTCTTAAAGAAATGCTGTGGCACAAAATGAAACTGGAAAAACGATCATAATTTTATACATATAACCACAATACACAATATATGAGTCTCTGAGTAATTATGTGTTTGAGTAGTGAATAGGTTTCCATGTCTACCTCTAGCAGTGATTGTACTGGTGTGTGCAAATGTATGTTTATTTATGTCTGCATCAGTTTTCGTTCGTTCGAATATCAAAAGATTGGGATAGAGCAGAGAAAAAAAATCATAAAGAGCCGAGAAAAGGTCAAAGTGATTTGAGACCGGGGTCCGGCCAGGGCCTGCGAGGGCTCTTTTAGTGGGCGTTGTCTCGATTAGTATCGTTCAGACAGTGTCGTGAATCAGACGGGAAATGAATGAAAATTACAAGCCCTGAGACTCGCAGCTCACCTGTCTCGTCGACATCACAACGAAAATCGAATTCTATATGTCACGGTAATGATGTATTATTAATGTTATTAACTTAGTTGTGTGGCCTTGTTGACCAGGCTGACCTTAGTCCATCAGGAAGCACGAGTCACCCCTCCCCCATCAGCCTTCCCATTCCGTTCATCCTTATCCCTCTCTCTCTTTCTCTAGATAGTTTTCTCTTTTCTCTCTGTTCGTAATTTCTTCTACAAAACAAGCGTGAATTGAAATTCTGGATGAGGACGGAGCTGAGCGAAGAAGGGTTTAAATATCACATTGAATGTTGAAAGAAAAAAGCAGTAGATATTTCGTTTTCTAAAACACATATTACCTAACTCTATCCC
>NC_051400.1:50455935-50456004 GCF_015228065.2 Penaeus monodon
TTTTTTAATTTTAAAATAAAATTGTCCATTTAGTATATATGGGAAATATGTTTATAAACATTGTTTCAA
>NC_051400.1:50463349-50464032 GCF_015228065.2 Penaeus monodon
TTTTTATAGTATATAATACCACACCCTTCAGTGATTTCGATCACGTTTTATTACTGATTGGTGTTTATTCGAGCCCCCTTCTCCGAATAAGATTAAAATGACAAAAAAGGAACTGCCACGTTTCTGTGTCTCAGTGCTCTTTTGAGTAACCACTAATTTATCATAACCCCCCAAGGAAAAAACTTTTGGGATAAATTGTGAGGATTTGGAACGTATGATTTTGGTCACAGACCTGAATAACACTAATTAGCTTCGTCACCTCCTCCCCCTAATTCCTCCCCTACTTCCCCCTCCCTTACCCTCTTGAAAATGAGTCTTGGTGTATTAATAAATATCTCATCGTGCTTGGTTGGGTGCAGTTCAATTTCAGTTCAGCCGAAGGTTGATTGTAGAACCACAAGTGTTTGCTAACATATATATTTTGAAAAAGAGTTCCAATTTGGTATCGCGCGTGGGGCGTCCTGTAATTTTTCAGCTCTCATGCACGTCTCCGGAGTTTGTTCTGGCATGCTGGGTTTGGATCGTACTTCGCGTGTTGTGAAGATCTATAATAGGCATTTGTGGATCAAGAGGGTCGTGCTGACTGCATTTCTGGTATACATTATTACTGAAGATGTGCATAATATACACAAACTCTCTCTCAGCCCCCCACCGTCTCTCTCCATCTCCCTCTCTTATCCTTC
>NC_051400.1:50464191-50464703 GCF_015228065.2 Penaeus monodon
GAAGAACAACAGCTCAGCATTGTTAAGTCATCTAATTTTCTGAGAGAAGTCGTTTCCCAAACGAGGTTGACGAGGCAGTTCCTTTAAGATAGGTGATATCCTCAGATTAAGCGGGACCTATGCCAGGACGCCTTTTCCTCTCCCATTCCCTGCCTCCTACTCACCCGCGAGTCGCGAGTGGGCGTAGGTGTGTGTGGATGCGCTTGCGCCCGCATGTGTGTGTGAGAGGAAAGTCATTCATCTCCGTGTCTTACGTATCCACCCACGTAACTGCCCATGAACATCGTATTACTCTTCTCCTATATCGCTGGTACGTGTGCATAGTCTCAACACACACTGGAGAAAGGGTTTTGGCAAAGTAACTTTCTCCTTCGTATTCCACCTCCTACGCATCCTTGATCTATGTAGTCTTTTTTCACCACTTATATTTCTTCATTCCTTTAGCTTCTCTTATCATCCTATCATTATCTTCTTCTCTTCTCCCACATCAGAACCCCCACAACTCATTTTTT
>NC_051400.1:50464902-50465049 GCF_015228065.2 Penaeus monodon
CCACGCTTATGCATACATCAAGTGTTAGGAAAAGCGCAAAGAAGCACTGCTCAGGCTGATAGATTAGAAGTTGAAGAATAAATAGTTGCATAAAATGAAATGAAATCGTTCGACATTGGTAACGCAATCTTTGGGACTTTCAATTTG
>NC_051400.1:50465232-50466019 GCF_015228065.2 Penaeus monodon
AAGTTTTTTTCGTATAAAGTAAATGAAATACTAATATTTTCGTTCGTACTCAGATTTTTCGGGACTGACGTAGGCGAAGAACTCAACGTTCTCGCCCTCTCTTCCCGCAGCTTGCACGAAGAACAGGAGGGGACGCTGGCGGTCAACTGCTTTTATCGGAAAAATGGAAATTTACTAGAAATCTCGTGTTAGATTATTCGGCCAAATAGCTTTTTTCGGCTTTCACGGAGAACAGAACGAGCAGCCTACTGCAGTGTCCAGAGCAGTTATTTTTCGCAAAGAGGTTTGAGAGGAACCGGCAAGAGCTGGGGCTTTGCCATTTTATTTGAGATGAGTTGACTTTCCCCCATTTGTTTCCTGCACGATCAGTTTGGGATATAATATGATGATTTATGAAACTAATGCTTGTTTTGTGTTCCCAAAGGAAAATCTAAATTATCTTTTATGTGTAAACCGTTGATACTAGTGGAAGAGAAGAAAAATTCCTCATTCTAGAAGTTTCAAGAATGTTCTTCCTTTCTTTACTCATGAGTGATATGTATTATGGTTAGTTGGGATTATAAATAGCGATTTAAAAATTAAGGTATATTGGTTTGCCGTTACCTTCATAATCACGGAAAATTATATTGCTAATTGCTAATGTCATTTTGCTGTGTAATTAACCAGTTTTCGTCCCCCTTTACTAAATCACAGGAAATATGTCTGTATGAATTGTAATCTTGGACCTGAGTAATTCTTGGGAGAATATGCCCAGGTGGTGGCAGCTACCAGAATGGCAATTATTGTG
>NC_051400.1:50466050-50467198 GCF_015228065.2 Penaeus monodon
AGTACATTATTTTTATCATTGTTCCATTTCAAACAGGCTTTACAACTATTCAATATCCCAACACTTTCCATTTGCAGTAATGTAAGGGTATGAATGGAATATATTGCGAAAGCAGAAACTAATTCATTCTTCGTTGGGTTCATCAAGAAAGCAGGAACGGAAATCAAACAGCAATTACTGCAGCTTAAGTCGTAGCAATCGAAATTTCGATCTTAAACGCAAAAAGAAGTCGGATTTCGCTACTCAGAACTTCACAGTGTAAGTCATTATTTTCTCTTAACATAGCACATTCCGTTGATATCTAAAATAATCCTCGCTAATGGCTGTGTTGCAAGAATAATGTCACTTAAGAAAGTTACGATCATACCCAATTTGAAGTTGGGACAAACTAGCACGAAGATAAAAGTACACTCCAAAGTACCGTGAATGATACTCTGGAAGACGAATTTCTTCACCTAATTATTCAGAAATGCAGAATAAAAAAGTATGATTACTAAAACGGACAAAAGTTCTAGGGGAGAAATGTGGGAGGGAAGGGCGGATTAGAAAAATATTCAATGTAAAAGAGGAATAAAGTATAAAAAAATAACGTAGAAACGAAGGACATGGGATAGTAACGCAAGGCAAGGAAAATTGAGCGAGAAAGGAGGATGGGTGGTCAGGATCGCTAATTCAACAGAGAGTGCCAGTCATGAGCGCAGTCTTCGATATAGCATGAGTTACGAGACAATATGTTGTTCACTGCGTGACAAGTCATGGCGTGGCTTGACGTTCGCATAGGAGAAAAGGTTGAATCTTAAAGGCATTATGAATGCGTGAAGCGAACAAGGGTAGAGACTGAGTCAGAACGGAGGAATAAGGGAAAGGTGAGAAAGCGAGGAGACATTTGTTAACGGGAAAAAGCGTGGTCACATTTTAAAATTTTATGGATCTTATAGGTTTATATATGTTTTCGACCATTAGTGGACGAAAAAAAGGTAAAGCAAAACATAAGAAAAAAGTTAGTATACTCAGGAAGAATTATCAGTATTATACTACTGACGTCATTACTATCGCCTCTCCTCCTCTGATTCTTCTTATTTCAAACCTCTTTTTAGCAGTTCATACAACAGAATATGATGACAATGATAATGACATCCACAGAACTA
>NC_051400.1:50471982-50472169 GCF_015228065.2 Penaeus monodon
TTTCCCCCTCCCCATCCCGCTACGTTTCCCATTTCCCAGCCACCCCATCTCATTTCGAAATATTCCTTAAATTCACTACTCCTCTCTCTTTCTCCCTATCCCCCTTTTTTCCTTCCTTGCCCTTTCCCCTTCTACCTTTGTTCTTTGTCGTCTCCACCTCCAGAAATAATGGATGTTCATCAACTGA
>NC_051400.1:50472264-50472517 GCF_015228065.2 Penaeus monodon
CTAATGGGGTTAGAAAAGGATTCTAATAGATTTGTAATACTGTGACTTTCTACGCATGTGTGTGTATGTTAGCTTCTTTGACATTTATTTATCCGAAAGGGGGCAGCTTCAAAACTGCGGTCACATATATTTTCAGGCGTGATATGTCCATTTTAAATCAAACTGAAACAACTTGAATTTTCCAATTTCTCTCTTTCTTGTAATTTCAGGTGTAAGGGGTCAGTGAATGGACGAACAAAAGGCGAATAAATTT
>NC_051400.1:50473230-50473993 GCF_015228065.2 Penaeus monodon
CGGTCACACAGCCATTGAGCCACATTCACCTATGGAGTAATAAGGCACTGTGCACACACCGATAAACTAAAATACACCGGACATTTTTAGCGCTCGCTCTCACCCACACACGTACACAGACACCTGCATACGCTCACGCAGAAACGTCTACAAATAAATAATAAGTAATGTGTTAAAGCAGTAATAATTTTCATTCCCATTCATTTGCACAAAAACGTTGACTGACGACGAATACCACTTGATCCTGTCTGCATCTTCCTGGTTCTTGGAAGGCAAAGAGTGGCAAAAATAGACTTACCGCGGATATTTTCTTCTTGTCTTTATAATTATGAACAATGTTTGTAATTAGCGTCGCAGAATAGGGAGTAGGAAAAGAAAAATGATATTTCAGGGGAAATGTTTACAGTTAGACATTGAAATAGACATGAGCGATGAAAAAAAATT
The DNA here is from genome assembly GCF_015228065.2 of Penaeus monodon. Taxonomy (NCBI): domain Eukaryota; kingdom Metazoa; phylum Arthropoda; class Malacostraca; order Decapoda; family Penaeidae; genus Penaeus; species Penaeus monodon. The sequence continues at coordinate 50,473,675 of NC_051400.1, forward strand.
GTAAATAAGTAGGTCCAAATAGGTAGAGCCTAGTAATTAGGGAATGATACATAAATACATTTAATGCTGCACACACCCATACGCGTGTGGGTGTGTGCAATATTCAGATCCGTGTTTCTTTTAACTCCGATATATGTTATTGCCTCTACATCTCTAACCTTCTAATCTACTGCATATCTCTCTCTCTCGCATGCACGTCCCCTTATTTCTGTCAATATCAATGTACAAAGAAATATCGAACGATATAGCATCTCTCATGTTGGGGGTAAACATCACTCTCAACTACCACTGCAACCGCCCCTCGCTCCCCCAACAGCCC
>NC_051400.1:50474030-50474156 GCF_015228065.2 Penaeus monodon
ACTTCTAAGAAAATTAATTGCGCAAAGGATGTGCGATCAGTCTATGTGGCCAGAGAGAAAAACAATTAATTTAATGTCCTTTTCACAAAAGGGTTTGCCTCCCTATTTACTGTAAGTGTTTGCATC
>NC_051400.1:50475840-50476039 GCF_015228065.2 Penaeus monodon
CTGTACTACACAATGAAAAACTGATCTTGATAAGAGTGGACTGAGCTGTAGATCTGTTAATAATACAAGTACATATGCCAACATCAGTGCTTGAAATGCAAAAGTTGACGAGATCTATGAACAACTGAGTTATCTATCTGAGGTAGAAAAAGGAAGTGATATTGTCATCATAATAGGAGATTAGAACAGTGTCATTTGA
>NC_051400.1:50476936-50477078 GCF_015228065.2 Penaeus monodon
GGGCCTCTTTGGTAGAACAAGAGAAGTACCAACGTGCTGGATTTTTTAAATGCTTGGGAGAGCGTTCATACTTTCGGCAACGTGAGGTATACTATTTTATGTCATCGTAAAGCCTGATGATGCATATAGATGAAATTCGTTG
>NC_051400.1:50477137-50477274 GCF_015228065.2 Penaeus monodon
AACAAGAAAAGTAACAATTGCTAGGATTTTTTCAACACTTGGGAGAGCCGTTCAGACTTTCGTCATCGCGGTACACTATTTTACGTCATCGTTTAAACTCTGCCCTTCTAGCCTGAAAACAAGCCTTAAGTTCGTTG
>NC_051400.1:50477363-50477711 GCF_015228065.2 Penaeus monodon
TTCTGTATCCAGAGAGCAAGAAATAAGCCATGAACACAGATATTATTTTGTTGTTCGTCGAGTCATTGGAAATATCTCAACACTACGGTGTCTCAGTTGATGTTCAACGAGTTTTCTATATTGTCAATAACGTGTGTTTTAATATATAATATGAATGTTAGTAATGGACTATTACAAAATTAAGAGAAATTTTGAAAAGTGAATGAAGTTGAATAACATGCTCATATAAGACCAATAAATTAACAAAAAATGTATGTCGTTACTGTAAATGGACAATCCGTAATGTCATATATTCGGGGTAAGACCTGTCTCCTCATATTTATATTTGAAAAAAAATATCTGTCTTTA
>NC_051400.1:50478095-50478369 GCF_015228065.2 Penaeus monodon
TTTCTGGACAAGTCGATCGGCCATTGTACGGTTATCTTATCGTTGATACTTGAGTGCACTGTGACGAATGAAGTGTTCCATAGCTTTTCCGTAACTTGCCTATGCCTGGCAGTAAATTCACCAGCCAATCAGCATCTATTAGGATTAATGACGTTATCTGTCCCAGCACGTTGGGACATATACCAAAAACGTCTATACATGACATAGTTTCACGCCCGATCAGCAAACTTGACAGAACTTCCAACATGACGCTGATGCCATGAGGATTGAATAA
>NC_051400.1:50481757-50481942 GCF_015228065.2 Penaeus monodon
GGGTGCTAAGACTTATACAAACAGAAAGGACATAAAGGAGACTGTAATAACTATCGCGGAATACGATTACATAATGTGGCTGGCAAAGTAATTTGCCATAGTGCTACTAACAATACTTCAAACATTAGCAAAATAGCATCTATCCTGAATCACAATGTGGATTCAGAAGTGGGCGTTCTACAGCA
>NC_051400.1:50482053-50483226 GCF_015228065.2 Penaeus monodon
TGTTTTCTATCTTACAAAAAACTAGCTACCCCCTACTTGCTTGGATTGATCGAGTCTTCTCATAAATAACATGTCAGCCACTGTCTGCTTTGAGGCAGTAACGGCTGAATCCTTTTACTGTTCGCAGTGAGGTCAAACAAGTGGTGTGCTGGCTCCTACACTTCTTGGCATATTCTCACGGGACTACTATTCATGTTTTTGACGGCTGCACGATAATGATGACATCTTTCTTCACAGCAGATCAGATGGTAAACTGTTCAATCTGGCCCATTTGATTGAAACTAAAATACGCAAGATACTAGTCAGCGAGCTTCTGTTTACAGATGACGAAGCCCTCGTATCTCGCAACCTAGGGGCATCCAGCACTTGGTGGACCATTTAGTGCAACCTGCTCAGATTTTCCTCTGGTCATAAGCACGGAGAAAACAGTTGTAATACTCCATGCTAATAGTAACTTAGCTCGGTGTTGGTCAATGAGAAGGAATTAGCTACCGCTGACACATTTTACTACCTTGGTTCTACTATATGAATGATCTGAAATCCAAAGACATATTGGTTTAGCCGTTACAACATTCAGCCGACTACAGCACCGCGCATGGAAAACAACAGCTAAACTGTGCGCAAAAAGTTCACATTTTATGAATGCTGCAATACTGACCGCACTATTGTATGGATCTGAGACATGGACACCTATGCGGGACACGAGAGGATGCTGAAAAAACGTTCCATATTCGCAACCTTTGACAAATCCTGAAGATATCTTGGAGTGACAGGGGGACAAATAAGACTGTACTGTCCCGCACAGGCTGTATATCAATAATGCAATCACTGAAGATTTGTCGGCTAAGATGGCATGGCCACCTTCGTAGAATTCCTGATGGCCAACTACCCAAGGTCATACTATATTCTGAGCTCAGCAGTGGTGTATGAGGCGTGACAGACCCTGTTGAGATACAAAGATGTCAAACGCGATCTTCAAGTTCTCGAGATCCATATAATTATTGGAAAAAATTCGCTGAAAATCGTGTGGAATGGCGAAGACGGTTTCAAAAGGGTGGTCGTAGCATGGATGCTAAATGGCTGCAACAGCAGGAGGCAGCCCAGAATAGCCGTGCGCATGCAAACACCCATATTTACTCGTCTATGAATGCTTTGCTATATTATTGTTAGTGT
>NC_051400.1:50483909-50484215 GCF_015228065.2 Penaeus monodon
GAGCATGCCCAAAGTTTCTCGTTCTTTGTCAATTATCGTCTATTCTTCTTCCAGTCACCTACAGCAACCCGTTTCCACATAAAACATGTCTAATCCTTTTACATTTAGATTAAAGAACAATCCCCTTTCTCCCACCAATAGCGGCACTTCCTCATTGGTCTTTTTCTCTGCCCAGCTTATTTTTTCTATCCTTTCCAAAGCCAAATTTGAAAACACTCTATTCTTTTAATTATTTTTGTTTTCATTGTCCATTTCTCTGATCCATAGAAGAGCACTACGCTGATGAAAATTATGGTACCAGTAAAT
>NC_051400.1:50485201-50485320 GCF_015228065.2 Penaeus monodon
GAAACTCAGAGTGATTTTCTTTTTTATTGAAGAGCAGGGACAGTTCGAATTCAAGCAGTGGGGTATCCTGAAGCTGAAGTCGAGTGATGCTCGAGAACCTATAAGGAAAAGCAAATATG
>NC_051400.1:50485555-50485667 GCF_015228065.2 Penaeus monodon
TTTATCTATTTGCCTGAACGCCGTCAGGTCCGAAGACGGTGACGTTTGGCGCGTGTAGGTTTCGCATCAGAGGGCCGTGCGGGCCGGCGCACCTGACCAAGTAGCGATTGCT
>NC_051400.1:50486725-50487565 GCF_015228065.2 Penaeus monodon
TAGTGGGAAAGAACATTAACTTGGAGTAAACGTAAGTAAAAACTTTTGGTCGCAGTATATCTATCAAATGAGGCTACTTTGAAGTTTCTTCTTTGTTTCTGTTATTAATTCTAGACACAGACAATATTTGAATAAAGTGCTTTATTTCAGCGAATGTTTCCGTCATTCTTTCCCCATTCCCTACCCTCCGTCACCCATTACATCATTTTCTCCCAAAATTGCATAGTGAATATATATGGCATTGTGCAAGTAGAACAACGAAGGGAGTTTGTTCGACATGAATTCTACATATGGCATTGTATACTACACATAGTTTTTTTGTTGTTGTTCATTGTCATTATTCACCCGAATAAAGTATAAAAAAAAATTGTTTGACTTTTTTAATGAATGGAGCGAAGAAATCAATAATTCACAGATAATATTACGTAATCATATTTCCCTATATATAATTAAGTCTTTGTGTGCCAGGATCACAGTACATGATCTACGTATTCTGACGTTCCACTATAAATAATTGAATTCAATCATGAAAATATATTCATTAATATAATAACGCAATCATATGCGTGGGTGGCTCGGTATTAACGACAAAATGAAGCTTTTGAACTATAGACTGTAGATATTTATAGTATGATTAGCTGAAGTTCAAATATTAAAATCTATATTTAGTTCTACTAAACTTTTCAATCATCCGGTATCGGCATCTCACAGCGTACACGAGATGAATGTAATGTTAATTAAAGTCACTGGTCATGAGAACTAAGTGGGAACGATGAGGATAGTGACGAAGATAAATGTGTCAGGGAAATAGATAGTAAAAATCGCGAAGAAATTCAAAAT
>NC_051400.1:50490137-50490207 GCF_015228065.2 Penaeus monodon
TAATAGGCCGTACTGCTTCACTCTTATAAACTACTAAACATCGATTCTGTCCCGAAAGAACATCTCCATA
>NC_051400.1:50497450-50497642 GCF_015228065.2 Penaeus monodon
TTTGAGTGGTGATAAGACGTAATGTATAGTCATGATCCCTAAATGGAAATGTCTATAACAGTGAACAATAAAGCAATAATTAGGGAGAAATATCCATCTCCAGTGACGTAACACTGACCAAACCCAGGCCAAGCAGAAGCGGTGACCGGAGCGCTGAGAAGGAGAGGGACGTCGGGGGTCGGGGGCATAGAA
>NC_051400.1:50497692-50498121 GCF_015228065.2 Penaeus monodon
CATGGGCCCGCCTGGCGCTGCGTGAGTGCTAGGATATAGGGCCGCGAATGCGAGGAGACCGGCCAGTTCCTGGCAGTCGGCGGGTTGTGACGCGTGGTGTAGTACTGCCACCTCCTCTCATCAGCCTCCTCCGTCCTTACACTGGCAGACCAGGTCGCGTCCTCTCTGCCTCCACTTTGTCACTTATTCTGCTGTTTACACTTACCTTATTTCCGTCGATTTCTCGTAGTAAGATTGCGTTCAATCCTTAAATATTGTTTTAATCTGTTTTATCTTTACCCCTCCGCGCGACTAGACTGCCTCTTGACTCCCTCTTTCTCCCTCCCCTTTCCTTCCTTCGTCGGCGCATTCCGTCAACACGTCCTCAGAGAAAAATATCTCCGATAACTATAAGAGACCGTTCTTGAAGTCCGCTCGGTCTCCTCCAAG
>NC_051400.1:50498191-50499012 GCF_015228065.2 Penaeus monodon
TTAGCCTGATAGTTCTGGCGCCAACACGTGCATCGCCGCCCGATAGCCTGGCAGCTTCGTCTCAGCAGCGCCGGCGACACACTTGAGGCAGCAGGAAAACCTCGCAAGACAGAAAGATTCTGACACTTATAAGCGACTTGCTTTCCGGCCAGACATCAGCAGACGAGGGCGACGTCAAAGTTGCCTCAAGCGAGAGACGTATCGGCGCAGATATTTGTTCTACACCTCTGGTTGTCACGCTCTACACTTGGCTCCTTCAGTGACTTCAAATCTTCAAGTGCTTCGGGACTTCGAAAAAAAGGTCTTTCCGCAGTTCCCAAGGGAGCTTCCTTGTGTTTCCAGACTACTACTATTGATTACTTACACACAAGTGGTATAGGAGTGATTGGCGTGACCTTGACCGTGAAACAACGAGTGGAGGCCGCCCCGCCCTCCAGCTCCCACCCAGGGCCGCCGCCGCCTCGTCCACGTGGAGGCCCATGACGTGAGAGCCGTCTCTCAGCTCGCCTGGGAAGGCGCCGACGCTGCTCCTCAGAGTATTCGGAGAGAAGCCCTACGTATCTGTCGTTACTCCCCCTCTGCTCTATCTTCCTTTCTTTGTCTGTCAGTTCCCCATCCCTACTTTTGCTGCGTGGATTTCTTCATCCCCATCTTTTGTGTTTACTGTTCATGTTTATGTTTGTCTGTGACTCCTTTTTCTCAGAGAATTCCCTCTCCTCTGTTCCTGTTTCTATTCCGTAACTCAAGTTCTTCCAAGAAGGAAGGAAAAAAATCACCATCCTTCTTCGTCTACCGTGTGCCATCTTCCGCTTCTGACATCT
>NC_051400.1:50499035-50499661 GCF_015228065.2 Penaeus monodon
GGCGTTAGCTTTGTGTTGGCAAGACCTACTACAAGAAAACTAACAAACCAAAGACTCACACAAAAAAATCTGTAGAAGAAGAAAAAGTTAGAAAGACAAAAACGCACGAAAAGGACAAAAAAGAACAAGAAAAAAAAACTGAAAAAAAGGAAAGGAAAGAAAAGAATTGACGGCAGGATGGAGCTGTTCCTCCGAGTGGCTGTGGCGACGTGTGTGGCAGTCATGGTGTCGAGGGAAGGTAAGTCGAAATCTGTTAGACTTTATGGACGAGGTGAAGCAAGGGTAAACATGTACACAACGCCAAGATAAAAGAAGTTATATAAAACATATCTATCGGATCATCCTCCTTGCCCTCACTTCTGCCTCGTGGTATTAATTTCTTTTCCCGCTTCATCACGTTATTAATGTCTATCTTTCTCGTATTTTGTTACTTCTCTCTTTTCTCCTGCTTACTTTGACTATCACTTTTATAAAATCCGGTCATAACTATCTATTTACATTAAGAAGGTGGTACACAAGTCACACCTTACATATGTATGGTTAAGTAACAGGTAAGTATATTTGATGAATAATTGTTCATTAAGAGTAAATTCTATTTACGGTACATACATTTTTTCTTAAAATCA
>NC_051400.1:50504267-50504367 GCF_015228065.2 Penaeus monodon
TTTTTAAAAAAATATTTATATTTTCCCATCCACTACCCCCATACCACCACACAACCCCCCCCCAAACACACACCATATGATTTATATTGCTATATATCAT
>NC_051400.1:50513319-50514727 GCF_015228065.2 Penaeus monodon
AATATTACAGTAGATTTAACTGAGACTTTCGAGAGCAACATGCTGTCTTAAAAGGCATTTTAACAATAATAAAACACTTAACTGATTAAATATTAATATTGGCAAAATCAAATACAATACAAATATAATACATTACTGAAATCGATCTTATAACTGAGATACATCAAAGAATATTAAAGAAAAAATCGTAGATATAAACACTATTAAGTATATATCAGCTAAACCAAATTGAGCTGAGCATTCGATATAATAACAGCAACATGTTAATATTCTGCACAATTTCTCGGGTTTTCTCAGGATCTCGTTGACTAATTATACTGTGCTCACAAATGTCGTTTAAGAGAGTTCTTAAAGACAGGCAGCGATACTGCATTTTCCATACATTTGATTTTTTTTTCATATACTTGCACCCCTGCAAGATATCGCAGTTTGCGCATGTGACGATCGAGCCTGAGGCAGACAAAGTAGATTTTAATTCCTAAGATTATAATTCACATTATACCATGTAATATATTCTTGATTGTTAGTATTATAACCATTCAAAGTTTTGAAGAAGTACACTGCACTGCAATATATATTTACGTCAAAGAATTTGAAAATCATTTGGTGTCTGAATGCATTATTTGTGTGGTCAAGTCCTTTGAGATTAATTATCACCCGCAAGTCTTTTTAGGGATATGACTATCTCCCTACAAAGTATCGCAATACGTTAACAATGGATTAACTATTTAATAATATAGTGATATGAGTGCCCTTGTGTTGAGCTGTTTCTTATCAGGAGTAAAATAACATACTGTTTCCTATTTTTTTTGTTGATAATCTGGATGTGACTACTTCAATTTAATCCATAGTTGATGGTAAGTCCCAAAATTTTGTGTCGGTCACCTGATTAAGTGTCTGATTATGTATTTTCAGGGCTAGAATATATTCGTGCAACCTTTTCTCGATTAAATAATATGTGATGATTTTTTTTTCTTTACATTGAGCATAAGCTTATTACTTTTAGCCAGTTGTCCACCTGAAGGAATTCAGTGCTTGCAATGTACACAAGAGACATCAGATTAGAACCACTGATGCCCAAACTGCTGCCGTCACCAAGAACGTATACTTCAATTTACAGCTGTAGTTTGCGATAACATTGATGAATATCATAAATATAGAAGGCCCAAAACTGAATCCTGAGGAACACCATGTGATATTTTGGAAGGTTCTGACTTATGTTAACTATAGTATACAGGCTATGATCTATTTCAGAGGTAGGGATTAAACTAGCCGTGTGCTTCTCCTCTTATATCATAGTGTTTAAGTTTTCCAATAACAGGACGTGATCCACAGCGTCAAAAGCATTGCTATGGTAAATTCTTTTTCGTCAAATTTATTCAATCTATAGTCCGTGGATGACTATGCC
>NC_051400.1:50514952-50515066 GCF_015228065.2 Penaeus monodon
AGATTAAAAATAAAGGCCAGTATAGGTGCTATAAATGTAAATGTATAATCTTTTTTATGAACATGGTAGAAATCTCATCGGGAACCGATGCGCCATTCTTTAATTTCCATCGAC
>NC_051400.1:50515179-50516864 GCF_015228065.2 Penaeus monodon
GTCATGTTATGTTTGTGTTTATCCTTATTAAGAATGGAATATAACACCTCCCATGATTTTCTAGAATTTTCCTTTATTTTTGTTTAGTTTGTTTCGATAATATGATGTTTTGACATTGCGTATTGCTGTTGTTAACTGGTTGCGTATTATCTATACAGTTTTCCAAACCTGATACGATGCTTGACACTCCTATACGTTGAATTTTAGTCTTTATCAATATCGTAGTTTTTACTTCATGGATTATATAGAGTTTTGAAATGATTTTGGTTTCACTAATTTGGATTCTAAGGGGAGAAATTATCTAAATTAATTGCATAATTGTGAACTTATCTATACTTGAATTTGTATCACTCGGTGCAAAAATGGGTTCCCATGAAACTGCTTGAAGTTATTTGCCAAACTGGCTGATTTTATCACACACATACTGAACTCTCATTTTATCCGTGGCTGGAGAAGACTGATATATGAACAAAGCATAAATGGGGAAGTGGTCGGATGTCTGTGAATATGTGGTGGCATTGGCTATATTATTTATAATTACACTTGGCATATATGGTCAGTGAACGAAGCCGAGCCATTGTTAACACAGGTTGGTTTTGTAACTATATGAAATAGGAAATTTTCGTTGAAGATCAGTGTATTTCACTAAATTAATGTTAAACTCGTCAGTTACAGGAATTACCTTTTTCTTTATTTGTAACATTTAGCCTACTCGATTTTAGGACTCCTATATATCACACCAATAATGTTGTCTTTATCATATTCATTCTTCATTTCAGTGAAGTGCTTCCATATAGCTTTCCATCACGGTTTGGCCCTTTCGAACTGAAATATTCTGGGTTCTTTACGTAAATTCCCACTCTACCCATTCTCCGTGATATATTAAGCGTGTATCTACAGGAATTAGGGACATCATATAAGTCTTCAATATCATCCAGATGCAGATGCAGTCAAAAGAGGTGGATAATAGTGCGATGTTCAAACTAATGAATTCTTTAAGATTTTCGGGTATTAGTATTGTAACCGAATATTGTCAGACAACTATTAGAATAGTTATTTGTTATATCACCATTACAAACTGGATTTTCGTAATTGTCTATGTTAATTGAAAAATAGTCTGGATCATGTTCATCAGTAATCTTATTCAAAACGTGTTGAAGCAGTATGTCTTCTGAAGAAACAATAACGAATGAAATTCTGCGTTGCTGATATTGAAATTGAAATTGACGGTGAAAACATGGCATATCACTTGCTGTCACTTATGACCTGATAGAATTCAGGCTTTTTATTCTGTCGAGCACCGCGGTTTCGTCAGTTCTGATGGCGTCGCCAGCGACTTCGGATTGAAAGGCTGTGTCGAGACGCGGTGCGTCGTTCTCCGGGACGCCGACGGTGTTGGTTGGTGGTTGTTGAATCGGCGCCTGGTTTCGTGGATGAAGGCGTGTGAATACCATGGGAGAGTTGATTAGAGGAGGAGCCGGGGTGGAAGCAGGGGCAGGGTCGGAAAGGGACACAGCGCCAGCAAGAGAGCCTGGCCCATTTCCCTAGAGAGAAACAACAGGAGAAGAGTAAGATGCAGTAAGTGTTGCACCCATAGAGTGCGTCGTGTCAGTGCGGAGGCCAGGCTGAGGTGGGAGGAGGGAGGGCATACGTTCCCCCACTACAAATTTTCGGTAACTCCTTGC
>NC_051400.1:50517382-50517656 GCF_015228065.2 Penaeus monodon
ATTTGAATGGGGGAGAAAGAAAAAAGAAAAAGGAAGAGAAAGAATGGAAAGAAATTAAAAAAAGGGTAAAACAAAAAAAAATAAAAGGATTTTTTATTTATAAAGGGAAAAAAAGAAAAAAAAAAAAATAGAAAAAAAAAAGGAAGGAACAGAGGGGGAAAAGGGGAAAAGGGGACAGGAAAAGAAAAAAGGAAGGAAGAGAGGAAAAGAGAATTGGGTTTGGGGGGGGAAGGGGATTTTGAAAGAGGTTTTGACTGCGAAAAAAATATGGATA
>NC_051400.1:50518567-50518880 GCF_015228065.2 Penaeus monodon
TCTATGACAGGACTAAAAGCTCATCGACATAGAGAGCTGGAAGGAAAGAATAGAATGCAATAGACAATGTTAGAGGTATAGAAGACAGAAGTTAGAGATAAAGGGAAGTAAAGGATAGAAGGAACGAGGGAATACTGATGATAAATGATTCAATTTGTCCAGCCAGTGGAAAATTTCCCGGATGACTAAATCTTGCGGAGACATTTTATTTTTCACTTTTTTCTTAGCTTTCTGTGACAAGGAAAAGGGTGTATAGAGAAGTGAGGAAGATAGGGACACGCAAAAGGAAAATAAATTTTGAAAAGCGAGAAAG
>NC_051400.1:50519077-50519423 GCF_015228065.2 Penaeus monodon
GCAAGCAAATAAATGGAAAATGAGTAAGCACGAGTAATGTCAGAATGAAAGTGGCTAAAAGTAGCAAAGGAGGTGGAGAATTAGGAAGACGAAAAGAAAAGTTGTTAGAAAAGGGGCATCTCCCACAACGTTCTCAAGACGTTATCGGATTACGTGAGAAAGCGATAGAGGAGGTCCACGCTCGCCTCCCTCTTGTATCGGGAAGAATGGCAGTGATTTGTAGTGGCTGTCAGTGACTGGCGATAATTGATAATTGATTAGACGACTGACATGACTGTTTGCGACTGACACTGGCATACTGCGACAGGCAGAGTTTGCGGGCTGGGTCGCGGGTGAGGGGGTCCAG
>NC_051400.1:50519666-50520126 GCF_015228065.2 Penaeus monodon
ACCCACTTGTTTTTACTCGAGCTGAGTCACAGCCGCACATCAGTACGGCTTTTGTTTCAAATGGCTCAGATTCCAGTGGGAATGGTGAGTGAAATAGACAGTGGCGTAGGATTGGGAGTAGTAATGGTTTAGTTGGGAATGATTGGAGATTTATTTCTAATATTTTCATTTCCTAAATAGGCCAGACATCTGATTTTGTGATCCATGTGATATTAAGAAAGAGAGGTAGGTAGAAAAATGGTCACTTGTTTTTTGTCCGTTATGTATCTTTTTTTTACGCAGATTAAACTGTAGTAAATTCATTACAGATCGTAAGTAATGAAAACATAATCTCAAAAGTCACAATTTCATCAAACACTGTGTATTGCTCGTACATTAGTCAGTTACCTACTTTCTTCAATCAATAAAGGAAATTTACATTTAAAATATGGAATTTACCAAGCATTCTGCTTCTCAAAAC
>NC_051400.1:50521826-50522210 GCF_015228065.2 Penaeus monodon
TGCCGGAGTCAAGCCTAAAAACCTCATACAGACCTATAAACATGGTTTACTACTCTTCATATCCATATCCAAACAGCAAGCTAAAGGGAATAATGATTATGTTCTTCGGGATCCTCAAGGAAGCGGAGAACCAAGGACTGCATCTGCACAGCTCCTCTGAAGTCTCGCTCGCTCTTTATTCTTTCTCTCTCTCTCTTCGGCTCTTCTTATTATTTCGTCGGGAGTTTTCTTTATTTCTTTCACTCTCTCCTCTGTCTATCTATTTGTCTGTTTGTCTTTTTTGTCAGTCTGTTTTGTCCCGCACTCTCCTTCTCTAATATTACATCCCCTCTTTTCCCTTCATTTTGCCTTCATCCTGTTCTTCTTTCAGCAGGAATGTTCTTA
>NC_051400.1:50524183-50524473 GCF_015228065.2 Penaeus monodon
AAATAAAACACACACACCCCCAAAGGATTTTTCATTGCCCCAGCCCTCTAAAGGGTTTTCGCTCGCTCTTTATTTTTCTCCCCTTTCTCTTCCCCCTTTCTCCAAATTTTCTTTGGGGAAAGTTTTTTTACCCCTTTCATTTTTCCCTCTGTCTGTGGGTTTGTCTATTGTATTCTGTCCGACTTCCTCTCTAATATTTCAGGCCTCCTTTCTCTCATTTCGCCTTCTCCTGTCCTTCTTTCAGCAGTAATTTTCCTACTCTTCCCCCCTGGCTCTACAGGGGCAAACAC
>NC_051400.1:50525178-50525431 GCF_015228065.2 Penaeus monodon
GTTTTTCCCCAAAATCCAAAAAAGGGGTTTTCCTATCAGCCCACTACTTCTTGTTCTCCTTTTTCCAATTTTTTTCTCAATAACCTAAATTCGCTAAACTCACTGTTTGACCTCGTGTTGCTACCGGGAACTATTAGTGTCATTGTACTTTCAAAAGTTTTTTTTGGAAAGCGTTTGGGGGAGGTTGAGAGCTGTTTTCCCAGGAGAAAAAATATTGGCATTGGGTTTAAAACGACGGAGATGCAGGAGAGTT
>NC_051400.1:50525497-50525580 GCF_015228065.2 Penaeus monodon
GGTGTTGCTAGGTGATGGTGCATCTCGCCTGAAAGTTCTGTTTCTATTTTTCCATCCCAGTTTCGTTTTGTTACTACTTTCTT
>NC_051400.1:50526753-50527375 GCF_015228065.2 Penaeus monodon
AAAATCGTTAAAAAACCAAACTATTTCAAAACAATCTTTTACAATGTGAAATTCGCCCCAAATTTACTTTTAAAAATTTTTGCCCGTCGTTTTCCCCGTCGCATTTTCCCAAAAACACGCGACACAGTGGGGGGGGAAAGAAAGAGGCCGAATTTTACTCGCATGGAAGATTAAAAATCGCGTTTTGGTTTTAAAGTACTCGCCTAGGGTATTGATCTTACCACGGATATGAAATGCTTTTGTATGACTGTGATCACTATATTTTTTAAAATCTTTTAGACGTTACATCTAATTCCCCCCCAATTCCCAAAAGGGAAATCTATTTAATGTTTTTTTATCCCCCTTAATTTTATTAAAATAAAAAAGACGAAAGTTCGCAGGTGTGGGGGGCCCTAAAACATATCCACATTTAAACGAAATTACTTGAGAAAGATCTATATTACTCTAAACTTTCTTCCTTTCCCGCACCTCCTCCTGCTAGGGAAAACATCCCTTCAAGTTGGAAAAAACGAAAGGGGGCCCCCCAGTCCCGAGGGGAGTGGGGGGTCAGTTTGGGTTGGGAACCCCGCCATAGGATTTCCAAAAATTCGCAAAGCCGAGGGGGATAAAAAAGGGGAGCGGG
>NC_051400.1:50527545-50527749 GCF_015228065.2 Penaeus monodon
GGTGTTTTGGAAAATCTTTTTTGGCATATTTTAGCAATTTCATTTTTAATAAAGATAGGTGAAAAAGAGGATAGTAGAATGATTTAAAAAAATTGGATACTCATAGACCCGGGTTTTAGATAAAAAGTTTTAATAGATGGATAGACAGATTTAAATTTACCCCCCATTGGTACACAAACAAACAGAAGAATATGGGTGTTATTC
>NC_051400.1:50528342-50528601 GCF_015228065.2 Penaeus monodon
GGGTTTTGAGGTGTATTTTGTGTATGTGTGCATGTGCATATATATTGTTATAGAGGCATAATATCATATCCTTTAGTCTCTGTTCCATTGGTCTCTCTTTTGACAGGGTTGTTTGGGGTTGGAAAATGAGAGAAACGAGGGCGTTTTCCCCAAGGGACATCGGATATATATTATAGATTGTAAGCTCTAATTGCTATAATGGCGTTTTTCTCTGGCGACGCAGACACTTCTTGAATGCGAAGAAAGTGTGCCTGTGTGT
>NC_051400.1:50528653-50528775 GCF_015228065.2 Penaeus monodon
CCTTTTTTTGGGAGGAGGGGGGGGGGATGGCTATCTTTTTGGGGTTTAAATTTCTTTTTTGGGCGATTATCTTTATTCATTCGCTTCCCCCATTGTTTTTTTTTGCCTTTCGCTCTTAAAAT
>NC_051400.1:50536446-50537143 GCF_015228065.2 Penaeus monodon
AAAAAAATATATTAAGAGAGAGAAATAAGTGATCTTGAAACAAATCAAATAGGTCAGTCGAACGTAGGGATCTGGCAACTGGAGTATAAGACTAGCAGTGTAAAGAGAAACGAATGAAAAGAAAACCGGAACAAGAAGTTGACAATTTTATTAAATAAACATAAATTGAAGGTAGTTAATAACGAGAAGAACAGAGAAGAGGGGGGAAACATCAAGAAAGAGGTCGGGAATCTACCAGTCTAAGGAAACATCGGAACGCTCAAGAAAATCAACAAAAACAAACAAAGAAGCGTAAAGACAGAGGCCAGAAATCTTCCACTCTAAGAAAGCATTGGTGCGCTGCAAAAACTGACAATCAAGCTAATAAAAAGAAGTCAGGAATCTGTCAATCCAATAAAATATTAATGCACTAGAAATAAAAAAAAAACAGCGAAAAGGAGGTCAGATATCTATCATTCTAAGAAAACACTGCTACACTCAAGACAAATAACAAAAATAAACACAGAGGCTGAAAAAAGAGGTCAGAAAGCTCTCCGAGGCGGGACCTGCGAGCGACGGGAAGCGCAGGGCAATCCCAACCAGAGGCGAAGATGAGAGCTCGAGGAGCCAAGGAACCAACCTGGCGACATAATAACTTGACAACGGCTTCAAAAAAACAAAGGACCTTTCACACTTTGATGGATCCGGAAGATTCTGC
>NC_051400.1:50537233-50537411 GCF_015228065.2 Penaeus monodon
TTAAAGTAAAGAAGAAGAAAAGTTAAAAGAGGAAAGAGGAGAAAGTAGGTGGGAGGTGATAGATAGAAGTGTGAGGATAAGAAACTTAAGATTTTTTTTTTTTTTTGTCATCGTTTGGCAGTTATCCACATCCTATATTCAACTACTTTATCTATGTTTACCGATTTATTATTATTAT
>NC_051400.1:50537657-50538140 GCF_015228065.2 Penaeus monodon
CATGGATTAATTACACACTCTATCAATTACCGAGATAAAACTCACCTGAATCACTTTTCAGCCAACTGCCAGCAAAACGCTGGGGTACTTTTTGCCGAAGATCCACTCTTTCTTGCGTGGCCTCGTCCTTCATGGGCCTTCTGATGGTGCTCGATTTAAATGTTGTTTGTTTCAAGTTATGAATCAAATGCAGCTTTACGTTTTGCACCTCTATCCAAATGCATCTCTTCTCGGACTTAGCCTTGTAATGGTTGACCTGATCTAGACTAAGTCGCCTCATGGGCTTCTAATAGATAATTAAAATAGTGAAGGGCCATAATAAACGCCATATTGATTGGTGACATTAGTTCAAGGGCTGACAAATCTTTGTTAGAGTGCACCACTCACTGGTGACATATGGTCAGACAATGGACCACTCTTTTCACGCAAAGTATTAGATTGGTTTCAGGTTTCAGAAAAATGGCACATGAATGTTTAAAATGT
>NC_051400.1:50543350-50543921 GCF_015228065.2 Penaeus monodon
GAAAACTTCCTATCTCCCCCCATAATTCCCTTTCTACGGAAAAGGGAGATGGTGAGTGTTTAAATGTTTAATTAATAATTCTCGAGCCTCGGGCACCATCGTCCCTATTGTGTTTGGCAGTCAAAGGGGCGGGGGTTGCCTGAGGCCTAAATAACTTATGTCTTTGTGGGGATGGGTGCCTAAAGGGACTCCCTTGCTCGACTCCATGTTCTCCCCTTTTATTATTCCTATTTCGTCACTTTTTTTTTTTTTTTTTCCTTTTCATTTCTTCTTTTTTATTTTCTCTAAATATTTTTTATCATGATAATTATTATTATTTTTTCATCAATACATCATAATTTTTTTTATCATTTTTTTTACTGTTATTGGGATTGTTATTATTATTTTTGTTGTTCTTTTCTTTTTATTGCTTTATCTTTTGATTACAATCTTTTTTTTATTATTGCTGTTATTGTTATCATTAATATTAAACTATTTTTTGTTGAATTTTTTTCACCTCATTAAAAACATTACCATTTTTTGTTATTGCTGTTTTCTTTTTAATAGTTTTTTTTATGATTTTTATCTTTTC
>NC_051400.1:50543978-50544283 GCF_015228065.2 Penaeus monodon
CATCATCATTTTCACTATTTTTTATTTTCATTTTTATTTTTATTATTACTTTATTTTAATACTTATTTTTCTTTTTTTGTTTTGTTTTTTCTTTTCATCACTCTTTAGTAATAAAAATCAATTCATATTGATAAAAAACAGGGCTTTTTTTTTTTTTGTTTTTTCACTGTTTTTTTCTTATTTTGTTTTACTCACATCATTTTTATATAATTTTTTTTTTTATTTTCTTTATGATTATTTTTTATTTAAAATTTATTATCCTATTTTTACCATTACATTATTGTTGTTGTTATTCTTTTTTACTG
>NC_051400.1:50544335-50544683 GCF_015228065.2 Penaeus monodon
TCTTTGTTGTTTTATTATCATTATTTTTTTTATTTTATTATCATCATTTCCCCCCATTTCCTATTTTTTTAATAATCAATGTCATAATCATTAAAAAAATATAAAAAAACAATAAACAATCATCGTCGCTATTCTATTATTTTTTATCAATTTTTTCTATTTTTTATCATATTACTGAGAAAACTAATGATAATAAAAATTGAAATGCATATAATAAATATTATACTAACACTAATATTAATATAAAAAAAAAATTAAATAACAGCAATGCAAAATACTAAACATCCCTACTAATACAAATTACTAAAAAGTTTGTACCGAAAAAGGGGATGTTAACAAATAACCTGT
>NC_051400.1:50549177-50549479 GCF_015228065.2 Penaeus monodon
GTGAAATGTAAAGAAAATGAAACAGAGAAAAAAGATAGAAATAGCCTCTCTTAAAGTCCACAAAAGGGAAGACGTTTAGAGACACGA
This sequence comes from Penaeus monodon, assembly GCF_015228065.2. NCBI lineage: Eukaryota > Metazoa > Arthropoda > Malacostraca > Decapoda > Penaeidae > Penaeus > Penaeus monodon. The sequence continues at coordinate 50,549,265 of NC_051400.1, forward strand.
TTCCTCGCCGATCGTGCTGTTGCTTTCCGGGGAAGAGAGGCCCAGGAGGCCGCCCTTGAAGTTGGCCAAGATGGAAGGCGATTAGCGGAAAGGCCTTCGCATCTTTCTCGGATTCCGTCTGATGTGTCCACGCCTCCCTCATTTCCTTTGTTTCCTTCGTGCCGTTCATTTGTCTATTTTCGTCTGTCTTCAAGTATTTCATTTCTTAAACTATG
>NC_051400.1:50549592-50549921 GCF_015228065.2 Penaeus monodon
ATGGGAAAACCCCAAAAACGGGAGAGCGTCACAGGGGGGAGTGTAGGTGGGGAGAAATTTTTTCATGGGAGAGCGACTTTGAGTTATGGCTCTGTTTATAGATCCAGTCATGAGTACTATGAGTATGCCTGAGCGTGTGTACCGTGTTTTTATTCATATGTAAACTAATTTTTTTTCTCTACGATTTTTTTTTTCAACGAGATTATCTAAGTAACCATGCAACAAAAAAGGGGAACAAGTCTTAGGGAGATGGATTTTAAGATATATTCTTATAGACATAAACGCAAATGCACACACAGACTATCTTTTCTGACACAGCGAAAGGGCCG
>NC_051400.1:50551438-50551663 GCF_015228065.2 Penaeus monodon
GAATCTTCCTATCTCCCTCTCATAATTCCTTACTACGAGACGGGAGATGGATGCAGTGTTTAAATGTTTATATTAATAAGTTCTCGAGCCTCGGGCACCATCGTCGCTATTGTGTTTGGTCAGTCAAATGGGCGAGGTTGCCTGAGGCCTGATAACTTATGTCTTTGGTGCGGATCGGTGGCCTTAAAAAGGGAGCTACACTTGCTCGACTCCATGTCTCTCCCC
>NC_051400.1:50553281-50553378 GCF_015228065.2 Penaeus monodon
ATGATGAGAATAGAGATAATATAAATGTATAAGAAGATGAAGAAGAGATAAAGCTTAGTGTGTGGTGTGTGTGTGAGAGAGAGGAGTAGGAGAAGAG
>NC_051400.1:50555347-50555527 GCF_015228065.2 Penaeus monodon
CAGTTGCCAGGCGTGAGTACAGAGACAACCTGGATGCTATCCATCCTGTGTGACAGAGCAGTAGACTTCGCACGGACTGATGATCACAAGATTATTGTATACAGAGTCACTGCTTCAAGGCTTGTACAGTTTTACTCTATGGGTAGCTTCCAGCTTGGGTCAGTTGACAGTCCGTACGGT
>NC_051400.1:50556903-50557211 GCF_015228065.2 Penaeus monodon
GTGGTGTCAGTAAGATAGTCTGTGTGTGCATTTGCGTTTATGTCTAAAAGAATATATCTTAAAATCCATCTCCCTAAGACTTGTTCCCCTTTTTTGTTGCATGGTTACTTAGATAATCTCGTTGAAAAAAAAAATCGTAGAGAAAAAAAAATTAGTTTACATATGAATAAAAACAAGGCACACACGCTCAGGCATACGTCATAGTACTCATGACTGGATCTATAAACAGAGCCATAACTCAAAGCTCGCTCTCTCCATGACAAATTTCTCTCCACCTACACTCCGCGCCTGTGACGCTCTGCCGTCCT
>NC_051400.1:50557344-50557634 GCF_015228065.2 Penaeus monodon
CATAGTTTAAGAAATGAAATACTTGAAGACAGACGAAAATAGACAAATGAACGGCGCGAAGGAAACAAAGGAAATGAGGGAGGCGTGGACACATCAGACGGAATCCGAGAAAGATGCGAGAGGCCTTTCCGCTATATCGCCTTCCATCTTAGCGCCAACTTCAGAGGGCGGCCTCCTCGGCCTCTCTTCCCGGAAAGTCAACAGCACCGATCGGCGAGGAATCGTGTCTCTAAACGTCTTCACCTTTTGTGTGACATTAAGAGAGGCTATTTCTATCTTTTTTCTCTGTA
>NC_051400.1:50561993-50562335 GCF_015228065.2 Penaeus monodon
AAAATTAGTGCCTTCCTATAATATGATAAACATTATTATTTTATAGTAAATTATCATTCTTTTTAAATTTTTTATCATTATATTTTCTTTTTATGTCTATCCAATGTCTTTATCAGTTTTTACTTATGAAGTTATTTTTATTATCATAATTTTTATTTTTATTGTTTTTAAAATTTTTTATTTTTATTTTTATTATTATTTTATCATTACATTTATTTTTATTTTTTCATTTTTATCATCTTTATTTTATTATTATTATTACCCCTAAACTTTTATTATTTTTATTTTTAATAGTATCATATCATTAAAAATATTATGGTTTAATTTTATTATTAATAAAAT
>NC_051400.1:50562385-50562501 GCF_015228065.2 Penaeus monodon
ATCGCTATCAGTTTTATGTTAAATCACCATTTCGGTACTAACATTTTAGAATTGTATTGTTTTGGATGATTGTACTTGTTGGTTTTTTTAATTTTTTATCAATTTATTTAGTGTTG
>NC_051400.1:50562551-50562684 GCF_015228065.2 Penaeus monodon
CAGAAACTGATAAAAAAGTAAAATGATAATAAAAATAATAGAATGGGGACGGGATTGTTTATTTTTGTTTTATTTTTGTTAATGATTTGACATTGATTATTTAAAAAAATATAAGGAATAGGGGAATGATGAT
>NC_051400.1:50567787-50568010 GCF_015228065.2 Penaeus monodon
CCAAAAAATGGCCACGAACGCCCGTGTACAAAATTAACAGCAATATCTATTGTTAAAATAATGCTTGCCACCAGAGAGTTTCTCAACAAGAATACCGACAGCATTGGGGTGACAGGGATATTGATCAAAGTCGCGCAAGGAAACGATGCCTCTCGACAAGCGGGCGGCACTGCCTAAAACAGCCTCCTACCCCCCCCCCCCCATTTTCTCATTCTCTACATTT
>NC_051400.1:50568034-50568560 GCF_015228065.2 Penaeus monodon
AACGTTTTTCATAATTCTTTCCTCACTTCAGATCTACTTACCAATGTTTGTTTATACTTCATCACTTCCTTGTTTCCCATTTCCCTGCTGTCTTCATCCTCAGTATTTCCCTCTCGAAAAGATGTGGGAGAAGAGAGAGGAGGAGTGAGGAAAAGAAAGAACCGGTTGGAAAAAAGAAAAGAGGCACACAGTTAAAGTAGAAGAATAAGCAGGCTTGAAAACAAACGAATAAAAGAGAAAAAGTAGGAAAAGACAGAAATAGAAAGACAGGACGAAGAGAGAGAAATCAATGATGTGAGAACATGGTTTACGAAAGGTAGAAAGAGAGAGAAAGAGAGATGGTTGGGTACGTTCTTACATCTTATGTATGAGGAAAGGTCTTTGACTGGCGCCTCATACTTAAAACATACACAAACAAAGCAGCACCTTCTTGCACCAGTTAGGCTTTGTTTGTTTGATTTTTTTCTCTCTCTCCTCTATCCACAAAGTTCTTTTCTTTATTATGGACAGCGTTATGTTAAAACTG
>NC_051400.1:50569411-50569588 GCF_015228065.2 Penaeus monodon
CAAACTGGGTGGGATTGGTAACTTTCAGTGATTAATGATTGTCAAGTTAGGGGCCAGTTTACGGGAATATATTGCGAGTGGAGACATGAGAGAAAAAAAAAAAAGGGTGAGTGAGGGGAGAAGGAGAAAGAGGCAGCGATTGACAGGCACAGGCACACAGAGAGAGTAGTCTTTGTT
>NC_051400.1:50569669-50569833 GCF_015228065.2 Penaeus monodon
TAGTGTAAATGGATTTACACTTTCTGAATATCAATATATCAATACGCAATCAGAACTTTCGTTAAAAGAAGTTTCAAACAGTTTCAACGCACTCCCCAAATAGTACTGAGAGTAGTGATCTAGAAAATTCACTTTTCTCCTGTAGTGCGGTACCATTGACTGTT
>NC_051400.1:50569852-50570028 GCF_015228065.2 Penaeus monodon
TCTTATCGAATAATTTTTGTTCATCCCTCTACTCGTTTCGCTCTGCTTCCGTCTCTTAGAGACCCATCCATCATACGCAGAGTCCAAATCGATGAGAATCTACATGTTACTATAGTTCAATTGATTTTCCTCCTTTCTTTCATTAAACGGTATCAACATATGCACTGAATTATTGA
>NC_051400.1:50572999-50573618 GCF_015228065.2 Penaeus monodon
TAAAATGGAATGGACTGACTTTTATCTGAGGGAGAGGAAGTATCTACTTGAGTGGAGAAATTAGTAATGCGTCAATTAAATGCGTCTTCTTTATTCTACCCTATCCACTTTCAACCCCCTGCTTCCCCTCTCCCCCGCTCCTTCCTATCATTCTCTAACCCCGTAGGAACGACGACATGGAGATAAAAAAATGGACAGTTTGTATTTTATGCCTCTGCTGAGTGTACATAAAAACGCGATGGGCGCCGCGAAGCACTGCGTTGTACCCGGGGAGATTATAGGTCTAAGACGCCGAGTAAGGCAATCAATATATCCTTAAGTCTACTAGAATTTCGGTAGATTCAGTAGCAGGCCGGCCGTTAGGAAACACTCAACCAGACTCTTAAAATATGAACCCAAACTACCCGAAGGAGGGAGATCCCGAGGGAGTCCTTCCGCTAAGACTAGGACCGACCGCAAGATGGCGGGTTTTACAGCAATCTACCAGTTCTCGAACTTGAAATCTTTCGTTTTTTTATACCACTGACTACTAGCGAGAAGGAGGGGGAGGGGAGACCAAGTGAGCTAGCGAGGAAAAGAGAGAGAACAAGAAAAGTAGAGCGGTGGGGGTGGGGGTGGG
>NC_051400.1:50577088-50577273 GCF_015228065.2 Penaeus monodon
TTCAAATACAAATGATGAACTTTTACTTCGGTATCACTGCTACCACCTGGGGTCTTGAGTTTTAAGGAAATTACAAGATAACACATTCATTACTTTTCTAATTTTAACGGGAGTATCATAATTTACGGAGTTAAGGCTGGTGGTGTGGTCTGAATTTATTAATGCTCAGTGTGCGTTCCAAAGGT
>NC_051400.1:50577443-50577562 GCF_015228065.2 Penaeus monodon
ATAACAAGAACAAAAGCGAGACGGAATCGAAACACACATCCTCCACTCCCTGGTATTTTTCGTTATTTACTTGGATCAATAAGTTATCAAATCTTGCCTTCTAATTTCATGATTTTTCT
>NC_051400.1:50577878-50577993 GCF_015228065.2 Penaeus monodon
TGAAAGCAATGACCCGCCTAAAGAATGCTACCAATTAAATTGACAATTCAAGCAAAACGACATTTATGGATAATTATCATAATTTAATCTACTTTAATTTTGCCCCCACCCCCTA
>NC_051400.1:50578091-50578229 GCF_015228065.2 Penaeus monodon
TGAATTATGAAGGAATTTAACATACACAGGTCTTTGTTTGGTATATATCACATTGTAATTGTAAAATTGAAGAAACAATATATCTAAGTATATTTTCTAGACACTAGACATTTATGGACCTGAAGTATATGGCGGATA
>NC_051400.1:50578248-50578791 GCF_015228065.2 Penaeus monodon
AACAAACAATTACCTTGATCACAGACATATGTACATAATCCCAATGGCTACATATTATTATAGAAAGTGAAGCCAATAAATATCTGCCTCACTGACAGAAGCTGGGGAAGGGCATTCTTTTCTTGGTCTTAGAAGACATTGACCTAACTCACGTCGAAAGTTTAGCATATTCAACTTTTCTGTTATATATCCTTGTAGAAAACATTTGCATTGACAACAACCATCTCATTGAGACCAATGAATTACCTGTGTCATAATTTCATTCCTCTGCTATTTATCCCATAAATCTGTCTCAGCATATCATGCTTATCAACACCTCCCATACGGTCATTAGAATCCTTTACTTTTGGATACCTATGATTTTACGTCTGTCATATTTCTTCCTTTGCACTGGTTTTGTCTCGTTATCATGACAATGAGAAGCCAGATGCAATAGCTTACAGTGTATCCACTTATGAACATGAATACCACAAGGTATCAAAATTGCTTCTCCTCAGTGACTTATTTTCACACAGAAGGAAAATCCTTTCTTATTGTTGTACA
>NC_051400.1:50578891-50579267 GCF_015228065.2 Penaeus monodon
AGGAAAAAATATACAGATTAAAATCATGGGTACCCAAAAGTAAAGGTTCAAAATGACCGTATGGGAGGTGTTGAAAAGCATATTGCTGAGACAATTTAGGGGGTAAATGGCAAGGAATGAAATTATGAACAGGTAATTCATTGGTCTAAATGAGTTTGGTTTTTGTAAATGCAATTTTTTCTACAAGGTTTATTTTAAACAGAAAATTTGAATATGCTAAACTTTGACGTGAGTTGGTAAATGTCTTCTAAGCCCAAGAAAAAATGCCCCCCCCAAACTTCTGTCAGTGAGGCAGATATTTTTTGGGTTTCACTTTTATAAAAAATATGTAGCCAGGGGGTTATGTACAATGTCTTATCAAGGGAAATTGTTTTTT
>NC_051400.1:50579286-50579418 GCF_015228065.2 Penaeus monodon
TACGCCATAATTTCAGGCCCCAAAAATTCTATGTCTAAAAAATAACTTAAATATTGTTTCTTCAATTTTAAAATTTACAATGTGATATATACCAAACAAAGACCTTGTTGTTAAAATTCCTTCAAAATTCGG
>NC_051400.1:50579513-50579643 GCF_015228065.2 Penaeus monodon
TAGGGGGTGGGGGAAAATTTTAAAGTGTTTAAATTATGAAATTTCCCCTAAATGTCGTTTTGCGAAGGGGTCAATTTAATTTGGTACATTTTTTAGGCGGGTCTTTGCTTTCATTCGCAGGGAGATTTTA
>NC_051400.1:50579833-50580051 GCF_015228065.2 Penaeus monodon
GTGTGTGGATACAACAAAAAAAAAGGAGACGTTCTGACTGTGCAAAGGAATGAAAAAGGAAAGCTGGGAAATTAGGAATAGATAAAGAAAAGTAGGGAAAAAAAAAATCATAAATTAAAAGGGAAAGATTTAAACTTTTTGACCCAAGTAAAAAGAAAAACCCCGGGGATGGGGGGATGTGTGTTTCGATTCCGTCTCGTTTTTTTTGTTCTTGTTAT
>NC_051400.1:50580218-50580396 GCF_015228065.2 Penaeus monodon
CCCTTTGGAACGCACACGGGCTTAATAAATTCAGACCAACCCCACCAGCCTTAACCCCGTAAATATGATACCCCGTTAAAATTAGAAAGTTGAATGTTACTTGAAATTTCCCTTTAAAACTCAAGCCCCCAGGGGGGTAGCATGATCCGAAGTAAAAGTTCATCTTTTTGTATTTAAA
>NC_051400.1:50580695-50580780 GCF_015228065.2 Penaeus monodon
TCTTTTATCTAAATTGATTTTGACAAATTGGCAGCAGAATTTAAAAAATAGGGGGGTTAATGCTGGCCGTGGGGGGTTTTTTTTT
>NC_051400.1:50581446-50581531 GCF_015228065.2 Penaeus monodon
TATTTTTCAAAATGAGCTGCCCCGGAATTCTCGTGGGGCCTAAAAAGCTTTTTCGAGGCATCTCGGTCGTTTTCTTATTAAAAAC
>NC_051400.1:50582259-50582568 GCF_015228065.2 Penaeus monodon
TTTAAATAAAATAAAGTAAATAATGTGAAAAATTTTAATTATAAAATTAATAAGAAAAACATTAAAAAAAGGGATTAAATATAATTTTTTATAAAAACTTTTAGTAATCTAAAAATAAAACAAAATTAATTAAAATATAGTAAATGCATTTAAAAAATTCGAATCAACGCACCCAAATGTACCCCGGGGTTAAAAACCATTTAAAAAAAGGAAAAATTTTTTGGAAGGGGGGTTCATGTTACTTGTAAAAAAAAAACCCCTTTACCCCGATCCCTTTTAAAACAAGATCGGTAGAATTTTTTGTAAAAT
>NC_051400.1:50591338-50591523 GCF_015228065.2 Penaeus monodon
TTCAAATACAAATGATGAACTTTTACTTCGGTATCACTGCTACCACCTGGGGTCTTGAGTTTTAAGGAAATTACAAGATAACACATTCATTACTTTTCTAATTTTAACGGGAGTATCATAATTTACTGAGTTAAGGCTGGTGGTGTGGTCTGAATTTATTAATGCTCAGTGTGCGTTCCGAAGGT
>NC_051400.1:50591694-50591813 GCF_015228065.2 Penaeus monodon
ATAACAAGAACAAAAGCGAGACGGAATCGAAACACACATCCTCCACTCCCTGGTATTTTTCGTTATTTACTTGGATCAATAAGTTATCAAATCTTGCCTTCTAATTTCATGATTTTTCT
>NC_051400.1:50591902-50592016 GCF_015228065.2 Penaeus monodon
GTATCCACACACGAAAAAGAAAAGAAAAAAAATTATGATAAAGAAATAACAAGCACATACTGGCTGATGGAATTTTTCCAAAATCTTTCTTTCTCTGCATATGAATTATCACAA
>NC_051400.1:50592132-50592248 GCF_015228065.2 Penaeus monodon
TGAAAGCAATGACCCGCCTAAAGAATGCTACCAATTAAATTGACAATTCAAGCAAAACGACATTTATGGATAATTATCATAACTTAATCTACTTTAATTTTGCCCCCACCCCCTAA
>NC_051400.1:50592345-50592482 GCF_015228065.2 Penaeus monodon
TGAATTATGAAGGAATTTAACATACACAGGTCTTTGTTTGGTATATATCACATTGTAATTGTAAAATTGAAGAACAATATATCTAATTATTTTTTCTAGACACTATACATTTATTGACCTTAAGTATATGTCTGATA
>NC_051400.1:50592500-50593380 GCF_015228065.2 Penaeus monodon
AACAAACAATTACCTTGATCACAGACATATGTACATAATCCCAATGGCTATATATTATTATAGAAAGTGAAGCCAATAAATATCTGCCTCACTGACAGAAGCTGGGGAAGGGCATTCTTTTCTTGGTCTTAGAAGACATTGACCTAACTCACGTCGAAAGTTTAGCATATTCAACTTTTCTGTTATATATCCTTGTAGAAAACATTTGCATTGACAACAACCATCTCATTGAGACCAATGAATTACCTGTGTCATAATTTCATTCCTCTGCTATTTATCCCATAAAGTTGTCTCAGCATATCATGCTTATCAACACCTCCCATACGGTCATTAGAATCCTTTACTTTTGGATACCTATGATTTTACGTCTGTCATATTTCTTCCTTTGCACTGGTTTTGTCTCGTTATCATGACAATGAGAAGCCAGATGCACTAGCTTACAGTGTATCCACTTATGAACATGAATACCACAAGGTATCAAAATTGCTTCTCCTCAGTGACTTATTTTCACACAGAAGGAAAATCCTTTCTAGTTGACCTTGTTGTAGCACAATGCAAGTAATTTTTGGCCAGCAAGATTTCCTTAAAAGGAATAGAAGAAAAGCAATTATCAAAGTATAACTTATTTCTATATCTATATGAGCATTCAATCTGTAAACTATATTTCCTTCTAAACCAATTTCTTATTTTTGTCACGGTTGGATTTGAGAACTATATTTCAAAACTATATATGATCATTATCATCAGCGAGGCACCATAATTCAGCCTCTCTTGATAGGTTTCATGGGATTATATTGTTTCATAGTACTTCCCCCATTCAATCGAATCATCGATTCTGTCTATCCATATATGTAAATATGGCTTCAAGGTGTTCTGTCAG
>NC_051400.1:50593442-50593710 GCF_015228065.2 Penaeus monodon
ACATGGGCGGGCCATTCTGGTGTCATTTATATGCATCTGAAAGTTGCATAGAATATTTCTAAGAAAAAAAAAATAGTTATCAAGGTTTTCAGCTAAACCTAATCTACTAAATAATGGTATATTCGGATTCCTCACATTTTAGAACATACAAAGCATTGCACCAATTGTGAATGCAGGTTATTTGCTTGCAGAACTAATCATGATATGGAAAAAAAAAAAATTTTGTTCCTCTAAGGACCAATGGGAAGCTTCCCCGAATTTTATTTTT
>NC_051400.1:50593814-50594393 GCF_015228065.2 Penaeus monodon
CAAAGGCCTCCCTTCGTATTCCATTACCTACAACCAATGAAGTCAGGATTACACTAAAGGCAAATCCAAACAAGTCACCTGAATCATTGCATTATTCATGTCTCTTACACAGTGCTGATTTCATTCCCCTACTAGAAGAGCATTCTAGCTTTTCTACTCAAGAGGTTTCAAAGTAAAAGATTTTTGGAAGCAATTTCATCTACAATCTTTTCCAGAATGAAACTGATATTATGTACCTAGACATGAAGTTTATCTCAATTACTGGATTTTAAAAACTGGCACTACTGGTGACGAAATGTATGCCAATATTTTTCTTCATGATTATAATTTCATAGGCAAAACAATGTCAACCTGCAGGCCAGTTATGACTGTCCCGAGGGCCATCTTTGTGTGATGGAGATTGAGGACTGCAAGTATACCAGTAACTATCTGGATAGTGAGAAAATGTTAACATACAAATTATCCCTTTACAGATTGTTATATTACTTTATAAATGAAACACACGATTATAAATCATCAAAGGAAAATAGTTACTAATGTTTTTTTTTCAAAATTGGCCATGAGGTAAACGCTTATCTA
>NC_051400.1:50594410-50594575 GCF_015228065.2 Penaeus monodon
CTCATCATTTCTGACAAATCAGTAAATAATCGTGGAAAGTGATACCTTGCCTTTCGAGGTCTTCTGACCTTGATTTTACTTTTAATTATACCTGGGTAACACATAGCATGTTAACACACTGCATAGAGATAGGCTGCCACTATCCAAGTAAGGGATTAATTTATA
>NC_051400.1:50600023-50600348 GCF_015228065.2 Penaeus monodon
AAAGATAAAGAAATCAGGATGTCACAGTCTTTCTTGTTTTTTCACATTCATATTTCTTCTTTCACACTCTTTGTTCACCTTCCCGACGGTTACATCCTGTCGGCCACTTATCAAACCAGTTATCACTCCCTTTCACTTCTATTTTCATCTGGTCTAATGATGAAACTTTCACGAATATCATCTTATAACGGACCATAGAGTAAAATAGTGAGTCCTCTGGTAACACACCGTGACGTCACTAATCGTAACAGCCTCATGTGACATCATATCCAGTCAGCAAACATGGCCGAAGCGGAAACTTCCCGCTCCGGTTTCCGACCGCTCA
>NC_051400.1:50606490-50607021 GCF_015228065.2 Penaeus monodon
TGTCGTGTGACATTTTAAGATTTTCACTATTCAATCATCATATTTATAAAAAGGTCGTGACAGCGCTATTTATGTATTGTTTAGGTGGTGTTGAAATTAGCTTTATCATTCACACTAGTAGATCTTTTATTAAGTAGAGGGATTAAATATTTTGTAATTCCTCGAATATCTTTTTTCTAAGTGTGTAATTATATTACCCTTCTTTGCCAAACACATATTTCTATTTCGGTAGAAAATTCCATATATGAAACATTTTTAAAAAATTCCTTCGAACACTTGTATTGCCATAACTGAAAATCTGATATATACCGTGGAAAATTGCGGGGTAATATATATAAGATTCCATTTAAAGGTTTCCACATATATCAATTATCTGAAAACTTGTTTGTGAAAACAACATCGTAAAATAAAATAATGCTGTTTCTGATAAGGTTCTATTAACAGATTTTTGAAGAATAAAACTTGCCTCTCATGATTACACATGCTTACTCATAATAAAACTTAGTACAGACATGTTTCCTTGCAAAATAA
>NC_051400.1:50607049-50607371 GCF_015228065.2 Penaeus monodon
TAGATATAATGTAATAGAAATTAATCAAAGTAAGTCTCATGATCCGTCCCCTAATCAAGGCAATTTTTTTCAAGTAGTGACATTGCAAGGCTGAACTAACAAAATTTCAATTCCTGTATAATTGAAAAAAGAAAGAAAAAAGGCAAACGCCCTGTCGACATATCGCAAAAAATAGATACATGTGTTCGGTTCATATTTGCTTATATGTAATTCTGATGTCAGCAATCGTTCATTAGTTCTCATCCACTGTAAAAGAAGTTTCTCGTAGAAGGAATAACATAAAACCATAAACAGAATTTTTGTTCTTGTCATTTTCATTACC
>NC_051400.1:50608341-50608458 GCF_015228065.2 Penaeus monodon
AGAAACATACTTCGATTGTATTACTGAATAACTTTATCCAATGTTCTCTGAATAGCAGCCAGAGTACATACCGGATATTCGGCTGTTAGAACGTACGATTTAGGGCCGGGTGAGTCT
>NC_051400.1:50608509-50608687 GCF_015228065.2 Penaeus monodon
AGAGGGAATCCCGTTTATTTGAGGTCCTGACATGGCAATAAAACATTGTAGTACAGCAGCTGAATATCACCGCGATTCTGAAATTACGTCTCATATCACGCACTGCCTTTCTCTGTGTTATCTCGCCCTTCAGTATACATAAATTAATTCATCTATCTACCTCTATCTATAAAAGCAG
>NC_051400.1:50608714-50608839 GCF_015228065.2 Penaeus monodon
CATTTACTTTTCTTCAATATTTCAGATAAAGACCAAAACAGTTTACGCAATGCAAATGAGTTGCATTACAATAAATACAATGCACTCATGTGGTAGGAATAATTTTAGAATATAAATTAGTTATT
>NC_051400.1:50608922-50609378 GCF_015228065.2 Penaeus monodon
TTAACTTCCATTCCCTATCCCTTTCTCTCCCCCCCCACCTTTCTCTCTCTATCACGCCACTGGATATACGAAGTGTAGGGGGTAGGAGGGCGGAGTGTGTCTATTCACTTCGAGGCTTTTAAGCTCGGAAAATAGCACCGTGAAATGTGACTATGAAAAGTTGCTGTTATTATCCGCTATTTGTGCCTTTCGTCTGCCGACGTTGCGAAAAGGGAAGGTTTAGCAAGAGAAGAGGGAGACAGATAGGTAGGAATGACAAGAAAAGACGGAGTGGGAAATATGAGTTGAAGGCAGCCTTACATTCAAAAAGGCAGACATATCTGCTGACTTGCATGCAGACATACCAAGAAGCTGAATCACAAGATAAGAAGATAATAATTGAACATGGAGTTAACTGCCGTAATCAACAATACTTCATTAAAGTTTTTTCCTCATAGCAGAGGAATATAATGAGAT
>NC_051400.1:50615605-50615882 GCF_015228065.2 Penaeus monodon
GGCTTAGTTTATAAAAAACATCCGAAAATACATGTAAATAACTGATTTTGAATCGAACGCTCTATCTCCTCTGTAGCAAAACCAGCAGCGAGACTCTTGGTAGAAAGCCGCATGTCGTGGAGGTTTGCCAAGATTAGCTTCAAACACAAAGACGTTCTTTAGCTGCTTCTTCGGTTGTCCTTGGCCGTATCTATACATAAAAAAATTAGCTAAATTGAAATTCCTTACTTTAGAGGGGATGGAGGAAAATGTTTTGACATAATTACAGACTAGCAAC
>NC_051400.1:50619158-50619578 GCF_015228065.2 Penaeus monodon
GTTGCATAAAATTGCCTGACGCATTTTAAACAGCCGGAAACTTGTCCCATTGCTGCAGAACAAGCTTGTTTGTTATACATTGGAACAAAGTTGTGTGACGAATCAGCAGCAATTTACAATTTTCACGTATCATAAGTCTTTTTAACCGAACATAACTAGAGTCATACTCTCGTAATTATTTTAATATACATAAAGCATTACAGTAACTCTATATATGCACTTATCAATGTACATAGCTTTAGTCACGAAAAAGATATATATGATGTTATGATGTATATTTGCTTCCACACATGGATAAAATGAAGAATAGTAACTGAGAGTAAGGAACACAGAAAGGAAGAAAAAGTCTGTTTAGTAATTCATCTTGTTTTTTATATGTCTCTTTTTAGTAATATGCATGAAAGCAAGTGATGGAGAACA
>NC_051400.1:50619649-50619851 GCF_015228065.2 Penaeus monodon
ATAAAAGAAAATTCATAAGAAGCAATCACATGTCTAGCTGAACTGGAATCCTTTCGAAAAGTAACGTTCCTTGAAGTCCTTGAAGCGATATCGACTCCTTATCAATTTCCTGGATTATGATGGAGGATAAACGGTCCTCCTCTCCCTTCCCTTTCCTTTCCATTTCAGTTAGAGCAATGTTGGAGTGGCATCGATGTATAGG
>NC_051400.1:50620024-50620216 GCF_015228065.2 Penaeus monodon
AATCGTCAGAGTTGTTAGTAATTCATCGACAGTTTCCACAATTCATAACTGATTATATTATTATGTGGTGTCTGAGAATCTCTTGCTTTCATTATTTTGGTTTTGCTCTTATTTAACTATTATCCTACTTCACTTCTCTTGACCACCGAATTCACTGAATCTTGGAGTTCTTAAATAGATCCGCCAAGTAGA
>NC_051400.1:50621804-50621932 GCF_015228065.2 Penaeus monodon
CCACCCAGCGGCATAGTTATGTTTAAAACTACATGGATAGCAAAATGTCAATCAACGTGTGAGAAAATGAGCACATGGATGATTTTTAAAGATATTATTCTCAGAAGAAACAGCAAGAGCGAGCGAGC
>NC_051400.1:50622035-50622629 GCF_015228065.2 Penaeus monodon
GGGGGGGGCGGCAGAAGGTGAGCGGGAAATAGAGATTAAGGAAGGGGAAGAGAAAAGGGGTTGTTCTAAGAAAAAAAATAAACGAGGGTTGACCCTTTCTTTTTCGAACCTCTCCGATTTGCGCTCCCGAAGGTCTCATTTACCTGCGACGGTCTTTCTCTAATCGAAATTAAAAAAGGCAAACACGGTAAAATGTTAGCCCATATCAAAGCAGGTTTCCAGCTAAATTAAACTAAATCTGTCTGATTCGGGTCTCTAATATCTGTGTGCCTGTTTTCAGCACGATCAATGGTAGTTACTGAGAAGGAGAAAAGAAATGTGGCTCTCTTTATCTCACTTTGTCTTTCTTTACTGATCTTCTATCATTAAATCAACGGAAAGCTGTGCCTATAATATTTCTCTGCTTCTAGACCTTTCTTCGTGTGTTCTCTTTATCTCTTATTTATTTACTTATTTTTATTGCTCTGTTTTCTCTTTTAAATCGAAGTCTCTTGTAATGTACTTGCATATGCAGTTTACTCATAAATTAAATAACAATGTTATTTTGTTCCGTTATACAATAACACGTTTTATTTAAAAGGTTTTGAAAGGCAG
>NC_051400.1:50623430-50623533 GCF_015228065.2 Penaeus monodon
CTAGGCAGTTCCGTGTACAAGGACTCCACAGACCTGCCACAATCTCCCCAAGGACTTTTCCAGATCCCTACCTTCTTCCCTTCGCCCCTCCATATTCCTGGCT
>NC_051400.1:50623615-50623766 GCF_015228065.2 Penaeus monodon
TCGTTTGCCTCGTTTCCATCTCCCGTAGTGTCTCGACGATTCTAAACATTGCAACCTGTCTGTACATCCCTCCCATTAGCCCCTCCTTCTTTCCTTCCCACAAAACCCACACCCTCACTGCTGTCGCCTCTCCTCGATTCTTTTTCCTTAT
>NC_051400.1:50624746-50624880 GCF_015228065.2 Penaeus monodon
ATTCGTATTTTATGCTTCCTCTCTCATGTTTCTTTCGGCTTTCATATCATTTTCTTTTTTCCATCGGGTCATCATTCTCAAAATCTCTTCTGCACACCCATATTTTACCCTCTATTTTCCTTTTATATCCTTCA
>NC_051400.1:50625067-50625669 GCF_015228065.2 Penaeus monodon
ATTCATTATATTGTTTCCTTTTTATCTGAACGAATGGAGCAAAAGTGCTCCCGGATGTGACGTCACTTAAAACTATTTATCAAAACGGGAAGCGTTTTAGGTTCGATAGGTTATAGGACGTTTGGCAGGAGAGACGAAGCGGAGGGGAAAGGGGGGACGTTAAGGGAAGAGGGGAAAGTAGCAGCAGAAGAGAGGGGTTGGGGAGTGGCAAATGCACTAGCTCCCTTCTTCCCCTTTCTTTCTCGTCTCACTTCCTCCTACCCCCTCTCTTTCCCATCCCTCCCACCACATCTATCATTTGTCTCCCACTCTATTCGCCGTCCATCCCTCAATTTACACTTCCTCGGTCGCCCCCACTCCCCACGATCTTCTTGCACTTATTCCTCTCCCTTCTCCTCTCTCGTCAACTATTTACCCTCCTCTCCTCCCTCTTCTCTTCCCCGTTTCTCTCTTTCCTCTATTTCTGTTATTCTTGGATCCAGCTAAATGAAGTGACGATTCTGTGTACATTCGGTAGTGTGATTTCTTCTATTGTCATTCGCTGCGCTGTGTTATGTCTTTGCCTCTGATGCCGGCGGAGGGACGGACGGACAATGTTTTTC
>NC_051400.1:50626698-50626803 GCF_015228065.2 Penaeus monodon
TTTTTTAGAAGTCATTAATTTCGAGTTCACTTTTTCATATACAAACTTGAAATACAGTCCTACTAAATTAATGGCACCAATATTTCATGACCATTTCTTATACAA
>NC_051400.1:50626866-50626938 GCF_015228065.2 Penaeus monodon
AATTTTGACTTCCTAATATCCCATGTGAGTAACATGACTTAACGGCTTAAAGCTCGTGGGGTGGCTTGATTA
>NC_051400.1:50627167-50627389 GCF_015228065.2 Penaeus monodon
ACAATAAAAACTTAAGTGAGACGCAATCGAGACACTCACCCCAACCCGTTATTTTTCCGTTATTACCTTCGACGAATCCCTCCTTTCTAACTTATATAAATTTTCCTTTCCTATAATTTACTCTTGTATATAGGTCCATACCTATTCTATTTATTTGCGCAATATTTCCTTCTCCATTGCTGTATTTACTCCTCATAAAGATAAGAGAACAATGAAAGATTG
>NC_051400.1:50627942-50628299 GCF_015228065.2 Penaeus monodon
GTGATTTTTGGTTATTCCAATAGTTAATGATATTACATGCATATTTTACGTTATTATAAATATTCATTATAATATTATAATATACGTTTGTAAATTATTACACATATATTAATATATTGTGTTGTGTGTTGTGGCTGGTGTTCATTAATTATTACAGTGTGTATTTTTACATGCATTTCTGTTTGTTGTGTCCAACAGATACTCATTCATAGCATATTATCAATCAGTTTGTAACACATACATCAAACACATATAACAGTCAGTCTTATGTTTCTGTGTGCATATATACTATCACAATCTAATAATATCTAATATTCGCTTCCAACCACATCCTCTATTTTATTTTTATCATTATTT
>NC_051400.1:50634757-50635281 GCF_015228065.2 Penaeus monodon
GGGGGGGGGGGTTTTTTTTTTTTTTTGGGGGGGGGGTTTTTTTTTTTTTTTTGGGGGGGGGGGTTTTTTTTTTTTTTTGGGGGTTTTTTTGGGGGGGTTTTTGTGTTTTTTTTTGGGGGGGGGGGGGGGGTTTTTCCCCGGGGGGTTTTTTTTTTTTAAAAAATAAATTTTTTTTTAAAAATTTTGGGGAAAAATTTTTTTCCCCCCCCTTTTTTTTTTTTCCTTTTTTTTTTTTTTTAAAATTTTTTTAAAAAAATTTCCCTTTTTTAAAAAAAATTTTTTTAAAAATTTTTTTTTTGGTTTTTTTTTTTTTTTTGGGGGGGGTTTTTTTTTTGGGGGGGGGGGGTTTTTTTTTTTTAAAACCCCCTTTTATTTTTTTTTTTTTTTTTTTTAAAATTTAAATTTTTTTACCTTTTAAAAAAATTTTTAAAAAAAAATTGTTTTTTAAAAAAAATTTTATTTTTTTAAAAAAAAAAAAATTTTACCCCAAACCCCAAAAAAATTATTTTTTTTAAAAATTTTTT
>NC_051400.1:50635398-50635599 GCF_015228065.2 Penaeus monodon
ACCCCCCCCCCCCCTTTTTTTCCTTTTAAACCCCAATAAAAATTTTTTTCCCCCTTTTTTTTTAAAATTTTTCTTTTAAAATTTTTCCCCCTTTTTTTTTTTTCCCCCCCCCAAAAAAAAAATTTTTTTTTTTTTTTAAAAAAATTTTTTAAAATTTTTTTAAAAAAAAATAATTTTTTTTTTTTTCCCCCAAAAAAAAAA
>NC_051400.1:50635693-50635772 GCF_015228065.2 Penaeus monodon
TTTTTTTTTGGGGGGTTTTTTGGGGGGGGGGGGGGTTTTTTCCCAAAAAAAAAAAATTTTTTACTTTTTAAAAATTTTT
>NC_051400.1:50635858-50635995 GCF_015228065.2 Penaeus monodon
TTTTTTTTTTTTAAAAAAAATTTAAAAATTTTTTAAATATAAATTTTTTTATATTTTTTTTTTTTTTAATTTTATTTTATTTTTTTAATATATTTATTTATTTTCCTTTTCCCCCCCCTTTTTTCCCCCCAAAAAAA
>NC_051400.1:50636096-50636310 GCF_015228065.2 Penaeus monodon
GGGGGGGGGGCCCCCCAAAAAATTTTTTTTTCCCCCCAAAAAGGGGTTTTAAAACCCCCTTTTTTTGGTTTTGGGGCCTAAAAAATTTTTAAATTTCCCGGGTTTTTTTTTTTCCCCCTTTTTTCCCCCCAAAAAACCCCCCAAAAAAAAATTTAAAAAATTTTTTAAAAAAATTTTTTTTGGTGGGGGGGGGGGGGGTTTTTTTTGGGGGGGG
>NC_051400.1:50636684-50636835 GCF_015228065.2 Penaeus monodon
GGGGTTTTGGGGGTTTTTGGGGGGGTTTTTTTTGGGGTTTTTGGGGTTGGGGTTTTGGGGTTTTTTTTTTTCCCCCAAAAAAAAATTTTTTTTAAAAATTTTTTTTTTTTAAAAAAAAAAAAATTTTTTTTAAAAAATTTTGCCCCCCCCC
>NC_051400.1:50636916-50636991 GCF_015228065.2 Penaeus monodon
AAAAAATTTAATTTTTTTCCCCCCCCCTTTTTTAAAAAATTTTTTAAATTTTTTTAAGGTTTTTTTAATTTTTTT
>NC_051400.1:50637029-50637213 GCF_015228065.2 Penaeus monodon
TTTTTAAAAAAATTTTTTTTTTTTAAAAAAAATTTTTTTTTTTGGGGGGGTTTGTTTTGGGGGTAAAAAAAAAAATTTTTTTTAAAAAAAATTTCCCTTTTTTAAAATTTTAAAAAAAAATTTTTTTAATTTTTTAAAATTTAAAAAAAAAAAATTTTTTTTTTTTTTTTAAAAAAAAAAACCA
>NC_051400.1:50641666-50642051 GCF_015228065.2 Penaeus monodon
TAAAAAATGGTTTTGGGATGATAAGGTATTTGTGGAGGATAATAAAGAAAAAAATAATTTTAAAATGATACCAAAATAACATAGGGGGCGTAGTAATGACAAATAAGCAGTAGCATGGGAGTGGTAATATATTGCAAATTTCTTAGAGAAAAAGTATGTTCCTTAGTGTCTATGGTACACTTTTCGTAATTGTCATAAAAAAAACTTGCATGGAATGTAACTCGCAATTCAGGGAAACTTTTTTCCCTGAAAGAAACAGTGGGATTTTTTTTTACTTGTGTCTTGAATCTTTTTTTCTTTGTACATTCTCGTCTTTTGTTTGTCGACATACAGACAACAAAACACAGCAGTCACACACACCACAAAAGGTACATATGTAACTATG
>NC_051400.1:50642101-50642427 GCF_015228065.2 Penaeus monodon
CTGTACTCTTTTAAAAAGTCTGCACACGAAATCATAAAGAAATGGAAATTAGGGGACAAAAAAAAGTAAATACATATACAGTCAAAGCGATTTTATTACAACTTAAAATGTGTTAGTAGAACAGCAATTTGCTCAGTGATATGTGTCCCATAAAACAATAAAGTTACCACAACCGGGTTTTTCCGAATCAGTACCTACTCCCTCACCACATAAACTTAGCACGCAAAGCCACGTAATACTTTACATATAAAAAAAGTTATATACGGGAAAAAAAATTTACAGATGAAAATATATGAATACACACGCGGACAATACACACCACCAAA
>NC_051400.1:50647968-50648267 GCF_015228065.2 Penaeus monodon
GCTAATTCATTCAACAAATACGCATCCTAGTTATGTAAGCCTTGGTTAATTTGATTTTTACTTATCCATATATTCAATTTACCCATAAAGCATTTCAAACCTTTCAACATTAGCTAATACCTTTATGATGAATATAGCTTTATCAAAATTAATAATCGAGATTTTTATAAATGCTCATGACAAAGAAAAAAAGAAATCATGCTCGTGCTTTAATAAGAACGGAGAACTTCTAACTTATCGGGGGTCCCAAGCGCCTGCCAGTGAGGATTTTGAGTAAAGAGAGGTTGGAGGACGATAAG
>NC_051400.1:50648310-50648991 GCF_015228065.2 Penaeus monodon
GGGGGGGGGGGACATGTTTGAAAAATAAAGCGCAACGAGAAAAGGAGCTGCCGGAGACTATAATGACAACTAAGGCTATCCAGCCACCACTTCCCACCTCGGTCAACTTTACACGCAAAAATTTAACGCAGACAAAACTACCTCGTTATATAGCGCGACCTCAAACTCATAAGGCGAATATGTATGTAATATGTGATAAAACATGCAATAAAATTCATCATGACTTTGAGTGTAGTTAGACAAACTCGCGGTGATTATCGGGGGATGCTATCGAAAGGCAAGGGATAGTGGACTCTGTGAAGAGTTGTCATAGAGAACTCGGACGTAGCTCCGCCTCTTCGCAATTGGCTTTTGTAAATGGTATGGCAAAGGATGACTCCAGTGTGTTTTCCCTTCGGAGAGAGACGTTATGCGGGGTTTTATTCGCCAAGGAGAGGAATTTGATGGCAACGCGAGAAATAAAAGAATGATGCTATCTCGTAAGCTCGTCAGCTAAGGAAGCGCATAAATAATCAATAAAGGATTTTTTGGATGATGAAGGGCAAAGGAGGCTGAGTGAACATTGACTCAGAGAAACAGAAAGAAGGCGGGGGAAAGAGGAAAGGAAAGAATTAGACACATATAGAACATTTTGTTACTCGCACACATTTATAAAGATCAGATAAATATAGATAGCTAAAC
>NC_051400.1:50649084-50649557 GCF_015228065.2 Penaeus monodon
GAAAGAATGAAAGCGTGAGTGAGAAATAGAGAAAGAGTGAGAGAGAAGTGGGGAGAGAAGGAGGGAAGGAGGTAGGAAGAAAGAGAGAATGAATGCTTAAGAGAGAAAGAGAGAATGCGTGAGAGGGTGAGAGAGTGCATGAATGAGTGAGTGAGATGATGTAAAGATTACTGGTAAATGTAAAGGAGGTGACTCATCAGAAAGACACTGTTGAGGAGTTTAATGCAACATTATTTGCACCGTTGGACCCGACTTGGGCCAACCCTTTTTTTGCTATATCCTTCTGCGTTGACTCCAGGAGGTCGTTAATGGCACCGAAGCCTTGTTTGCTGGGTCGCTTTTACTGGCCTCGGGTACTTGGACGCTCTCTCCTGTCTGTGCTGGTCAGATGTGCAAGTAAAAGCATATGATATTAATATCTGTATATATGTGAATACATGTGAGAGATTAAAACATATCACACACAAATACAT
>NC_051400.1:50651027-50651280 GCF_015228065.2 Penaeus monodon
GCGTGCGCGTGTGTTTGCTCGTGCACATCATATCCATCTATTTATGCATATCATTTATGACCATGTCCATCCAAACTCACGGCATCACCTAGTATGTTGTTCCTTCTCCTTACGACATTGTCCCTTTCTCTGCAGTGAACGCAGGCTGCCGGATGGCCGGCCACGTCTATGAAGCTGGCGAAGTTTGGCATCCCATACTGAAGAGCTCGACATCAAATTACTGTGTGACCTGTCGTTGTGAGGAGGTAAGTGT
>NC_051400.1:50651532-50651818 GCF_015228065.2 Penaeus monodon
TATATATATTTTTGATAACTTAAACATGCCAATACTAAGCCGTTGCTGATAAGAAATAGTTAATAACCTCAGAGAAGGGTTTTAAGTCAAAACTCGCTGCTACTCTTAGCTAAAGAAATAAATCTGGTATTGATGATGAAGATACAGTGGTACTGGTGTTAGTTTTGTGACCAGAACTATTATACACATTAATCCATGCTATTGTTCCCTAGTTCGTTAAAATATGGAATAAAGCTGTGATCAAAATTTATTACAGAAACTTGAGAGCTATTGTTGCCAAGAACAT
>NC_051400.1:50652049-50652148 GCF_015228065.2 Penaeus monodon
TGCAAAGAAAATTTCCTTAAAGTTCTAAGGTTCGTTAGTGACTTGGTTCTTTATAATGGATTAATTATTTGTGTTCTTGTCCTGAGGAGGAAAAGAGGA
>NC_051400.1:50652196-50652295 GCF_015228065.2 Penaeus monodon
AAACAGTTACAACAAAGTAAACGAAATCAATGGGGTGGGAGAAAGAAGAAAGCCGAATGCTAGTCTAAACTAGGGATGTTAGGTAAAAGACGTAACACA
>NC_051400.1:50652585-50652737 GCF_015228065.2 Penaeus monodon
TCCCCACCGAAGAATATTTTATCATATTGCTTGTGTAGTTTAGAATTTCTTAGTTAAAGACTCTGGTTGTGTGACTCATAAAGTTGCAAACATGCATCCATTGCTCTGATATAGTATAGTCTGCAACTTCCGAAACCTTGAGAACAGCGCAC
>NC_051400.1:50652919-50653118 GCF_015228065.2 Penaeus monodon
AGTAAGCAGTAGCATGGGGAGTGGTAATGATATTGCAACTATTCTTAGAGCAAAAGTAGTGTTCCTTACGTGTCTATGAGTATCCACTTTTCTGTAATTGTCATAAAAACAACTTGCATGGAATGTAACTCGCAACTTCATGGAAACATTTTTGCCTTGATAAGAAACAGTAGGATATATTTTTGTACTTGTGTCTTGA
>NC_051400.1:50653253-50653465 GCF_015228065.2 Penaeus monodon
TTTTTCCAGTTTCCTGTTTTTTCTGTACTCTCTTAAAAGTCTGGGACACGAAATCATAAAGAAATGGCAATTAGAGACAAGAAAAAGTAAATACATATACAGTCAAAGCGATTTTATTACATACTTAAAATGTGTTAGTAGAACAGCCAATTTGCTCAGTGATACGTGTCCCATAAAACAATAAAGTTACCACAACCAGGTTATTCTGAACT
>NC_051400.1:50658945-50659236 GCF_015228065.2 Penaeus monodon
GCGAATTCCTTCAACAAGACGCATCCTAGGTTCGGAAGCCGGGGGGACAGTTGATTTTTCAAACGTAGCCAGATAGCAAGTGACCCAAAGCATTGGCACACCTGTCAACATGAGCTAATACCTGGATATGATAGACTTTAGCAAAGTATAAGCGAGATGGTGTAGGAATAAAGGCTCATGACAAAGAAAAAGAAGCATGCGCGTGCTGAGAAGAACGGAGAATCCGAACGGAGCGGGGGTCCCAGCGACGGCGGTGAGGATTTGGGAGTAAAGAGAGGGTGGGGCGATAAG
>NC_051400.1:50659296-50659988 GCF_015228065.2 Penaeus monodon
GGGGGCTTGTTTGAACATAAGCGCAACCGAGAAAAGAGCGGCCGGAGACTATAATGCAACTAAGGGGACCCTAGTCCCACCACCAGTCCCCTCGGTCAACTGACCGCAAAATTTAACGCGACAAAACACCTCGGGAGATGCGCGACCTCAAACTCATAAGGCGAAGAGGAGGTAATTATGTGATAAACCATGCAGAAAATTCATTCATGACTTTGAGTGTAGTTTAGCAAAACCGCGGTGATTATCGGGGGATGCTAATCGAAAGGCAAGGTAGTGGACTGCTGTGAGATTGTCATAGAGAACTCGGACGTAGCATCCGCCTCCTTCGCAATTGATTTTGAAATGGTATGGCAAGGATGACTCCAGTGGGTTTTCCCCTTCGAGAGAGAACGTGATGGCGGTTTTATTCGCCAAGGAGAGGATTTGATGGCACGCGAGAAATAAAGAATGATGCTATCTGCGTAGCTCGTCAGCTAAGAAGCGCATAAATAATCAATCAAGGGATTTTTTGGAGTGATGAAGGCAAAGGTGCTGAGTACATTGACTCAGAAAACAAAAGAAGGCGGGGAAAGAGGAAAGGAAAGAATTAGACACTATAGACATGTTGTTACTCGCACCAGTATAAAGATCAGTATAAGATAGAAGCTAAACGCAAGCGAGCCAGCGAACGAGCGTGAGAGAACACTTTAAAA
>NC_051400.1:50660393-50660658 GCF_015228065.2 Penaeus monodon
CGCTTGTGCTGCAATGATTGCGGTGAGATGAATGTAAAGATACTGGTAAATGTTAACGAAGGTGACTCATCAAAGCACTGTGAGGATTTAATGCAACATTATTTGCACGTTGGACCCGACTTGGCCAACCCCTTTTTTTGCTAATCCTTCTGCGTGACTCCATGAGGTCGTGTAATGGCACCGAAGCCTTTTTGCTGGGTCTCTTTTACTGGCCTCGGGTACTTGGACGCTCTCTCGTCGGTGGCTGGTCAGATGCAAGTAAAAG
>NC_051400.1:50670575-50670993 GCF_015228065.2 Penaeus monodon
GAATTAATATCATATGCTTTTACTTGCAAATCTGACCAGCACAGACAGGATGAGGAGCGTCCAAGTAACCCGAGGCCAGTAAAAGGACCCGAGCAAACAAGGCTTCGGTGTCGCCATTTAACGACTCCCGGAGTAACGCAGAAGGATATAGCAAAAAAAGGGTTGGCCCAATCGGGTCCAACGGTGCAAATAATGTTGCATTAAAAACTCCTCAACAGTCGTCTTTTCTGATGAGCACCTCCTTTACATTACCAGTAATCTTTACACATCTCACTCATTAAGCACTCTCTCACCCTCACGCATTCTCTTCTTTCTCTATTAAGCATTCATTCTCTTCTTTTCTTCATACCTCCTTCCACTTCTATCCCCACTTCTCTCTCACTCTTCTTATTTCTCACTCACGCTTTATCTTTCCTCC
>NC_051400.1:50671086-50671808 GCF_015228065.2 Penaeus monodon
ATTTACATGTGTATCTTATCACGCCGTCGCTGGCTCGCTTGCGTGTTTAGCTATCTATATTTAGCTGATCTTTATAAATGTGTGCGAGTAAAAAATTTTTATATGTGTCTAATTCTTTCCTTTCCTCTTCCCCGCCTTCTTTCTGTTTCTCTGAGTCAATGTTCACTCAGCCTCCTGTGCCCTTTCATCATCCAAAAATCCTATTGATTATTATGCGCTTCCTTAGATGACGAGCTTCCGAGATAGCATCATTCTTTTATTTCTCGCGTTCGTTGCCATCCAATTCCTCTCCTTGGCGAATAAAAACCCCGTCATAACGTCTCTCTCCGAAGGGAAAAAACACCACTGGAGTCATTCCTTTGACATACCATACAAAGCCAATGCGAAGAGGCGGAGCTACGTCCGAGTTCTCTATGACAACTCTTCACAGAGTCCCACTCTCCCTTGCCTTCGATAGCACCCCCGATAATCACCGCGAGTTTGTCTACTACAATCAAAGGTCTATGATGAATTATTATTGCAGGTTTTCTCACATATTACAACATATTCGCCTTATGGTTGAGGTCGCGCTATATAACGAGTAGTTTGTCTGCGTAAAATTTTTGCTGTGGTAAAGTTGAACGAGGTGGGAAGTGGTGGCTGTGGATAGCCTTAGTTGTCATTATAGTTCCGCAGCTCCTTTTCTCGTTGCGCTTATTTTTAAAAACATGTCCCCCCCCCCC
>NC_051400.1:50671850-50672158 GCF_015228065.2 Penaeus monodon
CTTATCATCTCCAACCTCTCTTTATCAAACTCCTCACTGTGCAGGCGCTTGGACCCCCGAAAGTTAGAAGTCTCCGTTCTTATTAAAGCACGAGCATTATTTCTTTTTTTCTGTGTCAGAGCATTCTATAAAAAATCTCGATTAATTAATTTGATTAAAAGCTAGAATCATCATAAAGGTATTAGTAATGTTGAAAGGTTTGCTTTGGAAATGCTTTATGGGTAAATTGAATTATGATGGATAAGTTAAAAATCAAATTAACACAAGGCTTACATAAAACTAGGATGCGTTATTTGTTGAATGAATTC
>NC_051400.1:50677241-50677321 GCF_015228065.2 Penaeus monodon
CGGACAGACAGATAGACAGAAGATTATGAGATACATAAATAAAATCACTAAATTATCAGATTATGTAGAAGACTGTATCC
>NC_051400.1:50678228-50678613 GCF_015228065.2 Penaeus monodon
ATGATCATATATGTTCATTCTGTAAAATTTATGTTTGCCGTAGATAGACTTTTATATATGTAATAGTTATACAGTGGTGCGTTTGCGTGCTAAGTTTATGTGTGATGGGAAGTAGGTACAGAGTTCGGAATAACTTGGTTGTGGTAACTTTCTTGTTTTTATGGGACACATTATCATGAGCAAATGCCTGTTCTACTAACACATTTTAAGTATGTAATAAATCGCTTTGATTGTATATGTATTTACTTTTTCTTGTCTCTAATTGCCATTTCTTATGATTCGTTTGTCGCAGACTTTAAGAGAGTACAGAAAAAAACAGGAAACTGGAAAAGAAGACCTAAGATATAAAAAGAACTACTAAACATAGGTTACAGATGTACTTTGC
>NC_051400.1:50678649-50679235 GCF_015228065.2 Penaeus monodon
TAATGTGCGACAAAAAACAAATGACGAGGAATTTGTACACAAGAAAAAAGGTTCAAGACACAAGTACAAAAAATATATCATACGTTTCTTATCACAGCAAAAATGTTTCCATGAAGTTGCGAGTTACATTCCATGCAAGTGTTTTTATAGACAATTACAGAAAAGTGGATAACTCATAGACACGTAAGGAACACTACTTTTGCTCTAAGAATAGGTTGCAATCATCATTACCACTCAACATGCTACTGCTACTTTTGTCATTACTACTGCCGCTCTGTATTCTAGGTATCATGTACTAAAGTGATTCTTTATCATCATTATCAATCTCACAACGACCATTTCACACCAGTATTATCTATTTAGTACTACTCTCTTATTGCCGTTACATTTTTATCGCTATTTCCATCACAAATGAGTTGTCTATAGTCATTAGCCATTGTGCGTTAGTCTCAGGTTTCGGAAGTTGCAGATATACTATATCAGAGCAAGGATGCATGTTGCAACTTTATGTGTCGCACAACCAGAGTCTTTAATAGAAATTCTAAAACTACACAAAGCAATATGATAAAATATTTTCGGTGGGGAA
>NC_051400.1:50679654-50679916 GCF_015228065.2 Penaeus monodon
AACATCCTTACGTTTAGACTAGCATCGGCTAGTCTTCTTTTTCCACCCCATTGATTTCGTTTACTTTGTTGTAACTGTTTGTATGATTACCAATATCATTACCGTTATTATTTTCTGTCATACATTATTCCTCTTTCATCCACATGACAAGAACACTAAATACTTAATCCAATTATAAGAACCAATCCACTAACGAACATTAGAACTTTAAGGAAATTTTCTTTTGCATAACAATATATTTAGTCCGCTAAATAGCATACAT
>NC_051400.1:50680087-50680416 GCF_015228065.2 Penaeus monodon
TTTTATTGTTGTCAATCGTTAAAGAAGTTCTGGCAACAATAGCTTCCCAAGTTTCTGAAACTAAATTTTGATCACAGCTTTATTCCATATTTTAACGAACTAGGGAACAATAGCATGGATTAAGGTGTATAATAGTTCTGGTCACAAATACTAAAACCAGTACCACTGTATCTATCATCAATACCAGATTTATTCTTTAGCTAAAGAGTAGGCAGCGAGTTTTGACTTTAAAAAACTTCTCTGAGGTTATTAACTATTTCTATCAGAACGGCTTAGTATTGGAGCCTTTAAGTATCAAAAATATATATATCTTCGCCTTTTATTCCTTT
>NC_051400.1:50680593-50680854 GCF_015228065.2 Penaeus monodon
CCGATCCCTTTCCCTTTGCGCCTCTCATCCCTGCAGTCCCTCTTCCCTCACAACTACCTCTCACAAACGACAGGTCACACAGTAATTTGAGGGCGAGCTTCAGTATGGGATGCCAAAATGCGCCAGCTTCAGAGACGTGGGGCCAGCCATCCGGCTGCCTGCGTTCACTGCAGAGAAAGGGACATGTCGTAAGGAGAAAGGAACAACAACTAGGTGATCATGCCGTGAGTTGGATACTTTGGACATGGTATAAATGATTGC
>NC_051400.1:50682279-50682936 GCF_015228065.2 Penaeus monodon
AGGCCATAACTGGGAGGGCGCATTGGTGTCGTGTTTTGTGTGTACTATAATACAACAACACATCCTTCATCACTGATATCCTAGTGTATCACTGGTTATATCATTATCTTTTTTGCATGTGAGCGAATTATGCAGTGCGATAGTTCACTCATAAGGGTTGCATGCCATCGACGTTTGTTTGTTCATTGAAAATCTTACGGCATTTATTTATTTTCTTTTTCTGTTATCTCTCTCTCACTTCTGTTGTTTTTACTGTTCTTTCTCTTGCGGCCCTTCTAAGTCCGTTTAGGGGTGGTAGCACCCCTGTTCTATGTTGAAATAGATTGCGACTTTGCAAACATGCATGCTTCCGATGAACAAGTTCCATTTCGTGACACACCTGAGAATGCGGTCGCGGAAGTAAGAAAAATCGGCAGTTATTAGCAGAGGTACAACGTAATGAAGGAGCCGAATCTTAGGCACGACCTAGGGCAGGTACGACAAAAGTAAAGGCAGCTACGTGAGCAATAGCTGATCAAGAACCTGATGAAGGAGTAGATAAATTGACGGAAGCTTTTTAAGTAAAATAATTCCTTGAAAAAGCAGAGGAGAAAGGACCATAATCTCCTTCAAACTATTTGGGGACAGGGTCCCTTTCGATCACTGGGAGGGACAAAT
>NC_051400.1:50690450-50690650 GCF_015228065.2 Penaeus monodon
TGATAACATAAAGAACATTTTACACGTATACTTCAGATTATGTGCTTATTATCCTAAACCGTCCATAAATAAAATCTTAACGTCCAATATTCGCGCTCCGTCATGTTACCCTCTCTGACCTTTTCACCCATAAAACGACCAACACAGCACGCATACTAGATATACCCAGAAGAATTTTGAGCCCATGTAGATGAAGAACA
>NC_051400.1:50690793-50691340 GCF_015228065.2 Penaeus monodon
GCGACTCAAAAACAAAATATCCTACATAACAAACAAATAAGCAGTCCTTGTATAATTTCCACGTCTCGGGCATAGTAGTAAGTAATGAAGTTAATATTTTTTTTATGATATTGGAGTATATATTTTTTATGGTTGTCATAATCATACCTTGGTTATACATGCTGTTATAACTGATACTTTTGTTTATTACATAGATATTTTCTTTATAATAGGGCATGAACAAGATTGAAATTTAAAGGAGTGCGAGAGACTAACAAAACTACCCAATTCAGCATAAAACTCGTACTTAAGAAGCAAATGAGAAGCTGCTCGCCGTCGGGTTGCTCAGTAATTCACTATCTCAGGGGTAAAATAGTGAATTATGGCATTATCATATTACTAAAATGGTGGTATATAAATGTGTTTCGTTAACCATTCCACCACTTGCATTTATTCAAGGCGTATTTGATACTTTCTGGATCGAGAATTAAGTATAATAAATAAACAAGTAAGAAAATATCACCAGACTCATGTTTTCATGGTACTATTATGTTAAAAATAACTGCGC
>NC_051400.1:50692297-50692373 GCF_015228065.2 Penaeus monodon
CCCCCCCGGGGGGGGGCCCCCCCCCCCCCCAAAAAAAGGGGTTCTTTTCTATTCGGTATTTGTGTGTTGGGGAATG
>NC_051400.1:50696653-50696800 GCF_015228065.2 Penaeus monodon
TTCAAAAGAGCATAGTTATAATTAAGAAATAGACCATGCAGAGTTTCAAGGCCTATATTATATTAAGACTTTGTATTAAATTAAAAGATTAAATTATAATAATCATTTATAAATGATGTGAAACAAGACCATAATTCTGCCAGCTGA
>NC_051400.1:50696828-50697185 GCF_015228065.2 Penaeus monodon
TTCAATCTTTCATTGTTCTCTTATCTTTATAGAGTAAATACAGCAATGGAAAAGGAAATATTGCGCAAATAAATAAGAATAGGAATGAACCTATATACAAGAGTTTAAATTATAGGAAAGGAAAATTTATATAAGTTAGAAAGGAGGGATTTGTCAAGGTAATAAACGGAACAATAACGGGTTGGGGTGAGTGTCTCGATTGCGTTATTCACATTAAATTTCATTGTATCTATCATTAATATTGTTATTGATTTTATAATATTTAAAGGAGAATGGAGATTAAAGCTCAGAATTTAAATTAAGCTATAGAGAGATATTCCTCTGTCTTTTATTCAAAGTTTTTGGCTAAGTTTTACA
>NC_051400.1:50697273-50697342 GCF_015228065.2 Penaeus monodon
ATATAATCACCCACCCCACAGCTTTAAGCCGTTAAGTCATGTTACTACAGGGATATTAGAAGTCAAATT
>NC_051400.1:50697402-50697545 GCF_015228065.2 Penaeus monodon
TTGTATAAGAAAAGGTCATGAAAAATGGGCCATTAATTTTGTGGGCTGTTTTCAAGTTTGTATATGAAAAGTGAACCGAAAAATTAAGACTTCTAAAAAATTTTGCCGAAATTTGGTGGGAGGTTTAAAAATGTGAAGACAAA
>NC_051400.1:50698499-50698604 GCF_015228065.2 Penaeus monodon
TTTAAAATTTTATATTATTTAAGTATTTATATTTTATTTATTTATTTATTTACTTTTTTATTTTTTTTTTTATATTTTTAAAAATTTTTAAAATTAGTTTTTTTA
>NC_051400.1:50698954-50699093 GCF_015228065.2 Penaeus monodon
TCAATCTTTAAAAGCTTGCACCAAATGTCGGCAAAATTTTTTAGAAGTCATTAATTCGAGTTCACTTTTCTATCAAATTTTAAATACAGTCCTACAAAAATTTAATGGCCCAAAATATTTCATGCCCATTTTTATAAAA
>NC_051400.1:50699157-50699652 GCF_015228065.2 Penaeus monodon
AATTTTGATTCCTATATCCCATGTAGTAAAACTTAACGGCTTAAAAGTCGGGGGTGGCTTGATTTATTTTTTTTGTTGAGTGTGGCCAAAGGGCCAACGGTCATACCAATTCCTTTCATTTATATTATATAAAAATAAAGTGGTGGCATATCAATATGTAAAACTTGCCAAAAACATAAAAAAAGACGAGGAATAGTCCCTATAGTTTAATTTAAATTCTGAGCTTATCCCATTCTCCTTTGACAAGATTAAAATCAATAAAATATTAATGATGATACAATAAAAATTAAGTGATAGCAATCGAGACACTCACCCCCCCCGTTATTGTTCCGTTATTCCCTTCGACAAATCCCTCCTTTCAAAATTTTATATAAATTTTCCTTTTCCTATATTTACTCTTGTATATAGGTTCATTCCTATTCTTTTATTTGCGCAATTTTTCCCTTCCCCCATTGCTGTATTATCCTCATAAGAAAAGAGAACAATAAAAGATTG
>NC_051400.1:50699747-50699843 GCF_015228065.2 Penaeus monodon
AATACTAAGTCTTAATATAATGATGGCCTTGAAACTCTGCAGGGGCCATTTTAATTATAACCTTGCCCCTTTTAATGTCAAATGAATATCGTATCG
>NC_051400.1:50701410-50701588 GCF_015228065.2 Penaeus monodon
GTAATATGTTTGGGGGGTGATATGTATTTTATATGTATTAAAAATAACATATACACCAGGGCTCGAAAACCCGGACATTCTGGTGTTGACAGAGTGATAACCACTAAAATGAGCACATGTTAGTGAAAAAAAAACGGTAAACATTAATTACATCAAAATGTGGGTCTGTTGCCTGTGA
>NC_051400.1:50705553-50706056 GCF_015228065.2 Penaeus monodon
ACATAATAGTACCATGAAAACGTGAGTCTGGTGATATTTTCTTACTTGTTTATTTATTATACTTAGTTCTCGTTCAAGAAAGTATCAAATACGCCTTGAATAAATGCAAGTGGTGGAATGGTTAACGAAACACATTTATATACCACCATTTTAGTAATATGATAATGCCATAATTCACTATTTACACTGAGATAGTGAATTACTGAGCAAGCGACGGCGAGCAGCTTCTCATTTGCTTTTTAAGTACGAGTTTTATGCTGAAATGGGTAGTTTTGTTAGTCTTTCGCACTCCTTTAAATTTCAATCTTGTTCATGCCCTATTATAAAGAAAATATCTATGTAATAAACAAAAGTATCAGTTATAACAGCATGTATAACCAAGGTATGATTATGACAACCATAAAAAAATATATACTCCAATATTATAAAAAAAATATTAACTTCATTACTTACTACTATGCCCGAGACGTGGAAATTATACAAGGACTGCTTATTTGTTTGTT
>NC_051400.1:50706225-50706428 GCF_015228065.2 Penaeus monodon
TGTTCTTCATCTACATGGGCTCAAAATTCTTCTGGGTATATCTAGTATGCGTGCTGTGTTGGTCGTTTTATGGGTGAAAAGGTCAGAGAGGGTAACATGACGGAGCGCGAATATTGGACGTTAAGATTTTATTTATGGACGGTTTAGGATAATAAGCACAACTTAATCTGAAGTATACGTGTAGAATGTTCTTTATGTTATCA
>NC_051400.1:50712423-50712489 GCF_015228065.2 Penaeus monodon
TACCACGATCCCGGTGGCGCGTTGTTTTCCTGGGACAAGCACTCACTTCGATTAACCTTAAGTACC
>NC_051400.1:50712583-50712658 GCF_015228065.2 Penaeus monodon
TGTTTATCGCATATAAACACGCAGGACTGATAAGATACGGAACCATACTTCGATACCTATCCCTAGATTCAATCA
>NC_051400.1:50712865-50713533 GCF_015228065.2 Penaeus monodon
CCAATGATCGAAAGGAACCCCTGTCACCCTTCATATTTTGAAGGGGATTATGGTCCTTTCTCCTCTGCTTTTTGTTACAGGAATTATCTTTACTTAAAAAGCTTCCGTCAATTTATCTAATCCTGCCCCCCATCAGTTTCTGGATCAGCTATTGCTCACGTAGCTGCCTATTTACTTTTTTGTCATACCTGCCCTCGGTCGTGCCGAATATTCGGCTCTTCATTCCGTGACCTCTGCTAATAACTGCCGTAATTTTCTTACTTCCGCGACCGCATTCTCAGGTGTGTCACGAAATGGAACTTGTTCATCGGAAGCATGCATGTTTGCAAAGTCGCAATCTATTTCAACATAGAACAGGGGTGCTACCACCCCTAAACGGACTTAGAAGGGCGCGCAGAGAAAGACAGTAAACAACAAGTGGAGATGAGATAACAGAAAAGAAAATAAATAAATGCAGTACGATTTATTCATGAACAACAAACGTCGATGGCAAAAATAATAAAGGCCACCCTTATGAGTGTACTTATCGCACTGCTAATTCGCTCACATGCAAAAACGATTAATATATACCGTGATACACTAGGATAACTCAGTGATGTTATGATGTGTTGTTGTCTTATAGTCACCACACAAAACACGACACCAATGCGCCCTCCCAGTTATGGCCT
>NC_051400.1:50715784-50716043 GCF_015228065.2 Penaeus monodon
CGCGGTTTTGCTCGTGCACATCTATCATCTATTTATGGCTTCTCATTTATGACCATGTCATCCACCTCACGGCATCACCTATTATGTTGTTCTTCTCCTTACGACATTGTCCTTTCTCTGCTGAACGCGCGCCGATGCCGCCAAGTCTATGAATGCATGCGAAGTTGGCATCCCATACTGAAGAGCTCGAATCAAGTACTGTGTGACCTGTCGTTGTGAGGAGTAATGTGAGAAGAGGACTGCAGAGGAAGCGCGCAAA
>NC_051400.1:50716216-50716554 GCF_015228065.2 Penaeus monodon
CGGGAAAGCAAGAGAAAAGAAAGAGAAGATACTATATATTTTTGATAACTTAAACATGCATACTAGGCCCCCGTTGCTGCTAGACATAGTTAATAACCCTCATAGCAGGGTTTATAAGTCAAACTCGCGCTACTCTTAGCTCGAGGAACTACATCTGTATTGATGATGACATAAAAAGATACAGAGGTACTGTGTCGTTTGTGACCAGAACTATTATCACATTCATCCATGCTATTGTTCCCTATTTCGTTAAAATATGGAATAAAGCTGTGATCAATTTTTACAGAAACTTGAGAGCTATTGTTGCAGAACATTCTTTACGTGACAACAAAGCAACA
>NC_051400.1:50716714-50716942 GCF_015228065.2 Penaeus monodon
TGTAGGTATGCTATTTAGCGACTAATATGGTTATCAGAAAATTTCTTAAAGTACTAAGGTTTCTGTTAGTACTTGGTTTCTTAGAATGGATTAATATATTTGTTTTCTTGACTAGAGGAAAGAGGAATATGTATGAACAGAATAATAACGGAAGATTGATAATCATCAAAGCGTTACAACAAAGTCAACGATCATGGGTGGGAGAAGACGAAACGATGCTAGTCAAAC
>NC_051400.1:50717405-50717936 GCF_015228065.2 Penaeus monodon
CGCGAATTTTATCATAATGCTTGTGTGTTTAGATTGCTTAGTAAAGTCTCTGGTTGTTTTGCTCATCAGTTGCAAACATGCATCCATTGCTCTATCTCGTATCGTCTGCAACTTCCGAAATTGAAACAGCGCACAATGCTACTGACTATAACCCTCATTGTCTTGAATAGCGCTAAATGTACGGCATTAAGTAGGTATAATAATATGATAATTTGGTGATGATAATGTTCGCTGTGGAGATGATTAATGATTATAAAATAACTTTAGTATGAACTATAATAAACATAGCGGCAGTAGTTGACAGAAAGACAGTGCATGGTTGGTTAAATGTGTATTGCAACTATTCTTGAGCAAAGTAGTGGTCCTTACTACTTGAGTATCCACTTTTCTGTAATTGGTCATAAAAACAACTTGCATGAATGTACTCGCAATTCATGTACCATTTTTGCCTTGTAAGAACATAGGATATATTTTTGTACTTCTGTGTCTTGACTCTTTGTTCTGTGTACATTCTCGCATTTGTTTGGGCGC
>NC_051400.1:50717977-50718321 GCF_015228065.2 Penaeus monodon
AGGTACATCATGTAACTTTTATGTTCTTTTTATATCTTAGACTTCGATTGTCCAGTTTCCTGTTTATTTCCTGTACTCTCTTAAAAGTCCTGGACACTAATCATAAAGAAATGCGCATAGAGACAAAACACAGTAATACATATACAGTACCAAGCGATTATCATTCCATACTTAAATGTGTTAGTAGAACCGCCCATTTGCTCAGTGTACTGTCCCATATACATAAAGTTACCACAACCAGGTTTAGTCTGAACTCATATACCTAACTCCATCACCACATAAACTTACCGCAAACCCACTGTAATACTATTCCATATTAAAAAAGTCTATATACGGCAAAGTCA
>NC_051400.1:50724112-50724403 GCF_015228065.2 Penaeus monodon
GCGAATTCCTTCAACAAGACGCATCCTAGGTTCGGAAGCCGGGGGGACAGTTGATTTTTCAAACGTAGCCAGATAGCAAGTGACCCAAAGCATTGGCACACCTGTCAACATGAGCTAATACCTGGATATGATAGACTTTAGCAAAGTATAAGCGAGATGGTGTAGGAATAAAGGCTCATGACAAAGAAAAAGAAGCATGCGCGTGCTGAGAAGAACGGAGAATCCGAACGGAGCGGGGGTCCCAGCGACGGCGGTGAGGATTTGGGAGTAAAGAGAGGGTGGGGCGATAAG
>NC_051400.1:50724445-50725098 GCF_015228065.2 Penaeus monodon
ACGAGAACGCGAGAGAGGGGGGCTTGTTTGAACATAAGCGCAACCGAGAAAAGAGCGGCCGGAGACTATAATGCAACTAAGGGGACCCTAGTCCCACCACCAGTCCCCTCGGTCAACTGACCGCAAAATTTAACGCGACAAAACACCTCGGGAGATGCGCGACCTCAAACTCATAAGGCGAAGAGGAGGTAATTATGTGATAAACCATGCAGAAAATTCATTCATGACTTTGAGTGTAGTTTAGCAAAACCGCGGTGATTATCGGGGGATGCTAATCGAAAGGCAAGGTAGTGGACTGCTGTGAGATTGTCATAGAGAACTCGGACGTAGCATCCGCCTCCTTCGCAATTGATTTTGAAATGGTATGGCAAGGATGACTCCAGTGGGTTTTCCCCTTCGAGAGAGAACGTGATGGCGGTTTTATTCGCCAAGGAGAGGATTTGATGGCACGCGAGAAATAAAGAATGATGCTATCTGCGTAGCTCGTCAGCTAAGAAGCGCATAAATAATCAATCAAGGGATTTTTTGGAGTGATGAAGGCAAAGGTGCTGAGTACATTGACTCAGAAAACAAAAGAAGGCGGGGAAAGAGGAAAGGAAAGAATTAGACACTATAGACATGTTGTTACTCGCACCAGTATAAAGATCAGTATA
>NC_051400.1:50725512-50725822 GCF_015228065.2 Penaeus monodon
AATGAATGCTTAAGAGCGAGAAGAGAATAGCTTGAGAGAGTGAGACGCTTGTGCTGCAATGATTGCGGTGAGATGAATGTAAAGATACTGGTAAATGTTAACGAAGGTGACTCATCAAAGCACTGTGAGGATTTAATGCAACATTATTTGCACGTTGGACCCGACTTGGCCAACCCCTTTTTTTGCTAATCCTTCTGCGTGACTCCATGAGGTCGTGTAATGGCACCGAAGCCTTTTTGCTGGGTCTCTTTTACTGGCCTCGGGTACTTGGACGCTCTCTCGTCGGTGGCTGGTCAGATGCAAGTAAAAG
>NC_051400.1:50730181-50730275 GCF_015228065.2 Penaeus monodon
CTGAATGGTTACATTGAGTTTGGCTACGCTTTTAATTGAGGAAGTCTAGCATTGGCATATCATATAGTGGATTCATTCCTATACTGATCAGCTG
>NC_051400.1:50733371-50733661 GCF_015228065.2 Penaeus monodon
TTATTTATTTATTTATACACATATACACATGTAGATATACAGTACAGTATTTCCCACCCAATCAGACCCAGAAACTTTTATTCTGTACTTCACATTCCACCCTCTTCTCGGCTTGGTCTCTCTCCTTTCCATACCTAAGCGTCTCCCTTTCACCGGCAGTCTCCCAACGGACCCAAAGGAAACATTGATGGATGAGATAAAGATATCTGACACGTCACCAAGCTCCATAATTCACAAAATGATGCCTCAGTCTTTCCCTACTTTTCATGATTAGTTTTATTCCTTCCCTC
>NC_051400.1:50738414-50738612 GCF_015228065.2 Penaeus monodon
TTTTTTTTCTTTTCTTTTTGGGAAAATTATCTTATTTTTTTTTAATTTTACCCATTTATATTTCCTTTTTTAGAAGGGTCCCCTTCCCCAAAACCCCTTTAATAAAACATTTAATTTACCCACAACATCCACTGCACTAATATAAAATTTAAATGTATAATAATTTTATAAAAAATATTAATAATTTTAATTATTATT